>NC_081542.1:5227073-5372178 GCF_901000735.1 Corylus avellana | reverse complement strand
ACAATTTACAGATTTCTTTTTTCTCTTTAAAATTTTCTATCCTAAAAAAGGGAGTGAAACTCAGAAGCATGAGGCTCGTCAAACCATGACATGGAGAGACAAATTAGACCTTTCACAATGGGAAGGAAAGCGTAGCTCAAAGATACAAGATGTCAATAAAACAATGGTACTTCCCCCAATGGCACCATGGTCAACCCAGTGATGCGCGAAATGCCAGCCAACAATTCTAGCTAACCTAGCAAGAAGTTGAACACATCACTCAATGATATTATACCTTCCACACGATTGCTGCCAGCCTCCACAATTACAAGTCTCCTAACCCCTGAAAGGATGCATGTCAACAAGCTACTACATGAAAAGAGGGGGATAACATAAAACATACTACAGAGCTAAGCAAATTACCGGGATTTGCCAACCGTTTCATCACTTCGTGCAGTGGATCAGATCGCAAACACATTTGACATCTCTGTCCATTGAAGAAGCCATGAGGAGAATTTGCATCTTGCCCTAATTGCAGTGCCTATAAATGTAGAAAACGGCAGATTCAGAGACAAGGTAACGCATACATACAATTTTTTATCTGACATGCAATTTATTAGTTTGATTCCTGATTGAAAGACACAACATTTCACATCTGGAAATTTGTGAAGAAACTACAGCAATTGCTGCAAGTCATTTGTAAGAACTGATTATTTTTCCCACGCAAATAACGCAGCTACACATTTTTAAAAATGCACATTTTGAGAATGTATAAATACACATATTTCTCTGGTGTGTTTATATCCACGATAAATGTACTTCAAATTTACATTTGTCACCCACTGAAAACATTGACTCCAAGCGAGTTGAAAAAAGCAAGTAGAACAATTCCTTGCATTTTTGTCACAATCACTCGACTAGTACATTCCCAATGACGGTGATGGAAAATCAACATTTCTTTGAGCCTTCATGGTAAGGTAGAGAAATTTAAAAGAGATGGTAAGACCTAGCAGCTATCAGTTGGGGTGTGGATAAGCTTGTGAAGAAGGAAGCTTATCCCCAGCAAAGGAAAATGACTCATTAACGTGGTTCTCAGAAACCCTTTCCTATCCTTGGTTCAAATCTAATTTTAAATAAATGGAGGAATATATTTTTTTTGATAGGTAAGTACTGATATTATTAAAAGCGTAGGGCGCCCCAAAGTACACTGGAAGTATACAACTAGGAACACCTAACTGGAGGAATATATATATTGATGATGAGGAACCCTTCCAACGTAGAGCCACTTTGTGTATCCACCTATGTTGGATAAACCTCGGACTTGTGCAAAATGCCCCCTTCACATGGGTCAGTTAATCGGGCTGGGCCCAAAGAATTGTCTACATCCAAGGGGATTCGAACCTTAGATTTGATAGGAATCCCACCAAGACCAAGGTCCTTACCACTTAAGCCAACCCTTTAAGGTTTTTTAAGGATACGTTTTTTTTTTTTTTTTTTTTTTTTTTAAGTAATGGGGTTAAATACTAAAAACCCTCATAGGGTTTGAACACTTTATTTTTTCCCCCCTAGGTTTTGATTTGTATTACAGGATATACCTATGGTTTTGATAAAGACCAAATTGGTCCTTCCATCCATTGACCGTTAGTTGACTTAACGGAAGTCCACGTCACTGACATGTGTACCAATTAAAATTCGACATTTGGCATAAGTGGCCACGTCATCATTCCTAATAAAATTTTTTTTATTTAAAAAAAATTAAAAAAATGTATATTTATAAAAAAAAATATATAAAAAAAAAAAAGGCCACCCCCATCTGGCCGGATGGGGGTGGCCGAAACCACCCCCAAACCACCATTGGGGGTCGTTTTGGCCACCCAAAAAAAATTGGGGGTGGCCGAAACCACCCCCAGTGGGCACGAGCCACCCCCATCTGGCCAAATGGGGGTGACTTTTCTTTTTTTTTTTTATTTATTTATTTTTATTTTTTATTTTAAAAATTTTTTAATTAGGTGGCCACATCATCACTGATGACGTGACCACTTATGCCAGGTGTCAAATTTCAATTAATCCATGTGTAAGTGACGTGGACTTCCGTTAAGTCAACTAACGGTCAATGGATGGAATGACCAATTTAGTCTTTATCAAAACCACAGGTACTTCCTGTAATACAAATCAAAACCTATGGGGAAACAAATAAAGTGTCCAAACCCTAGGGGGGTTTTTAGTATTTAACCCTAAGTAATGTTGTATATATCAAAAAAGCGCAATGCGCCTCTATGTACACAAAGAGTATACATAGGAAAACCCTCGTTAACCCATAAAAACCAAAGCCATAAAAGAACCCTAGACCCCAAAAGAAGCCTAAAAAAACCCTGAAACCCAACACCCATAACAGCCCTATTCTCCCAAGGCAAAGCCTAAACCACCCTACCTTTGACCCTACTAGAGCCACATCTATTAGCCTCAAAATTAATGGATATTTAGAACTAGATAGATTTAGGCAACATGACTTCCTAGACCCACTTATCTTTTGGGAGTATATTTAGGCACTTGCTTATGAGGTTTTAATAGATCGATTTTGCTGGAAAATATATCTTATGATAATAAATCTAGCTTACTCTAGTTTTTTTTTTTTTTTTTGTATACTTGTGTACGTAGGGGCGCCTTACGTTTTTTATAAAAAGTTTCGATTACTTATAAAACAAATCTAGTTTACTGATTGTAAAACATTTAATCATGCGAATGTATCAACAGAATCATTTGATGATTTCTTCCAATGATTACAAAGATCTTTCTCATCAAATTTGTCATGCAGGGCCTAACAACATACATCAGGAAACCCAATCACCTAAACAATATAGAGTACGACACATCCCCCTCATCCAAAGCAACACATACAATTATGATAAACTTCCACTTTTCATAGAAAGCAAACATAGACACATCGAGACAATCAGGTAACAATGGAAATAAGGCTGATGCGCGTTTAACTGACAATATATCTATGTACAAAGGTAGATAACTACCATATAGCCTAAATGCCTGATGGAGTCAGATGAGTAGGTAACATTAAGAAATTACCTGATGAATACTCATTTCATCAAGATGAATATGTGCATATGCTTTATCTTTTGCCAAAGCGGTGATATCACTGAGAAGGAAATGGCAAGCGCACCTCAATATGGTTAAGGATATGGATCATTTAAATAATGCCTTTATACAAAACTAAAGAGAGAGAAGATGACCTTCGTGAATATATATCCACCAACGAGCCATTATCATCCACTATTGGTATCGAACTAACTTCAGCTGCAAAGGGAATGTGTACTAGCATAAGACAGGCAGATGATGGAGAACTATTAAAATGAAACCAGCTTGCTGCTTATCAAGTGTCATTAAACAAAAAGTGATGAAGTTAAAATCATGGAGAACAAAGAATCTCATGTACTTGAATACTCTGAGCAAAGAAAAAAAAAATCCTCTATCGAATATCATTCCTCTTAAAAGTTCATTAAGGGATAAGCAGAGAAAGGATGCCTTCTCAAACTGACAAACAGTATCATTGGCACTCTCCTCCAGAAGAACCTAAAGAATAAAAGCAAACTGCAGCAAGGGAAGAACAAAGTTCCGGTATGTGATGCAGAGACTTAAGGCTAAGACTAACATGCCAATTCCTACAAGATAAAAACCAATGTGTGATTGAATTTTATTTTATTTTATTTTATTTTCCATTTTTTCAATTTTAGTCATAGACCTATTATCTAGTAAAATTTTATTATCTTTATTCCAAGAACATCAAAGCCAAAAAGCTTTTGCAGTAGTGAAAAGAGAATCAAAATCACCTTGAACCAATAAAGTTAGAGCAGCGCTAAGAGAGGCATTTGGCCTCAACATTGCAAATGGCTTTGATTCCCCAATTTTTGGAACCCACGTACCCAAAGGAATTGAACAAATCGGTTGTTGAAGAATGGGCAAGGAGCTAGAAGAATGTCTAAAATATCTGTAGATACCTGAAAATTAGGTTCATGGATTAGTTTCAAATCATTTACCCTTAAGTGGCAAACCTGGAAGAAACTTACATTTTAGTATTCCAGACAGAGAAGCAAGATGCAGTAGCTGTGGAAAAGAACTGTCCAGTGAAGAATGGATGATGGGAACCGTAGCCACCTTGTTTTGCAAAATTTTCAAAGCAACATCTTTCAGACAATCATAAGGCCCAGCCTGTGCATTACAGGAGCAATACATATTAGACTATCAGTAAGCGCACATTCCACCATCAAGATACAAAATTATTTTGAGCAAACAGATTCCAAATTCTCCCAAGCTCATGCATTTTTTATTTGACAGGGAACACTGATTATCGGGGTAGTAAACCCAATTATCTCTCTTCAGATCCCATCAACAGCAGATAAGTTAGATGCTTACAGAAGTCCCAAACTAAAGAAGTCAAAAAAGAACATGCAAATTCTGGCATCCGTAACATGTGTGCGTGTATGTGTGCTATTTTATATCCAAGTCTTTTACATGTGAATATGATAAATGCATTAATGTAAGAGCACTAACTGCAGTCAGCATGAAGTTAAGTACAAGCCTTAGGTCATACAGAAAGTGCAGAGGTGAGCAAGTCCTTTGTGTGCTACATCCTTTTGGTACAGAATCTCAAGAAGCACTTACATGAACAAGATGCCGCCGAGGGAATGATTCCCCATTGCCATCCATTGCTCCAGTAATATGTAATTTTCCCTCTTTCCAAGCTGCTATAGTATGTGTCTCAAGCTCTTCCTCCGTCAAGTTTGATCCATGATTCCCAAGCTGAAATTTAGTGGATTACACATGCTAAATGGCCTAATATATGTTCTAATATACAAGTACATGTGCTTGTTTGTGTTAAAATTAAAAAATTAAAAAATTAAAAAATAATAAAAGAATAAAATAAAAAAAGGGACAAGGAAAAGAGCATCCAGAAGACACACGATAAACTTAGATGGTCAAGCATTCAGTCACATAACCAAAATAGAAATAAAATCAGATGAAGAAGAAAAAAGTGTAGAAAATAAAATAAAACTATATAAGCAAGTCTGTTTGATAATTCTGTACTGTTGAGTTGTGGTAGGTGAAGATGGCTATGGATCATAAACAGGAAAAATATCATGACCTAAGGATAAACATTTTGAAGAGCACAAGACACCCTAAGCATGCTATGGACGCAAGGGTTGGGTGGGATATGGGCACGGGACAAGAGACTGAAACTTCAAGGATTTTTCTAAGCATGATGTTTAAAATCATTTCCAAAATTACTCTCTTTGGCATATGAAACAAGCTACTTAGTATGTCTACCTTTAGTTTAAAGGTTTCTCAATCATGAGACCTTCTAAACAAAGTTTTATTTACCGCAGATCATAACAAACCAAGTGACCAGGAGGCAGAACCCCGTCTTACCTGCGCTCACCATACAGTGACACTTGCTAGATCAGCACATGAAGAGAAAAAAGAATAGTTAAATCAATGGTCTCCCTAATATTTGTGGTAAGGTACAGGTGCTATTCTAATCTTAATTTAGAAGGTTTCACGAGACTAAGCATCATGTGCACCTTGCACATACTTGGGACCCTAGAGGGGATGCAAGCGGAAGTAAAGTTGCTAGTTTTGATGTAAACCTTCGAACATTTTACTTCTAAAATACAACAGTTTCCCTTCAAAACTATCACAGCACAGAAACATTTCCCGATGTTTCTGTCGTCAACCCTTGTATGTTTTCATTTTTAAAATACAGAAAACAATTTTCACTCAAAGCTACCACAGCACAAATAACATAGAAGTTTATTGCAGAGTTACCTCTCTCAAAATTAGGATGAAGTCCAACGCACTAAGAACTCCAACAAACTGACCCTTGCAAAGATCCCAGAGAGGAGCCACAGAAATTCCCTGGAAGTAGCTTGTATCAGCAAAGATGTACATCTAAGCTAATAATCAGCAATTTAAATGGCAAAAAGAAAGGTTAAACATCAGCAAAGATATATGTGTTAAAAGCTAACATACGAGAACACAATAATTTAAAAAAAAAAAAAAAAAAAATGACTGTAGTTACGGTACCCTAGGAAAAGGCTAATAATCAGCAAAACCTACAAAGCATTAATAGATCCTCTCTCTCTCTCTCCACAAAAACAGAAAAAATAAGAAATATACAGAAAAGTCAAATAAGTCATATAATAAAGAGATAGGTCGAAGAAACCTTCTTTTTATGAATAAGATAGGTCCAAGAGACTACTAATATATAACAAAAGGCAATAATATACAAAAATGTATGGGAGACTTCAGCTCCCCCCCTCCCCTCCCTGTGTGCACACCACAATCGTCTGCATGCATAAGCTTAACTGTTCATGTGGGTATCTGTGTAAAAACAGTCACCTGTTCATAGAGAATATGAAATGCTTGCTTCACGGGTAAGTTAACATCCAGGGCAATGACCTGCAGTGTTAGACAATAAAGACTGTTGAGACAACTGAACTTGAAAGTAATGATTTTACCAAGTTTGAGGGATCAAATTCCAGTGAATTACAAAATAAATAGCTCCTAAAAGGGGTAAAGTATCCAAACCTTGCCTGACTCAGGAAGCAACTCATAAGCAGTATGTGCAGACAAGAACACGGATATACGGTGGCGAGAAACCTCTAGATCAGGTGATGATATCCTTGGAACAGCTTCTTGCAAAGTACCATGTGACAAAGTGGCCTATTTTGTATTACAAGATATACAGAAGTATTCAGACAAAATCATAACAGTGACATCAGAACCCCCCACCCACTTCCCCTTTTCATGTATGCAAAGAATCATTTTATTAAAGTTAATACTTTTTTTTATTTTTTATTAAAGTTAATACTGAGATCCAAGAAGTGTGAACAGCTAAGAAACATTATCTTTTTTCCTTTTTTAAGTGCTACGAAGCATTATCATGATTATGAAAAATGTTCTCTAGCTCTTTGGATTGTTCTTTTGTGACAAACGGAAAGAAGCATAGTTAATTATAGATTTGACAGAGAAGGGCTTACAGTCTAAACAACTTTCTTAGGAGAATACATGTCTAGTTTTTCATTTTTATAGGGAAAAGCTATTCCCATTGCCACATTCTTGGTATTTACTTTTCCTAGATAACTTTATTTTTCCTTTCCAATTACAATACTTTAAGGTCAATCCACAACATGAAAACACCAGCATGACACAATGACAATGCTTGTCTGTATGTAAGTTGTGAACCATAGATAAAGAATGAATACAACATAATAGAATGAACATTCATGTGTTTGTTTGTTATACAATGAACACAGGTGTGTGTGTAATGACTGTTAAAAATTCGGTCCAATTCATTCCGCATGGAAGGCTATAATGGTTTACCGAAAATCCAAAGGAAAAATTAAAAAGGAAATTCATGAACCCCTTCCTTCACAAGGATGGGAAACAAATATGACACTTGGAGAGTTAGTATACTTACTCTGATGCTACAATCTAAAATTCTAGCAGCATTTTACACACAGAATTTAACTTTTAAATAAAAATTCCCTTACCACAGGCATATTGTCATCATAATCCACATCCATGTTGGATCTGCCAGGTGTCTGAGGACTAAAAGTAGAAGTAATCACATCTGGTTGACTAGCTAAAACGACGGTATTCACTAACCCATAATCCCCCCTTACAAAGGGCTGGCTCTCGTCATGCCTCCACACTCCATCAACACAAAACTTGTACTGCATATCAATGAAAACATCAATTCTGAACATCAGAAATTGGTTTGAATAAGTATCACAAGTTATATATCAACAGTAAGTATGTCTAGCCCATGGGTATAAGGGTCCCATGACCACCATTGTAGGGTGGCGACATATAAGCAAGCACTCAATAGCATTCAAAGAAATGCATGGTACTTCTCTCTGTCCCCAACACCCATCATAGAATGTAAAACATTCCCTTCGATTTTGTGTAAGAAATATATTTTCTTAAAAAAAAATGCTAGGGGATCAGACCAACAAACACAAGTTCAATATTAAAACGAGAAAAATTGTGACATTATTTATTTAGCATAACAATGAGCACCTCTTTTTTGGGATATGTGAGCATCTTTAAACAAATTAAAACCGCCTCTTTGCGCCCATAAGAATAGACAGCAGAACCTTGATGAAATCCACTATCAAGAAGTATAAACAATATTAAGAGATATACCACACAAGTTCTTGAAACCTACAATTCCAGTGTGTAATTCATTCTACATGCATTACTATACCCATCTCGATTCCAAGGCGGATATATTAGCAGCTGGTTCCTTTCTGATTGTCAGTAAGACTAGAAATGCACAAATTATCCATATTGTATTGATACTATGGTAGAGATGGGAGTCCTCTTTCATCCTACAACTCATCCATGCCCATGGCATCATATTCACTTTGAAGCCATGTTTCAAAATGCGGCCAGTCAAAATTCTATCCTTCAGATCTTCTAACTATGTTTTTTTTTTTTTTTTTTAATAAGTAACTTCAATATCATCCCAAGGGGTGGCCCAAGTGGTGGAGGCCTTAGTCTTAAGGTTTGCTCATTTCAAGGTCTAAGGTTCAACACCTCACGGGTGCAAACAATCTCTTGAGGCCACACCCCTGGTGAAAAGCCAGCTATTTAACCAATTCCGTGTAGGAAACTTTCAAGGGTGCGGTGCACGGGACTAAGGTTTACTCTGCAGGGGCGGGTCTGAAGGGTCTTGCCTTGGAGAGGTTCCCCGACATTAAAAAAAAGAAAAAAAAGAAAAAAAAGAAAAAGAAGTAACTTTAATATCATTAATAAAGCGCAGAAAGGCACAACCTTAGTACACATGGAGTATACAAGAGATCTTCTAACTATGTTTGGGCTTGAGTTTATATATAATTCAATGTCATTAGAAAAGCGTTGAGGGGTACAACCCTAGCACACAAAGTATATCAGAGAAACCCCTTATTAGGGAGAAAAAGAAGAACAAAAGTCCTAAAAATCAGAAAAAACTAGGACAAAAAGAAAAAGGTAGACTGTTATGCATTGCTAACCGTGTGTAAAGGGATTTGAACCTAATATTTTTCGGCTCTACCACCAAAGTCTCTCGATCTTCAAAGCTCTTTTCATTATGCTCTCTCCAAATATATCGCATTAAACACAAAGGAGCCAACCTCTAACCTTCCAAAATGTTACGGCATCCCACTTGACCTCTCCAACTCACCAACAACTCTCTCACCCCTATAGGCATAACCCAATCAACACCAAACAGATGGAAAAAACAAACTCCATAATTCTCTTGCTACCTCACAATGAAGAAGAAAGTGATCAATAGACTCCTCACTCTTCTTGTACATAAAACACCAATCGGCCACTATGAAGCTTCTCTTTCTCAGGTTATCCAAGGTAAAGATTTTCACTAATGTCAGCATCCACACAAAGATCGCCACTATCGAAGGAGCCTCAACTCTCCAAATACTCTTCCAATGGATAAAACATGATAATAGGACCTCACTTCAAACTTTCTCCTTTTGGAAGGAATCCAACATATTATATCCTCATCTCCCTACCTTACTCTGAAAGAATACAACAACTCAAAGAAAAAGAGACCAAATCCATCTCTCATTCATATACTAGTTTGGTAAAAAATATATTTCATTGAAGATTTCCATCTTCAAACTGCATATGACTCACCACCCATGTGTCCTTACAATGTGTAATACCAAACAAATCCAAATAAGAAATCTTCAAGGGCTGTTCCCCATACCACTAATCATGTCAAAACCTAAACCTTGACCCATCTCCGCCTCATATGTAACAAATCTTAAAAACAATTCTCTCCCCTCCTTATATATTTCCATACTCCCACTTCGAAGAGTGAGGGATTTGTTCGATTGCTGGTGGTCGGGAGGATGTGCTCGAAGCGCGGTAGTATGGAAGATGATCCCTCTATGTCTTATGTGGTGTATATGGATTGAAAGAAATGCTAGATGTTTTGAGGACTCTACTAGGACTATAGAGGAACTGACTCATCTTTTCTTCTTTACTCTTGGACGGCCGCTTGGCTAGCTCTTTTAGTAATTAGTTTTTCTGACTTCCTCTTTCACTTCTCTCCCTCCTAGGCGCTCTCTACTTATACTTCCCGTGTATATGGGTTGCGCTTCTCTGCGCTTTTGATTTATATCATTATTACTTATCAAAAAATAAATACTCCCACTTCGAAGAGCCCCGCTACCTCCTTAGAACACCAACCTCCCCTAAAACTATCATATTTAGTTTCCACCACCGATTTCCACAAAGCCTCTCTCTTCATATTGTAACGTCATAACCATTTTCCTAGTAAAGCTTGGTTGAACTGAATGAGGTTTCTTACCCCAAACCACATGATCTTATTGGAGTACAAATTTGAGACTAATTTACTAAATGGAACTTAAACTCGCACTGGTGCCGCCCCATAACAAATCTTTGAAGTTTTTCAAGCCTATTAGCCACGCCTACAGAAATAGGGAAGAGAAACAAATAATGAGTAGGCAAATTGGAAAGAGTGCTTTTTATCAAAGTCAATCTACCTCCCTTAGACTAATAAAGCCTCTTACAATCAACAAAAAGACGTTCCATTGTTTCAATAATGTCGTTCCAAATAGATGTAGCCTTGTAAGAAGCTCCCAGTGGCACACCCAAGTACTTCATTGGCAAAGATGCTACTCTACAACCAAGAATACAACTCAAACCTTCTACATCACCCACATCGCCAACAAGAACTAGCTCTAATTTAGCTCAAATTAATCTAACCCTGAAACCACTTGAAAACATAAAAATAGACATCGCAAATGACGGAGTTGTTCAAGAGTCCGAGATTTACCTAACAGGGTGGGTACATGAAATGACCCTACCTTGGAGGGGTTCCTCGTTATCAAAAAAAACAAATCAGAGTATCATCTACAAGCAATAAATGAGACACTAAAAGCTCTTCATTATTCCACAACATCATTGAAAATCACGATAAGAGTCCCTATCCACTGTAATAGATATCATCCTACTCAGTGCCTCGATAACAACCACAAACAATAATGACGATAACAAATCTCCCAGTCTCAATCCAGGAGAATTGCTAAAGAATCCAGAATGAGAACCATTAATAAGAATGGAGAGCCACACCGTAGAAATACAATGTGCTATATAAGCTCTCCATTTCTCCCCAAAGCCATATCTCTTCAACAAGTATTAACAAAACTCTCAATTAACATGATTATAAGCCTTCTCCAAGTCCAATGGACATGAGAAATAATGGTAAGAAATGCTTCTTTGATGCTGTTAGTATGGATAAGAATCAAAATATCCATGGGCTTGAAGGCGAGTGCACAAGCCCAAGCCCTTTCCATTTCGAAAGACCAAGTCCAAGGTTCGGTTTTTTCTAAAGGGGCTCGTAAGCCCAGGACGCGCGAGTTGTTGACGAAGGTTATGCCAGAGGCTTCACCGAAAGTTGGTCCGAACTCAGGGACATCGGAGACTATGACAAAGGATTTGACGGCAGGTCCACCAATGGTTGGTCTGGTTCCGGTGATTTCGGTGGGGGTCTTTGTTCGATCTGGTCCAATGAGTTTGGCTGGCGCTAACGATGCTAGCTCGTCAGAGGCGATCATCCAAATATCAACTAAACCTCTTATTTCGGCCTCATTTTCTACTGTGGTGGCTCGGCTCAGTGATGAAAGAAACCCTAAACTGGCGAAGAGTATTCTTCCGCGTGGCTTTCTCAACCCTTTGCCACCGGTTGCTTTGAGGACGAGCAATGTAGATTCAGGTATGGCCCCTCCTCCTACCGTTCCTAGGGTTAGGGTTTTTGGTGTTGTCTTGGATACTGGGTTGACTATTAACTATACTTGCTTGGGATTGCACAAACTAATAAATTTTAATTTTTATTACATTAAAAGTGATTACATTTTGATATTTATGTTAGAAAAAATCACAAAAATGATAGACATGAGAGCAGTTAAGACTTGAGGCTGTCTACTTGTGACTAGTATAACCATATCAATCAAAAGAGAGAATTAACCTGGTGATGTCCAGGTGTCAAGTTGCAAAGAACTTGAAATATATCATCGCATCCCTCTACCGGAGACATAGGTATACATCTTGACCACCTGTTCAGATGATAAACCCAATAAAAACCCCTATATCACACATCCAATTTATATACTATAAAAGCCTACAAACAGAAAAGGAAACCTATACTGATCACATTAAATGAAAAACTATTCAATGCCTATAACATGAAAAATTCAGATCTGGGTAGAAATACATAGATAAAAGTATGATAATTATAGCCTCCCACCTCGTGAAAGAACCACAAAGAGACACGCTTCTTCCCCCATGACGCCACACAAATGACCAGGGAATCAAAACCGGTACCGAAACTCCACTGCTTTCATGCCCCCTATCCGGAACAGAACCGAACATTTCCACCCAAATCTTTACAGAGCCACACGAAACCGATATAAAAAAATGCGAAGTTCCACACCTCCCGACTTGATTATTCAGCCAATTCAACCACCGTAGCAATTTATCACAAATTTCACGAACCCTCCAAAAATCACACTAAAAATTCAATTCTTTTTTTTTTTTCAACAGGGATCCTCCACAACTGAGCAGAGGACCCCTTATGGCTTATACATGCAGAGCCTACCAAATCAAAGCCAAACCATGCAAAACCCTATCTTTTCAGCAACCATACCATCAATCCCCAATCACAATCTTCAACCCAAAAACACTGAAAATTCCACCACCACCTCAACAATCCTCAAAACTCAGAAACCACAAAATCCGACACCTGTCAATCCCAGCACCCACTGATCAATTATTCACACCCCAAAACTCCACAAATCAAAAACCCCCCCAAAATCCCACTCGAAAATCAACCCAAAAAAAACAGGAATTCAAAATTACTGATAATCCGAGCTCTGATCTTGACCCGAAAATTAAAATTTCCAAACCGAATCGAATTCAAGAACCCCAAATTTTGAAACTTGGCGGAGAATTAGAATGCAAGAGAGTGATTTTCTGTGCAATTAAAAAGAAATTTCGGGTGCCAAAAAAGTGTGACCTAGAGAGAGAAAAGCCCTAGTTTTGCAAAAGAAACTGAGGATGTGTGGCATTGTTGGATCTTGGAATGCTTTGTGGGCTCTGAGCGAAGAATCTGAAAGGGAAAATGTCAGAGAGAGAGAAAGGAAAAGAAAAGAAAGTAAGCAAATGATGATAATAATTGCAGTAAAATTACGGAGGGTGAAGTGAGAATGTCACTGTCGTCGTTTTGGGCTCCCCAAGATTCCATAAAACCGTTTACCTTTCAGTCAACTTATTGTAGCGGCCAGACCAAAGCTAATAAGGCGAATTGGCAATCTTTTTTCGCCGTAATACATTCTTTTTACGTCAGTTTTTTCTGTTGTACGAGATATCACAGTTTTACTCTCAATTGTGCATTCGAATTTTTTTTTAAAAAAAAAAAACATGTGTGATTTTTTGGAAGCTATAAATAGAAATAAAAAATAAGATGAAAAGAAATGCAAGGTAAATTTGGTTTTTTAAAAAAAAAAAAAGTTATATGACTTTTTAATATGAAAGTATAAAAGACTAGTTGATCCAATCAATTTAAATAGAAGAGAAAAAGGAAATAGAAGATTATTAATTTCCCCTAGATTGAACGACAGGAATAAAGGGTATAATCATTAATCATATACTGCCAAGTAAGAAAATAGTATACCTCCAAAAAAAAAATATATGGTACCATCATGAGCAGTAAAAATGGGTAGGTAGAATCTAGGATTCTAGAGTGCTTGTTGCTATAATTGAATTTTGAGAATGTTTTTTGTTTTTAGAAAAGTTATTTTGATGTGACAATAAGTTTAAATTATTTTCAGGTGTTTTAGAAATATAAAGGGTGTATTTTTAGTAAAGAGTTTTGTTGTAAATTTTTTGTTTAGATAGTAATAAGAAGTGATTAAAGTGATATAAATGTGAAATAAGATTTGAATTTTTTGTAATGGTTTTGAAAATACTTTTTTATTAAAAGTGAAAATAAAGACAAAATTGAATGTTTTTGTTAACATTTTTATTTTGATAAGACAAGACAAAAGAAAAAAAAAAAAACAAAAACAAAAAGAATTAAGTAGTTTGTCGTGTCCTGAGTTGATCATCCGTATTTTTTTATTATTTACAAAAAAATAAAAAATAAAAAAAACTTGGTTTTGTAATAGATCCAAACTTAGACTTTTTGACATGTTCATACAAAGAAAGGATGAGGTAAATTTGAACTAGTGACTTCTGTTTCATAAGACGTGGTCCACAGCCAATTGAGCAACCCATCGGAGACAACCAAACTTAGACTTATCTTTTCTTCTTTGGCTGCCAACAATTATGTAACAACAAAATTAGATGTCTTTTTTCTCATAATTTCCCCATTTTGTATGTGCATTTTAAATTAAGTCTTATAAAAAATGAAATCAAGAAATAAAAAAAAATGAATATATATTTATTTATTTTTTATTTTTGTACAAAATTGAACTCACCACCTTAAAGTCCAAAATTATGTGTGATGAACTTCAAAAAAGAAAAAGGAAAAAGTGTGATGAGAAAAGAAGATGCAAAGAACATCATTTTCATGCAATTTTCTGGAATTTCACTTTTCTCTTCCATTTAGGAAAGTGAGAGACAAAAGCAAAAAAAAAAAAATGTAGTGACCTAGGGAGTGAAATGGACTGTGGTGGGCTCCTGAGAAATTACCCAACCAAAAGAACCAACGGAAAGAGTGGGCTAGTTTACTGAGATGTGATGGGTTGGGGTTAGTTGGATTGGACGGTGATGAAGTGATGTGCTATGGGACCCTGAGATCATGGCCATTGATGGGTGGGCCTAAGGCTGACCGTGATTCCTGGGCCACTCCGCCACTACGGGAAAAGAGAGAGAGAGAGAGGGGGCGATTCTTGGGTTTTTTAAACCACAAGCAAAAGGGTTATTATTTTATTTATTTCTTTCCTTTTTTAACCTTGACCTCTACTATAGCTTTACCTTCTTTTCTTTTCTTTTTTTTTTTTGTTGTTATTTGAATACTTAAAAGAAGAACAGAAGAAAAAAATAATTATAAATTATATTATTGTTGTATCTTGAATTATTATTCTCTAGTTGGCAAAAAAGAGATCGAGATGAATGAGAAGAGAAAAATCAGTTTAAAACTGAACTTAATTATGGTTTTTAAGTATTAAGATAGACATTTTGGGGTTATTTATGCTTAATCAACTTTGCAATAGAAAATGCACCATTCAAATCTACAATTATCAAGAATCATTAAGATTAGTTTGCACATTTTTTTGTTGATCGATCATGTGATACCCTAAATTGTGAAATGTGTCAAGGCTCGTATTTGAAGAAATGGTAGAACATCTACTCTTATCCTTCTCCATCTTTCCTTTTTTTTTTCAAAAAAAAAAAAAAAAAATCAACCATTGGATCTATCTTTACTTAAGTGGGTCCTCCAAATTTAACGGTTGATTTTTTATTTTTTATTTTTTAAAAAAGAAAGTATGGAGAATGTTAAGTCTCGCATTGGTTATGTATTAATTGAAACAAGAGTTTATAATTAGTTTAAGTAGGTTTTAAATTTTAATTATAGTGCAAATGTGACTTTTATAAGTGCTCAAAAATGATTTTTCAATATTTTCCATAATTTTCTAGTCTTATTTAATTTATTTCCCTTCCCAAGGCTAGTGTGTTAAAGTAGAAAGCTGATTAGAACGTTCTATTATACGAATAGAATATCCACAATAATTTTTCTGTCGGTATTACTAAAAATTCGGACAATAAATGTAAAAATGATAATCCGAACTAGAAATGCGAGAGCTAATCTGAGCAAGTGGTAAAAAGCCCTCCCACACCAGGTTAGAATAGATGCGTCTTATAAAAAATCCTATACCTCTTGTCCTGATTTCTAACAACCCTGACCGAAAATCCAGAAATTCAAATCCTTTCGTACTACTAATAAGACATGGCTGATGGCCCCTTTGATACTTGAAGTCTAGCCATGATGTGATACGTAAATATTGGAGTGAAAACCCCACTTTGTGTTGGAAGGGTTTTCAAGCAATTTGGTCGGGTGGTTAGAGGACAGGAAGGGACCCTGATTAAAGCCCTTAATAAGAGATTCCAGTCTCATGATTAGATACTAAAAACACCTTTTCCCAAGTCATGTCTATTCCACAATCATTACTGAAAACAATGGTGCCTTTTCTAAACCATTCACCATTTAAATTCAGTGCTACGCATCTGTTTAACTACCGATGCTTCTCCAAACTCATTAAGGTTAACAAATATTTAAGAACAAAATCAATACTTATATTAATTTTAAATTTTTTTAAAATTTTTTTTGTTCAATTGCTTACTATTTAAAGAAGTTATTATTCAAAACTCAGTGAACCCTCCAAGAGTTATAAGAGACACCTTCCCTCATTCTATTCTAATGAAAATCCCTATCCTTCACCGTTACGTATAGAGTTCGCACGTCCGTGCATGCATTTAAAAAAAATAAAAATAAAAAAGACCCTCCAGAATTCATGGGAAAACTTAAAACTCCTTTCGCTGTTTTCAATCACTATAATCAATGGTAAGTGAAGTATTCTGTACAGACACATGCCTTTGATTCCTTCCCTCCTGTACAAATTTTGGTATGTGTCATAATTTACTGTTTTTCCTATATACAAACTTTTCTTTTCACTTGTTTCCTTTATCAACAACTATGGACTTTAATTAGAACCAGAGTAAGAGAGACTGTGTGACAACCTGCAAAGAGTAACATGTGTCAGAATATACTGAGAGAGAGAGAGAGAGAGAGAGAGAAAGAGAGGGGAGAGGTGGTAAGATTACGTACCTAAAGGTAACATCATCCCCGTTATGTTCAAAAATAGATTAGGAGGAGATATTGATAAAGCTGAGCTTGAACATTCTGACAAACATACGTAAATAACTTGTGGAGCCTCAAAAACAAGGGGCAATCAGCCTCCTCAAGCAAAACTCTGCATCATTTTTATTCTCCAATTCTGTTCTTGAGCTTCATTTTCAAGAGCTGCTAAAGGCTGCATAGGCATATTACTTCCAAAAATTCTAGCACAAGTCTTGATCACAATCAAGGCTTGATGGCATTATTTAACTTGTGACTATACAGCAGCTTGATAGTATTTCTCCTCAGAAAATCATATGCAAGAGCAATATCTGTCATTACCTGCTCAGGTCCAGAAATTAGAATCGACTTCATTCCAGTTTGTCTATGTTTCCATGAAACTATTCCTCAAGCAAGGCAGCAGATACACGTCTAAAAGTTGGGGAAAGAGAACATGTTCTCACCATTCACATGAACCCTATCGCATCCGGAACTTCAACCGCTGCAAAGAGCCTCCATTGCAAGGCGTACTAGCTGTAATAGTTCCTCTACATCATGGAAGCTGAAGTCAAGGACCCTTCTAATGGAAGAGATTGCTTCCCCGTTTCCTGTGCTAGCAAGTACTACATTAGCAGCTGCAAAGGCAATCTGGGATTTCCTTGAGGCTTCCATGGCAAAATTTACATCTTGGGCCTGCATGCAGTTGCATATAAAAATCATTAATCTCATGCGTAAGGTAGTACATAACCAAATGAAATCTGATATGCCAAGATTTTTATGGAAAACAGAGATCCTGCTATGCAAGATCCAATGCACTATGGTTTAAAGACCTACAGGTAAACAAGTATGAAAAGTGGAAGTGGTACACGTCCAATTAATCTGAGCACTTGATCAGTGACACCCGATGCATCTCTAGCATTTTTATTTTTTATTTTTGATAAGTAGCAGGAATATAACACACACACACACATATATATATAAAGGATAGACCTTACAAATCTATCTATGTTAATCTAAGCTGCAAATTCCCAGGTCACTTGATTTCATGGTCTGATTTTCTTCCTCTGACAGATCAAGGGGAAAGCCCATAACCATGAGAAAAGTCTACTGTGTTCTCCATGAGAAGAGTTTACATGTGTACACAAGCTAAAATAAAACATAATCCTTCCAAGGGTCAACAATTAGGTGATTAAGTACATTCAACAGGACATGTCTAAACATGGAGACATCCATTTGAATGCTAGAAGATAAAGTAAGCCATGACAAAAACTTTCCTTCAAACTTTTTCCTAATTAAAGTCCTCCAAGCACCTTAGAATTATCTTTTCAATAAGCCTGGGGCCATTGGTCAGGATAAACACGAACCCACCCACAAGGACCAAGAGGTTAACCCCTGCTCTCCCACACATGTAATGAGGGGGCTAATGTTACTTGGTTTAAAGGTCTTTGGTTAGGCACCTAAGGTTCAATTAAGCCTTATCATCCAATACCAGCAAATGGCAACATCTATTTTTGAAGATTCTTTCATCCATAGCAAAGTTTTTTTCCCCTCAAATAGGACTTTCACAATGATAAGGAAACAGACAAAAAATGATAATTGAGTATACATACAAAGTTGAGCAGCCGCACAAATTTGGGACGGTTTCTGGCAGCAATGACATGATTACCAGTAACCTGCAATGAACTGCCATCCTTGCCTACATCCATCTTGTCCATAATTGCTTGATTGTTTAAGTTATCAACATCAGAGGCAGATGATGATGGAGACTCAACTGAAGGCAGCGGAAACATAAATAAGTAAACAAAATATCAAAATACAATTCATTTCAATGACAGCTAGATCACAAACTAACTTTTCTTTTCTTTTAATTTTTTTTAATAGGTAAGCACTTGCTATCAGTTTAAAAATAAGAAAAACTCAAAAACTCAATTTCCTCAACAAACAACTTTTTAATGTCGGCTTCAGTTTCTGCACTACAAATGCCAATCCAGGAAAAAGGAAAGCCATTTTAGGCCAATTGGATTGGCCATGAACCGGGATATGCACCATAAATTAACACTTACAGTGCTGACTTGAGCTGAGCTTGGGCCTGATAAGCCAACCCAAGCCCACCCTTCGAGAAATGACACCCTGCCAAGTCAAGGCATGGCCTTTGAGGTATTACATGCATTCTGATACTTCTTTAAATCATTGGCTTACACTCCATCACTAATCAAGCTATGACCTAATTAAGGGTGAGTTGGATAACGATGGGTCCTAGTTAAAATCGTACTAATTCCATATAATTAAGAAGTTTAATCTTGACCGGATGTGCCTATATTATTTTAGGGAAAATTGCTAAATTGGTTCCTGTAGTTTGACTTTGTAACAAATAAACCATTTTTTTTTTCTTTTCAAAACAGTCAAAAAACAATTGCAAAATACACAACCCATATCTTCAGGACTCAACAAAAGAGGATTAGAGCAATTATAAAGCAAGAAAAGAGTCATCAACGGCATTTTTGTCTTTCTTTCCTAAATCTTTGTTAATCTAAAATTTTTTAATTTGGCTTCCAACCATGGCATCCTTATTCTTACCTGGAGAAACCATTTGTAGAGTCATTTGTAACTCATGTCGGTCACTGCTTGCAATGAAATGATTGGAATAGATTATTCGCATGTATGCCACTTCCATGCATTTGTATGCCAAAGCAGCAGAGGCCATGTCTTTGCATCTCTCATATTCACCAGCACAATGTCTGTAAATTTAAGAAGTTCAAAGGCTTCAACAGGCCATATGAAAATTATGATATCTAAAACAATCTGAAGGAGTATTCAACTTCAATAAGCTACATACTGAATAAATTAGATCAGCTGAAAGACTAATATATTTTACAGCAAGCATCAGACCAATATTAATTCTACAAACAAGCTATATTACTTTGTAGTTCCTTCCCCTCTTTTTTCTCTGTTTTTTCTTCTGATGGTAGATACATATATGAAGGTGTTGAAGCACTTGAACACCCAATTGCAGTTTCACCCAGATGCTTCATATTTTAGGATTTAAGAAGTGATCAAGTGTATCAAGCTTTTAACAATTTATGAGACAGCTTAGCATAGCTGACAATGTAGTTCCTGGATTTAACAATGCAATTGTCCAGTACTGGCACCTTATATTACAGTGATTTAGAGCAGTATAAACTTTAAAACAGTGTTGGCAGCATCAGAATAGACTTTGAATCAATATGCTGCTTTAATGATGTTCCATATACACCCAATTTTACCATACATCATAGACAGATAATAAAAAAAGTAAAGGAAATACAACTCAATTAAACTGTGATGCAACATTTTCTACCTAAAACATCAATCCACATACTGTATGCCACCAATTAATATTTTTTATATTTCACAAATACTTAAAATGACTCGAGGAATCACCAATTTGTCACTGTTTGGGCCTTATGACTTCCTCTCTTTGTTTTCATTCTTCTCAATCATATCATCACTACATTATTCATTATTCTGATACAGATTCATTCCAAGTTTTCCAAGTATATGACACTGCCATATGAACTAATTCTAATGCCAACAACTTAAAATAACTTCTTTGATTTTTATCATCAAAATACTGCAAAGACCTACTAGGTGAAGGACCACTCATCTTGTGATCTATATTAAGGCTTTCATTTTTCATTTTGGTCTCCTTTTGTCTTTATTTTCTTAAACTTTTATTCTTTCATTCCAAATTCTTTTTTATTCCTTAGGACGAGGAAAATGAAGCATCTTCACATGGTTTGCATTTGCATTCAGTGCTTACTCGAATAGCTTTGCAGTAGTACTATATGCTGCAGTTGATGTCGTATCTCCATATTTGGCACTCTTGCTATTACAAGGATCTAACAGCGACGCCCCATGGAGAAACTTCAGAGCTGCCTGGAAGCATACCTCAGTACTTTCAAGTCCTGACCCAGAAACCTAGAGAGCAAGTTAAAAAGTATTCAAAAAGTTAGTATAACATTAACATTTAAAGATAATAACCTTTAAAACATTTAAGACAAAACAAAGAATGAGAGCAGCAAAATATTGACAGACCTTAAGACGATCTGCAGAATGCTTAAGATCTTCTGCTTCTTTCAAAGCACTATTTGCTGCATGAGTAGAGTTATCCTTTCTTCTATGACTTGTTGAAACAGTATCCCTGATCCCATGCCTTTTACTTGTGGGATGTCTTGAACTAACATGATGAAGTCCATCTTGGTAGTCATCCTTCCCAAGATGTTGTGAATCCTTGAATGAATCACCTCCATCAGAACCATCAGCTGGCAATACACCAGAGTCACCACCATTCCCAATAGCTACTTGCACTTGATGAGTTCTTTCTGAACGGACCCATTTTGAAGATTTCTCAGCATTTTCACTCTGCAGCAGATTCTGTCTCACAACAGATTTTCCACCCTTCAGACAAATAGTATCCATTTTCCATTGTGGGTTCTCAAGTCTATCATGTTTAATTCTGTTCTCTCTTTTACGACTGTCACTCGAACATTTGCCAGCAGAAACTCTCATAACAGCATGGTTTTTCTCAACTTTGGTAGACTTATTTCCATGGATTTTGATTTTTCCCAGCTTTATGTCTTTCTTGTAAGGTGCAAAATCATGAGATTCATTCTCAAACTCATATTGCACATGATCTGACTCTTCCTTAGAGATCTTAATCCTGCTTTCATCATATTCAGAAATTGGAGTTGACTGCCTTTTTTTGGCCAGGGAAGAGGAACCATTTCTAGATTTCTCAGGAGACTTATGAGGAAAGTAATGGTCGTTAACTCTTTCCATATGATGGAAATGGTGTTTCACGCTTGGTTCATTAAAATTATGGTAATTTTGTTTGTCACTTTCAACACAATCACTCACCAAGTGTGAGTTTAGTATATTAGAAGAATGACCAGTCGATGATTTAGCTCTTTCATGTATTTTATGAACAGTCAATTTGTCCTGATAATCAAACAAGGGGGAGCCTGAAGACCCATTTTGAACCAGGGGGAAGTCTTTTTCCTTCATTAGCAACCCAGACTCGTTCCTTCCACCATCAGCTTTACCTACTAAGCCTCTTCCTGGGCTATTCATGAGAGACAGACCTACATCTGCACCGCCATCCTTCCCTGAAAGGCTCCTTGTAAAATTTTCTGAGTTGGAAATTCTCAAAGGAGAAGAACAAACCGATTCTGCAGGAGAACCTCTCAATTCAGGGAAGTTCACTTTAATTTTACCCGTACCTAAAATCATGGATGAACTAGAGGCAGCTGCAATACAAGGCTGTCCAACTTCCAAGTCCCTTCGAGAAGAATTGTTACCATCAACAGTCCACTCAGATAAATTGTATCCACCATGCCTCTCCAAACGCTGGTTCTTAAAACTTTTTCCGCCTTTGCACAAACCATTACCATCTAAGGGATTATTTTTGCTACTTGACAAAAGAATCCTAGTTACCTTACCTTTATTGCCTGGTTCACCACTGGCCTTACTAGTACTGGTTTCCTTTCCTTGAAACTTTGATTCTCTGACCTTCTTTTCTTTTTGGCATTCTCTCCCACTTGACTCCTCCATCAGTATCTGTTCATCTTTAGCATGATGCCTATTACTATCTAGTTGAATTTGAGTAGCTTGCCGCTCCTTCAATTTTCTCTTCTTTCCAGCAATAGAACTCTTATCATGATCTTCCCCAGCTATAGTCTTATGAACCTGTTTCTTAGATTGTTTAACAGAAGACAATGAACCATCTTGTGGAGCACCCTTTATATAAATGGAACGGATTTCGTTATATTTCTGAATATCAGTTTCAACTTCCTTCATTGACAACCCAGCAGGATCCTGGTCTTTATCAGTATAATGTGCGCTTTGTGTCTTTGCTTTCTTAAAGGGTCTAAAACCATCCAGATCAGACTGCCTCCTGCTCTTTGTTTTCAGTGACTTGGCATCACCTGCAAATAAAAAAAAAAAATGAAAAAAATCAACCATATGGCAGACTACAATAAACATTTAGGAAACGTCGGCTCAAAACAGAACCCCTAAGTAGCCATTATCAGAAATATTGCCAATACAAAACTATATGTCAGCATCCACACAGAATTGGTGGCCTAGTTTCAAATGGACCAATTTTTTTTTTTTTTTTTGATAAGTAAGTAAGTTTCAAATGGGCCAATTAAATTGGGATATCAAGCAAGATTCAAAAGTACATGGATTCAAACTATTAATTACTTCTAGTAAACAAACAAATATTTTTATTGTGTTATATAACAAATGTTGGGTAACATATATTTGGATCCAAACATCATTAGATACATATTAATAGCCTATTAACCTAGATATACACACATATATTAATAGCACCAGAATTGCAAAACATTCATCAAATAAAATTCACTAAAAATCACTAAAGAAATCAAAAAATGTTTATCATAAGATTCCAAGAATTCACTATCCTAAATAAGATTTATAATGCATCAACTAATTCACTATGTACTGATACTTAAATATGGAGTTCAGGCAATAGAACTGTTTGAACAATTCATGCCAATGTTTAAAGCATGTAAGCAGTTAGTAGTTCTTACCAGATCTTTTCTCCAACTGCAGCTCCAGAGAAGATTGGCTCATATTCTGTAAACCCTTACTTTTAACAGGGACCTGTTGATTCTTCTTTTTAAGGTTCAAGACGTCCATGTAACCACTATGCTGAGCAGCATTTGCTCCAAGTTTCTTCTTTCCACCACCAGGCACAGCGGTGAAACTGAGACTTTGGCAGTTTTGGTTAAGATGCTGGGCATTAACTGAAGTTTCTCCAGCTGCAGTTCCAACAGGATAAGTCCGCTGATTATGTTGCGTTGCAGGAACTGGAACTTGGTATAATGCATTCAAAGCATTTGTTGTCTCCTCCTCACTGAAGCTACAGCTATTCATTCCAGGCCTGAAACAGTTTTATCAGTGCAATGATCAGGAGAGAGGGGGGTAGAGCGAGAAAAGAGAGATCAAGCATTTTGGAAAATACTCTATTTTAATGGGAAATTGTTCTAACCATCTACACTGGCAACAGACTAGTTTTTTGGTACAACGAATGTAGCTTACAGTAAAACACATGTCATGACCCACTGGCTAATAGATATGTGAATTCAGAACGAAGTTCACTTATGACATGAGTCATGATCTGATCTTGCAAGCTCAATAATTTCATTTTCCAGCAAATACAAAAAAATTAGGAAATAAAGAAGAAGGACCTCAGAGCTATTGCTTCTAAAGCTTGGCCGTTTCCCTTGTTATAACACCACCTCACCAAAAATTCATGCACTTTCATGATATCATCAATCACCAGAACATAGTTCTCAATTTGTTCATAATCATAGTTCATCAACAATTATCAGTGAAAAGTCATACAAGTTAACTTTTAATCATTATCATCACAACTGCAAAACCTTCATAAATCCAAGAAGAGAACTTACAGCCAATTAAGCATGCTACACAGCCACTTCTTTGGCAGGTGATCAGGATTTGTACCATATGGTAGAAGCCTCCACTTGTGACACTTGTCACAGCATACCCAATTTTCCTCTATGACTACTGGAGCATTCTCTGTGGGAAGGGGAGAAGGTAATGTAGTTGCATTCTTCAAGTGTCCCTTCAGATGTGCTTCAGGAAATGACAGGAAATCATTCTTTGTATTACCTGATCTCTCCTTTAGTTTCTTGCCAAATGTATATGATTCTTTCTCAAAAACCTCAGGCCTATAGTCCTTTGCCAGACCTTTACCTGAGGTTTCCTTTGATTTGTTGCTAATTGCATGGGATCCTTTCCCAGACGCCTCAAACTTATAGTCCTTTGACAGGTCTTTACCTGATGCATCCTTTGATTTATAGCTGAATGCACAGGATATTTTCCCAGATAATTGAAGATTAAAATCCTTTGCCTGATCTTTACGCCATCCCTCCTTTGGTTTGTCTCTGAATGTAAGGGATTTTTTCTCTGAAACCTCAAGCTTAGAGTCCTTTGCCTGATCTTTAAGAGGAATTCCTAATGCATCACTTACACATACTTTCGCTACCAGTTTTTTGTTAGCTGCTGTAACACTAAGGCTATCTTTTGCCTTCCTCGAACCCTTGTGTAACTTATCATCCCCTCTACTCTTGAATGGAAAGTAGCCTTCATAAGTGAGACTATCTTTTGACTCTGATGAGGAACTATCCCTCAAGCTCTCTTTAGACTTCCTGGTAGCTGCGGTATCATAATTTTGACTTCTCTTAGACCTCTTCTCTCCCCCAAACAATGATTGTTCCTTCCCGTGAGACATTTCCACATCATCATGTTGGTGGGTGGTTTTCCTCTCACAATTCTGTTGCGCAGGAGCCACTGTTCCCCAATCAAAAACTTTGCTTCCCTTTGGCATGTCACAGTGTTCTTCAAACAAATCAAGACTTCTATCACCTTTGGTTCCACCACCTTTTTCTAGATCACGCCCTACTTTTTTATCTTTCAGAATCGTTCCTGCCAAACTATTCTTTGCAGTCTGCTTATCACCAGTCCTGCTAGCCATTGCCAAGGTTTCTTCCTCTTTTGTCATGTTCAGGGAGACAAATCTGTCCTTCGCCCTGCCCATTTTGGCTTCAGATGCCATACCAGTACCATCTGCAATGTCACTACCTTTACAGAGTTTATTAGATTCAGGAGGAAGCTTCAAGTTATTAGATACAATCTCCTTACTGGTTGAGGTCATAATTTTTCCTTCTTTCTTCAAACCAGCACCAACAGGATTAACAGGATCCTCATAACTCCCATTCTTCGATTCTAACGATCTCCTGTTTTTATCTCCAAACTTCTTTTTCTTCTCCCCAAGCACCTTTTTACTATGAATTTTTGAAGCAACCTCATCTTTGAAGACAGGACACCTCTTTTGAACAGGCCCAGATCTACTGTCATCTAAAAGATTTTTGTCTTCTATTAAGCAAACCAAACTATCATGAAGAGGCGATAATAGTACACCGTTTGGAATAGGAAAAGAGGTCATGATCTGCTCCATTACATTGGCATGGCAAAAGTCACAGTTAAATCATGAACATCCACACGTAGAAATACATGATAAGATAACAAAAAGGTGAAAAAAGATTCACCTTAATTATGCTGGAGGGATATTCACCCTGTTTACCAAGAGAATCTGGAGAGACCCCTTCCCACTCTGCAGGGATGCCCTCTGACACTGAAGATGGAGACATGTCAAGACCAAGATTGTTGTAAATTGAAGCCTTTTTTTCAGCTAAAACATTGTCCGGCCCGACTTTGATCCGGAACTTCAGTGATTTTCTATCAGACTGATCAATTGGCAGTTTGAGAGGTTTCTGACTTGAGACGCAATCCCCTGAATTCCAAACTTTAGGCAAAGTGTCCACAGAAGAATTCCTTAGCTCAGGCAGTGAAAGAACAGATGAAGCAGGAGCAGGTCTCACAATAAGTGTTGAATTTCGTGGGGCACTCTGCATGATCATAATAGGCAAAGAACTCAAGTGCCTAGAATATAAAAAGGAACAAAATAAAATGAAAAACCAACCACATACCTCCAAAGGTAGGTCATGACAATGGTTGTGTTGACCTTTTTGTGGAGTCCCAGAGTGAGACCAAATAATAGGAGACTGCTGGTATGTTGGTAAAAATGAACCATACCCACCAAATCTTGCCCCTGCCAATAAGATGATCCCAAAAATCATCATTGCAGATGTGCTGATACTAAAATTTATCATATTATTGTGTTTCGGCAGATGAATCTCCCCTCAATTCAACACTTACCCAAGTTCTGTGCGGAAATTCCACCCTCAAAATCTTTCTGATACTGTCCCAAGACATCTTGAATCCTCTCATCCTACAAAAGGCAGAATAAATTGTTAATATTACATAACACATAATGCCACCAAAACATGAGATCAATAAAGAAAGCAATGACAAGAACCACTGATTGAATAAGAAAAAAGATCCATCATAACATAAAATGGGGTGTAGCAATAAGTATTTGAAAAGGCAAGCCCAGTACAAAAGCCAATTAGATATTACATCAGATGCTAAGATTGAATTTGAAATTATTTAAATCTAACCTGATACCACTTTTAAGATTAATATTTTGATATTAGGTGCATATGAAATGGTCTGGAGTCAAACATTGCCTAGTTATAAAGTTAAACTGTAAAGAACTACAATGTGGTTTCTACTCTTGAAGAATTTGCATATATCGTTTATTGGCACCTCAATATGGAATATATTCAGAAAGTACAATAGAAGTATCAGGTCAACAACCAGCTTAAGTGAAAGGAGGAGCAACACCATGTAATCTAGGATGAGATGTTCTAGCAGCATATTTGATTAAAATGAGTTCAGAAGGAGAGTTATTTGTACTTGACTAGCAGATTTAGATAAAACAAATAAATAATGTTCCTCACATATCTGGAAGCTCCTTTAGTTTCATTGTGTCTCTGTGCAATGTATCTCAGTGCAGGTTGTTTATATTATTTTAAATTCTAGTCAATGTGTACCAATTTGTAAATGATGGCCATTCCATCCTCGACTATAGAGAAAAGGCTATTCCATGCTCAACATGCAAATTTGTGTCAGCACACATATCTTTTGACATATTATCTTTAAAATTATAATTCCAAAAAGGATTGGACATAGTCTTTGATAAGCTCAATAGATATTAATTACAAATAACTTCATTCAAGTTGATAGCCTTTAAATACTGAAGCATGTTAGCAGTCCTAGCAGAAACAACATCCAATATGGAGGAGTTGAGGGAAGCATCCCCCTAGCTTTGACTCCAGCAAAAATAAGATCGAACTGTTAATCAAGCCAAACAAATTTGTAAATCACTTAATGCATCCAATGAAGACCAATCGTCATGACCCATGGGACGTACTAGTCATATTTGCACAATAACCCCAAAGGACTAATCACAATTGGGGCTCTCTGATAATTCTTTGAATAACTCAATTTCACCTAGCTGTTTAATGTAGGACTCTTAACACCTATCCATAGAGCATTTTTGCAATTCACATAATCCAAGGTATCACAATATCCTCTATTCAAATCCCTGACATCCTCATCAGGCCCAATGTTATGCTTCAATGATCTTAATTGTATGGATTGTGAAAGCATTACTTGGGCATATGTTAAGTCCTATATTGGATGTATATTAGATGGAATTGAACTATATAAGCAGTTATAGGGAGCCCATACAGTGATCAGTCCTTTTGATGTATCAAACAAATGTGGCTAACGTGTCTTTGGGTTGTGACAAATAACATCAGAACCTACCTAATAATGTAATGTGGCTCACAGACACAGTAGTGCAATGCATATGCTAATGAAGATAATAGGAATTTAAGTGAGGGAGATTGTGAAGTTATTGCATAGAATATGTGTTAAGTCCTACATTGGATGTGGTACTAAGTAGAACCGAGCCACATAAATTATTACAGGGGAGCTTCAATAGTGACTAGTCATTGGGACATTGCACATGTGATTGACGTTGGTAAGAAGTCTAAAACCACACTACCAACAATGAGTCTAGGGCCAAACAAAAATAAAAGTTAATACATTCTATTTCTGTAGCTTGGTCTATTATATTCCACCACTAATTTCTAAACAAACATTCCAACCAAATAACAAAAAAAAAAAAAAAAACCAGCACAAATATGAGTCTGTTTTATGAGGCAAAAACACTACATGAATAATGAAAAGCAAATATTTTCCTTTAGTTTTCTTTGCAACCAAACAAAAGGACCTAAAAACCTAATGCATGTGGCATTAAGTGATCCATCAGAATTCTCTAAACCATCCAACCATCAATTATTAATTCACACTCCGCCTCTTTACAATTTTTTTTTTTTTTTTTTTTGGAGGGGGTGTTCTTTACAATTGTAGCCCATAAAAACATCCAAACACAACTTTTCGAAAGGCAACCTAATTTAAGCACACCACTTGAATTGATCAAACCACGAAAGGATCAACAAAAAACATCAATAAAAACCCTTACAAAGTAAGAGAGAGCGTCATCAATATCAACGTTTTGATCATTGTCCATGTGGGAGCAATAAGCCTCACCCTCGACAAGCTCAGTACCCCCCATCTCCACTACCACCGACACCACCAGACCCAAACAATAACCCCAAATGTTTACTCTTTCATGAAAAATCCATCCCAAAAAGCCAAATTTTCCTTATAATTTCACTTCCAGGAGAAGTGAAATTTGATCAAGGCCACAAAATATCAAAATCCTACCTCGGAAAATTCAAAACCCATAAAACCCACGAATGTAATCACTCAAAATCACCAAACTCAGGCCTTGATCATCCTAAAACCCTCAAATTTCCTCCAAAATATCAAGGGCCCTTAACTGACACTTAATCAAGAGCACAAAATATTGAAAATCCACCCCGAAAATCCAAAACCCAGAAAAACGCATGAATCAAATGCCTCCGAATCACCATTCTTGAACCTTCTTCACAATCTCTCTCGCCCAAAAAGCATTGCGTAGAAGCTCTTTAACACGCAATCTCTGTCACTGCAAGCATTTATTGTAGCACCAGTGAGGTTCTCTAGTCTGACTAGGATTGTCAACATTTCACTTGACCTCAAAATAGTGACACGTTGTCAATATATGTTGTTGAGCCGCGACATCGTATTGAAAAGAGTCTATGTTGACATCAAAATCTTCAAATAAAATAAAACTTTAATAGTAAAATAATTATTGTTTAGTAATTCTATTCCCCTCTTCTTATCTCCTCTCTTTTTCTAAATTTATTCCCCTCTTCTTATCTCCTCTCTTTTTCTAAATTTTATGTGACGTGATCTTTTGTAACAAATTCAATTTTTTTTCTTTTATCAAAGAGATATGCTCTTCTTCATTCTCCCCACCATCTCTTCACTCTCTGTTTTTTTTATAAAAAAAAAAAAAAAATTCTAGATGACAAGGTGAAGAGATGGTGAGGAGATGGTGAGTAGAATACATTATAGCATTCCTCTCTATCAAATGTTATGAGAGAGCCATGCATATAAATGTTACGAGAATGAGAGGGCAATAAGAGAGTAATGCATTACTCTCTTTCTTTATTACAAAATGAAGAGAATCATATGACCTGAAGAGTAAATTAATTGTGGAGTGATTACGTTTTATAAATCAAAAGTTACTAGTTTAAATTATGGGTGTCAATTCGTATTCGCGTGTCAAGCTCGAATCATATCAAAATATGGATATAAGACTATATAGGCCAACTATAACCTGACTTATTTAATTAAACGGGTCAAATCCCTCATTCCTAACCTTCTAATTTTGCATTGGGTTTGTATGTCTCGTGTCGGGTTTGGGTCGTGTCAAAACATATATATATATATATATATATATAGGTCAACCATAATTAAACTCATTTAATTAAATAGATCAAACTCTTTAACTCTAACCATTTAATTTTGTGTTGGGTTTGCATTGAATTTGTGAATCATGTCAAAAATTGTCAACTATAACTAATTCAAATCTCCTTCCCCATCTCCCTCCCTTGGTTGACTATATTTATTCAAGGTGTTGAAGCACGTAGGACTCGAATTGTCTTAATACCGCCCACATAAGCACTCACATATCCCGCCCTATTTTAGGGCAATACCGGATTAATCCATTTGTTTTATGTTTTTTCTTTTGAAAAACAGAGAAAGTGTTGTGTGTGTTACTTTTTTTCTTTTTCCTTTTTTTATCTTTTTATTTTTTTTATTTTTTTTATTTTTTATGTAAATGTGTGTTACTTGTTTTTGTTCATTCATTTACTCTTTCGTTTGCTCAAGCGTCGTTATGAGAAAAAGTTTGTTTTGAGACGTAAAGAAACCGATCGACCTAACTCATTGACAAATATATATATATTAAGGCCCAAATAAAATATAAAAATATCTACGAGTATATAAAATACATTGCAATGCAACAATCAAAATGATAATAATATTAATAAATCCATAGTACTGTGGATGCTCAGAAAAAAAAATTAAAAAAAAAAAAAATCAAGTCGTGGATAACGACATTTTCTTCATTACATAAGCTTCATTATTTTAAATTCATATATATATATATATATAGAGAGAGAGAGAGAGAGAGAGAGAGAGAGATAAGATAAAACTTGCATGTGATGCAAAACTCAATAAATAAATGAAATGGTGGTGCAAATGTGCAATTGTGTCTCAGCATTTCCAAGATCTTTTTACATATATGAATAATGAGTTACAAGTTTAATCAGGTAGACATCACGACTTATGAAGCGAAAGTTATAAGTCATGTCAAGAAAAGAATAATAAGTTACGGTGTAATATAAAAAAATAAAGGGGAAACTTCAGAAAACCCCCCTGAAGTTCCAGCCGATTTGAAAAACCCCCCCTAAATTTCCAAAGCTCTCACTTAGACCCCCTGAACTTTGGTTTTCTCTCACTTTGGACCCATTTAACATTAAACTACGTCGTTTTGGATGTTTTATACCCATTTTACCCTTCCCCAAAACTATGTCATTTTGTGTCCTAAAATCACAACACATATCCAGCCCAAAACGACGTCGTTTTAAGCATAATTTTTTTAAAAAAAAAATTAGAAAAAAGTAAAAAATATATATATAAAAAATAATAAAAATTAACAAATTAAAATCAGGGTTTCAAATTTCACCTTCTGTTAAAAATGGGTGGCCGTGACCACTCCCATTTCTAATAAGGTGGTCAGAGCCACCGGCCGACTGGGAACCACCCCCCATGGCTGGGTGGCCTTTACCAAAAAAAAAAAAAAAAAAGGGATGGGGTGTTTTTGGGGGTGGCCGGACCACCCCCACAGCCACCCCATTTTTGGCCAAGGGAGTGGCTGAAGCCACCCCAGTTTTTTTCTTTTTTTAAATTTTTAAATTTTTTCTTTTTTAAAAAAATAAAAATTAATGCCTAAAACGACGTCGTTTTAGGCTGGGTAATTTTAGGACACAAAACGACGTAGTTTTGGAGAAGGGTAAAATGGGTATAAAACATTCAAAACGACGTAGTTTAATGTTAAAGGGGTCCAAAGTGAGAGAAAATGGAAGTTCAAGGGGCTTAAATGAGAGTTTTGAAAATTCAGGTGGAGTATTTCAAATCGGCTGGAACTTCAGGGGGGTTTTCTGAAGTTTCCCCAAAAATAAAAGATTTAACATTATATTAAGATTAATGTTATGGACCATTTTTTTTTTTTAATTATTCTCTTAAAGTTGACGTACTAGTATGAGATTCGGACATCTAACCTACACAAGGCCGCCTTATTGTGTGAAAACAACGTTATTTGTACCCTAACATATCCAAATTCTTAACTGGGACCATAAAAACATTTGTAACATTAATTTTTTTTGAGATGAAAGATTTACATTGCATATTATTGATAATTGAATAAATAGGTGGGTACACAATTGAGCAGAGAAGATCCAGAGAGTATGATGGGGGCATACTAGCATAGATGACCATGCTTTCTTTAGTTAAGAAACAAGAGAATGGCTCACTCATAGTCATATATTGGCATTTTTCCTCTCATGCTTTGTTAGGTTTCCTCGTTAAGGCAAAATATTTAATTAAAATAAAAGTAAATAATAAAAATGAGATTCGAATTCAGGCACTTTTGCTCTTCGATAAAAAATAAAAATTTAAGAAATTTTTTTTTTTAAAAAAAAAATCGTAAATTTAATAATTTCATTTAATATTCTAACAAATTTTATACCAAGAACAAAGCTGTGGTAGCACAATTGCATTTGCAGCCACTAACAAAACCCTTCCACCACTGCATCCGCCGGGGCAAAATTTAAAGAGAAACTAAGCACTGAATTTAATTTAAAATGAATACCATACGCAAGGAGAAACTGTAGGCAGTTTTTACCAGTAAATTAATGAACCAAAAATTACTGAATCCCAACAAAAATGCTCAATTGTAGAAGGCACATATGTATTGATATATACACAGTAACACACACATGGACTTTTTGATTTGAGCATGGCATCTTAAAACCTATCAATTCCATTGCAAACTATTCCTCATATATTTGCTTACAAAAATCAGTGGATTTTGTGTTAACTGTTTCATCAACCTATAATAATTAATTACTAAAAGAAAATCGATAGGTTTGCCCAGAACTTCCCTCTCCAATGCTCATGCCAGCATATTTTGACAGTAGATCCTACAGTAAGTATCCATAAATCAGCACAAGCATCCAAGGGGACAAATGTATAAAATAAAAGACAGACAGCCAAGTAAACTTCCTCTCTAGAAATAAATACAACACTAAGACATGCATCAAATGATGGAACCGTCAAAAATCGACATAAAAAAAAAAAAAAAAAAAAATCTAGTTCTTATTTGTATTTGATAAATGACTGGATGCATACAGATATCTGTTAAAAAGGGGAAACAAGGAAGAAATGAAAAGAAAAAAGAATGGAAAAGGACAAATCAACAAACATTAAAGTGGTTATACATGTGCCAGGAAAAAAAGAGGTATTAACAAACTGAACCTTTATGACACAGAGAAACTATGACAAAACTATCACATAGTGAGAAACTGCTTTGTTGGATGCCAATCTCAAATTTGAATTTTCTGTAGGCAGCAAACATAGAAACGAAGTGTACCTGATAAGTTTCAGTGTCATGGCTCTCAGCCTTTTGCTTTTCTATCTGTGCAGTGTCACCCATCAATTTACATTTCACAATCTGGAAGAGATACCAGAAAAGCAGAACATCCATGATTCAATGCGACAATTTATTCTGGAGAAAGACGATTTTTATGTAACAAGAACCAGATTTCAGATTTCAGATCTCAGTATTAGTTTATATAGATTTATCCTTTCCTCTTACCTAGGCACAAAGCTGAAAAGCTCAAAACATGGAATTAGCAAAACCAGTACACGGACTTTGGCTAGGAAGATAAGTATAAATTTGCTTGTGATATGAATAAATCCAAAGCCGTAAAGCCAATAGATGCTTCTAGGAGGAAATATTTCATCCAATGTGTTTGTTTTTTAATCTTTTTGTGGGACTACAACAGTTAGTTCAAGTTATAACTATGAAGGCCATTTATGAAAGCACAATAAAACTTAACCTAGTTATAATAGTATTCACCTTATGCGATTGAAAATTGACCAACTTTCATAACAAATTAAGGATATATGCATAGAGTTGTTTTAACTTTTTATTTACTTGATTGAGTTATTTACCATCAACCGGGTTAGAACACTTTTCACCTTATGTGATTGAAAATTGACCAACTTTCATAACAAATTAAGGATCTATGCATAGAGTTGTTTTAACATTTTATTGAGTTCTTCACCATCATGTATCCTCACTTTAAGTCAATATCAGGAAGCCCAATGATTACTGACAACCTAATGATGGTAAACCATTAATAAAACAAATAGAAATACCTCAAGTAACTTCTCTAGGGAGGCCTGCCGTAAGTACCGACCAGCTCTTTCTCTCTCTTGAATCAAAAACCACGCAACCTGAATCATTGACAAAAAGTAAGCCCATAGTTTGTATTGAATAGACGAATTTTTCTAGCTGTTACCCTTAAGGAAAAAAAAAACAACCTTTTGAATGTAATCTGTAGATGATTTGTACCAAAGCATCTCTGAAGCTAATTGAGAGTAATAACTGGCTGCATCTGCAAGCATGAACTGCTCAAAAGTTTCATAGTAATCTATCTTTCCCTCTCCAATTTCCACAAAGAAATCCAAGACATTCTTTATCAAATCCTGTTGAAACTGTTTCCCATTCCGCTCCTGATTGATCTGGACACACGAGTTACAACAGTATTAAGCCCACATTGGAGAAAGAGAGACCAGTTCATAAGATTAATATAGCATGTCAACATACCAGGGAAATTGCAGCATCTCTAAACTTATCATACAACTTACTGCAGACCTGAATTCAGAATGAAAGTAAAACTTAGCTTAGCCTTAACCTGAAAAGGCAAGGTGAAAAGAAAAAAGATACATGAAAACTACACTACAGCAGCAAGTACTTCTTGCATAAAAGAGAGCACACTTACCAGATTGTGAAAGCAAAGAATGGCAAGATCATTGAGTGATGGAACGTGTCTTCTACTAACGAAGTGATAATCAAGGTACTGGAAAAATCCCAACAAACACTTTGTCATCACCTTGTAATTTGACCACATTTGCAGAAGGCTCACGAGCAAATAGGCATCATATTTGTCATATAGTGATGGCAGCACCTAAGAGTACAAGTTAAAGAGGGAGATTAACAAAGAATAAGAGAACAATCAAAATTGTTGATGCTATATGCCGTACAACAGCATTGTACCCAAGGTATCAAGGGATTGCCTAGTCGATATAACCTCAGGGAGTAAATTGGGAGGCTGGTCTATACACAGCCACCTCAGCCTAAACTTAAGGCAGAAATAGTCGCCTGTTCGCCAAAGGGTCCGTTGCAAGAGCTCAGGCCAGCAATAACTTGGATTTCCAAGGCATCGCCTAGTCCTTACTTTTCACCAAGCTACCACTTCCTCCACAAAAACAGGGAGCCAAAACAATGCTTCACTACCCAGACAATAGTGCTATCAAGTTTAATTTACAAAATGGATTCATCCAAGACAACCTAAAAGACAAAGTGCATATTTATATTCCATAAAACTTCGATAACCATAAATATGTTTTGATTGTGAACATGTTGTTTGTAGTGCTAACATAATTCAAATATTTTTTTCATCTTTTAATTTTTTGGGTGTTGTGTTGGATATGAGCGTGAGCGTGTGTGTGTGTGTGTGTGTGTGTGTGGGGTGGGGGGGTTGGTATTGAAAGAATCTCACAATTGAAACAATGCTCGCTTCCAAAGCAGTTTTGTATCTTTCATAAAGCTCCTCTGAATATTCATAAGGTGGTCTCTGAGAACACATGGTATAAACACAGCTATCAACCAAGTGAAGGATATCCAATACATTTTCAAATCACTGCTAATACAGGAGAAGTATTCAGTGACAAATTGCAATAGAGCTTTCAAAACATTTTAATTCATGGAACATCCCTATCAAGAGCTAAACAGAAAACTTCTGTTTTCTTTCTAAAAATCAACATGCGTTTTATTTTTTGGCAAGTATTCTCAAAAATCTACATGTCATCCTAACAAATTATGGTAGTTCTTTACGTTAACTGTTACACACTTAATGACAATTTTAATTACAAATGAACACTTGGACACACACACACACACGGGTATTAATGTACATAAAAACAGCCAAGAAACCAAGAGAGCACATCACAATTTAAGAAAAGGATCCTTATAGTAATAAAACTTCTTACTTATATTAAAAAAAAAAAAAAAAAAAAGTTATAGAACTTCACGGATGTAGTAAATTAATAGTGTGCAGGGGAGTATAATAAATTAGAAAGAAAACCAAGAGAACCCATTAAGATTTTCACAGAATGCGATTATAAAGATTCATAACGTGTATATACGCACCAACCAGAGCAAGCACAAGTGCGTAAGAAAAGATTGACAACAAGCAAATTAATGCGTCCTTATATCAAATTACTTAGAAAAAAAAGAAGGAAGAGAAACCAATAAAATCAATAAAGGATACTTATAGAACTTCATATAATCTTCACCGGAGAACAATGACTTGGGCGGGTGTCCAATCAGAATGTTATTTGCTTTCACAATCCCTTCTTCAAGAATCCTCAAACCCTCATCCAGCATTATAAGCTGCCTCATCTTTTGACCCCTCACAATCTCAAATTCCACAATATACCCAGTACAAATATCAACCTATTTCATCCACAACAACCCGAATATCAATATTACGATACCTCAACCATTCATAACAACAAAAAAGACACCAGTAGAATAACACTTAACACCCACTTTCTTGTACGGAAAATTTGCTCAAATGTTGCTAAGAAAAATCAAAAACAAGGAAAGAAAAATCATATTGACGCTGACAAGAATAATGCATGAAAGTGGAATTCTTCGAAAATTTAAAAATAAAAAAGTAAACAAAAAACAAAAACAAAAAAGAGAGAGAGGGGGTTTTAGGGCTTTACCTTGAATGCACGAAGCAAAGTAGCAGAGTTGGGAGTGTCAAGAGCGGAGCCCGTTCCTTCTTTTGTTTTATGGTGCTGGCTTCCAACGGTTGGTCAATGAAACGGCACCGTTCCCTATCCTAGAGAATTTTTGTTTTTTTAATTTCTTATTCCTCGGGATCGTGCGCTTTTCGCTCCTGAAAAATTATGTTTACTTTTTTTTTTTTTGACACGTGTCATTATTTAATCGAAGATATTAAGGTTTTTTTTAGTGACCGCCACCTACTTGACTTCAATAACATATTAATGCGATAAATAATTCAACCCATTCATAGAAGGGTAAAGCCAATAAAATTTAGGGTTTAACTTAATTTAAAAATTGTGAATATCAGGAGAAAAAAAAAAGAAGTTGAGATTATGTTTTGGTTGTTTAAATAATATAAAATATAATAATAAAAAATCAAATTAAAAAATAAACAAATATATATATATATTTGGGGTGGTTTTGAACCATCCCAAGGTGTTTGGGGGTGGCCGATTCACATTCACCCCCGACAGCAGTTTTCGCGTGGCTCGGCCACCCCAGAAATGGATGGGGGGTGGCCGAGTCACCCCTAGTAGCTGTTTGGGGTGGCTCGACCACCACCAAATTTTTCCGCCACTTGTAAAAAGTTTATGGGGTGGCCGATCCACTCCTAGAGGGTGGATTAGCCACCCCATACTTTTAGGGGTGGTATGGCCACCCCTCCTATATATATATATATTTTAAATTTTTTTGATTTTTAAATTTTTTTATTAGTTTGGTTAAAAAAATTGAATAAAGTTTAAAAATTTTGAGTTTAGTTGAGTATTAGTGGTTTCAAATCAAACTAAAAAAATAAAAAAATATAAGTTGAGAAGAATTCCCTTCCCAACTGTTGCTAATTTAAAAAATATATATATACATAAAGAAAATTGTTGCTAGTGCTTTTAGTTTACGATCTACATTATATCAGGCTCTTTTTTTTTCTTTTTTTCTCTAAGCCAATAAAAAAAAAATTAGAAAAGAGAATCCTTCTCATTTTTTATCCAGACGTAAGAGAGATCCTCTATCAACCTCTCTTTATATAATTTGCACTTTCTTGTTTGCTTCTTTTTTTTTTTTCAAATACTATTTCACTTAGAAAGCTACAAAGCCATACATTATGAAATCGTTTATAGTGTCTCCTAAACTTTAAATTGAAACATTCAATCATTTACTTTCAAAAGAACAATGTCAATCCATTAAGGTATAGGTATAGTTTGCAAGATTCCTAACCATTACATTTTTTTTTTTTTTTTTTGTACTATAAGATAAGTATTTATCAATTATCTTAAGCATGACAGAAACTAATTACATAATTTAAAGAGTTGATTTCTCATATTTAAATTTAGGGCCATTGTAAATTGTTAGAAAAATACAGTTTACTCATATATATATATATATATATATATATATATATGTGCGCGCGCGCGCGTTATTTTTAAAAAAAACTAGTGTATAAAATTGCTTAGGGAAACAATTTTTATTTTTCAACGAAATTTTTTTTCTTCAAACTAGTTGAAAGATTTCTCAAGGAATTGAATACATTTTTTTCAAAAATACTCATATTATTTATTTTATTTTATTTTAAACTAAAAAAAAAAAACATGAAACATGAAAAACAAAGTGGGTGACCGACCACCCCAATCTGGGGGTGGCCGCACCACTCCATTTCATTTTGGGGTGGTTGTAGATTTGCTTTAGGGGTGGTGTAGTCACTCTCGGCTGTTTCTGTAGGTGGCCGACCAACCCACTTTATTTTATTTTTAATTATTTTTAATTTTTAATATGAGTTGAAAAAAAAATAGCATGAGTGTGTGTAATTTTGATTAAATTCCAATTAGAACATCTGTATTATTTTATTTTTTAAGATGTTCACACAAGGGAATAAGGAGGGAGAATTCGAACTAGTAATCTTTGCTTCATTAAGCGTAGTTCACAGCTGATTGAGCTACCCATTAGAGACAACATGCGTGTTATTATCAAACTAAAGAATATGAATAGTTATTCAATTACATTATCTTTTATTTTCGGTAATAATTATTATATTTTCTAATGGAATACACATTTCGCGAACCAAATAAGTCCTTAACGTTTAAAAGTGTTATATGTCCTTTTAACACGTGAAATTAATAACATATACTTTTCACTTTTTTTTTTAATATATTTTTAATAAAAAAAATATGTATTTTTTCTAGTGCTCATAAAATATATGGCAATTTTTGAGACCACTTTGGTGGACATTCTTCTCATTTTGGACGAAATTCTTGTCCTTTCCCTAAGAAAAATAGAAGGGCACGTTAAAAAGTAAAGAATCCTCTGAATGCCCAAATTCCCAAGCCCAGCTGCCATTACACTATTTCCTTCCGTTCTTTCTTCGCTCTTGGCCTGAAAAATCTCTCCGATTATTCAATCAGTTTCCTACAAATCCAAGCGCTACTTAATAATTTTCTTAGAGTAACTGAGTTAGGGTTTACGAATCGCCATGGCCGATTTCCAGACCTCAACTCACCGAACCAAGTGGATCTTCACTCCTCAAGAGCTGGTAGGTCCCTTTCTTACTCTATTTATGCTATCATTATCGCCATTCGTTTTCCGTTTGGTTGTCGAGAAAATGTAGGAAAAGAAAATCAAAGAAAGAAAAAGAAACGACTAAAGAATATCAAGAGTCGTAGAGTTTGCTTTTGTTTCATAAATATCAAATTTCAGTGGGATTAAGGTAAAGCAGTTCTACTAGGCTTGGTTCAAGTGCGGAACTTGATTTCCTTAAGCTCTGTTTGGTTTGACGGAAACAAGAAAATCCTTTTGGCCGCAAAATAAAACCCCGCGTGTGCTTTTATGTGTGCAATAGACGTGAATAATTTTGTTAGTTTAGTTTTTTTCTTTTTCTATGTAATTTAATACTAAGCTCATTATTAGTTTTTGTCTATGATACAGGTTGAAAAATACAAAGCCGCTAATCAAAGAGCAATACAAGCATTAGAGAAGGTATGGCACAAGATTTCCTTCTTTTTTATTTTTTATTTTTTATTTTTTATCCCCTCCTATTAGTAGATTTCATAATTGTTATGTTAAGAGAAATATATCTATCACTGCTGATTAAGTAATCTGTATTGAAGTATGGAGCAACGCTTATGGAAGTAGATATTGATGGGTCATTGTCGTATCCTGAACCTCAAACTAATGCAAAAGATACTGGTAAATGCTTTTACGAGAATCACAACTTTTCTAGCTTCTCTTATTGAATTGAATGTGTGGGTCGATGTGCTTTTTGCTGGGCAAGATTTCTATATGTTTTTTTTATGGTCTCATTCTTTTCATGTTAGCTGACAAGCATTCTCGTCCGAAACCACTTAATATTGAAGAAGAGCAATATATGCGGGTTTTCTATGAGAATAAACTTCAAGAAGTTTGTAACAACTTCCACTTTCCTCATAAAATTCAGGTATGTGTTTCTTTCTTTCCATAATGAATATGAAAATATAGATAATGTTGGGTTTTTGGTCAACTTTCTGGAATTGGTTCATGTTTTGCAGGCAACAGCTCTAATATATTTCAAAAGGTTTTATCTTCAATGGTCGATCATGGAACATCATCCAAAAAATATTATGTAAGATTGCTGTTAGATCTATTTTGCACCTCTTCTTGAAGTTTCCCAATGGTCTCAAGATCTAGTATCCACCATAGAAGTTTGAATCTGCATTGCATCAAAGCATCATAGAAGTTCATGAGGAAATTATTAGAAAATTCCTTTGGACATAGTAGGAAATTGGCACTATTGGAATTACTTGGCATAGCAAATTGTTGGTGTATCGTACTCAATTGTGATAATTTTATGAAGTTACTTCCTCGTGCACAGGTTAACTTGCATTTATGGGGCTTGTAAGATAGAAGAAAATCATGTCTCAGCTGAGGAGCTCGGTAAGGGGATCTCGCAGGATCATCAATTGATTCTCAATAATGAGATGATAGTTTATCAGGCATGGATGTGCCGTGCATATTATTATTGTTCTCTCTCTCTCTCTCTCTCTCTCTCTCTCTCTCTTTTATTTACTTTTCTTTTTCTCCCCATATACCTCTACTTTGCAAACATTTAAAACCTTATCTTATTCTGTTGTTTTTGCAGAGTTTAGAATTTGATCTTATTGTTTATGCACCCTATCGATCAATTGACGGTTTTGTCAATGATATAGAGGTAAGCATGCTTAATCCATTTCTGATGAAGATTTTTTGTTTTCCGATTTGTACAAGAAAGCTCATTTATTTGTGACCATGTGTGTTTTAATTTTTAATTGTTATTTTTGGCACAATTCCTTAATTCTCATTTTGGTCTTGCTGTGATGGTACACACACACTTACACACACACACACATATATATATATGGCATATTTTGTGTTGCAATTGATGACAATTGTTTTGGTTCCTAGGAATTCTGCCAAACAAAAGATGATCAGCTTCATATGCTGAAGGTGAACTTTTTGTGTCCTATTTAATTTTTTAATTGAATCTCTCTGATCCTTGAACTCTTGATTACTTGACTTCCTATATCATTCATGCTTAAGTTGAAACTTGAAAAAGTCTTCATGAAACTGCTGTGGAAATGAGATAATTTGAAATAGCTAACAGTTGAGCATACACAGCATCTTAGTACATGATTACCATTTTAGAGTAATTAATAAGTAATTTGATTAATCGTTCAGTATTTCCTGTGGAGCAAATATTGTTCTAGCACTCTAATTGTTGTAGTTAATGCTTCTTTTGTTTGCTAAGAGATGCTCACATAGAGGTTCAATTGTCTTTTCCTCCTATTTATTTATCCGTCTGCTGTTTTAATGTCTCATAGGCTTTACATGAAACTGCAAGAATGGAAGTTGATAAAATCATGCTTACTGATGCACCACTTCTATTCCCTCCTGGACAGGTACTCTATGACATCTTTCTCCATGTTGAATGAGAGCATCTTTTTGCTCCCTCTAAATCTAAACACCAAGACATTCTTCCGTGATTCTTTAAATTGTACAACTGTAATGAAAGAAATCTATTACTTTGAAAAGTTCACAATATTTCTCTGGTTCTGTTTTAGTTCTAATCATTCATGAAGTCTTCTTTTTTGTTTGGAATCTTAATATATTTGTTTTTTGTTTTTTGAATGAGAGTGCGAGACTTGGGGTTTTAGTTGTATATCTTCCTCAATCTGTGTAAAATTTTCTGTCTTTTTGTGTTAGTAATATCTGAACCATAGATATTTTTATTGTATAATGATTTTAGAGCTGAATTAGTGAATCGGTAAATGGACCCATGATAACTTAACCCTTTTAGATTTGGGGAAATAGGATGAGGGCCTTAATGGTAAAATGAGGGGATGATGAAAGTTATTTTCCATATTGAAAAAGGAAAAAGACCATACTTTAGCTTTGGATGAAGGATATTGAAATATCATTTGTGAATTGTATTCCCAGGATGTCATTCAGTCAACTAGGCTCATATTGTACTTTGATCTTGTAATCTATTCTTTAATTAGAATCCTGACATTTCTTTCTATTTATATGATGCAGTTGGCATTGGCTTCTTTGCGTAGTTCGAATGAGGTGCATGGAGTTCTTGACTTTGAGAGGTTTTAAACTGCTTTGGAGTTTCCTCAAGATTATGACTAATGTTTTTGGAACATATCTTTTGTATGTATTGGTTTACCAAACCGTGATTGCACACTAAATAAACAAATCAGCTTGGGAGGAATGGGAGGGATCTGGGGTTAAAACTCTTGTTGGCATAAAAAAGGAAAAAGGAAAAAAAAAAGAAAGAAGCATTTCTTGTCTACAATAATTAGTCAGTCTTCAACTTGCTTGCATCTTTGCAGATACCTGAGGAGCATTCTCTCTCGTCAGAGTTCTGCACACACCATTTCAGAGCTCATTGAATCTCTAAGTGCAATAGATTCCTGGGTACAGAATTTTCATACTAATTGCAACTTGAATATAAGTTTGATGATTCCTGTAACATACTTTGTTGATAGCGATACTGGAAGGCATGGGATGATTCTATGCAAGGGATGGATGCAATTCATATTAGATAGAGAATTGTGGCCGTATTCAGTTTCATTTACCATTCTTCTTGTCTTGTGGCTACATATACAGGTAAGGAGGTATAAGTTCCCTTCAGAAAAAGATTTGAAGCACATAAACCGGAAGCTGAGATCTTGTTGGGGTCTTGGCTCACATGACGAGTACTTTCTAATACTCTTTTCATATGTAAATAACAAGTATTTGCTCAATGCCCTGGTTTGTTCTTTTTGTACCAATACCCAAATTTCACTGCTTGGCAGGAGTAAGAAACGGGAGAAGAAGTCAAAGCACAAGTCAAAGAAGAGTTCAAATGAAACACAAAATATGCAATCGTATGTTCTGCCCTGTTTGATTAAGCTTTTAATTTGGATTTGGCTCTGCATTGGTTTTGTTTCGAGTCTGCCATTGCGAAACCTTTTAAGTTCATAGTTATGGTGACTTTACTTTCTCCGGTTTCAGGTAATGTACCTTGGTATCTCACCAGGAAGCTGGTTCATTTCAGAAATCCTTGAGCAAGAATCGGTGCGTTTGAAGTGAAATTTCATACCTATTCTGTAATCCGTACTCTATTTTTCCCATTTTTGGCCATTGCTTTGTTCTGAAACCAATTAATTAAATTTTGTTTAGCATCAAAATATATCATGGGTAAACCTTTATATATACTGTTATACAATGACCGGACTCTAGACTGTTGCCACGGGTAATCCTCTCTATATAACTTATATTGCGACCATGTACCAGACCGTTGCCGCAGTTTGATCTCCATTATATCATATGACCGAGCACCTGGGGAGATCTATAATTATTATATCATTATACATAATATATGCATCCATATGCCAATGATCACTTTACTTGTTAGAACTTAGCTTCTCATAACAGGGCATGGTACCATAAGAGCGGACTAGCCACGGAGCTTGGATACAGTTTCCGGATTAGAGATCCATAGATCACAGGCAGTATCTCCCCATGGCCTTTTGCCTCTGAAAGCGTACTTCCTTCTCGATGCCCGGGCTACTATACTGACATGACATTGTTGATTCATTTTTAAATTAGTTTTTGTTAAAAGAAAAAGAAAATCAAATGGTGGATTGGTAATGCGGTATCAACATAGTAGAATCTATTAACATTAGGGAATCAGTTTTTGATACAACCTTAATTTTCCTAAAACTCGTGCCATTCAAGCAATGTAAGTTACATGGTGGGCATATGTCAACTCATCCCCATCAAAAATGAGTTAATTTCGTCAATTAGATAAGCAAAAAAACCCTGTTTGGAAGTCACGGAGAGTGGCCCGCATAAACCTTTATATTAGGAGTGTAGGACAAAATTCAACCCTCATAGTATATGAGAAGGTTTCTACCGATCAATAAAAAAGAAGACTTCAAAGGAGTAGTTGAATTGGTTGAAATCACACGTTATAAAGCGGAAGTTTCTCTTCTCGTTCTACTCCCTCTATCCTAAGAAGTAAGAGCATTCGTTTAGTATATATATATATATATATATATATATATTCACATTTGATGAGTGAACAATAATCACCAAATTTGGTGAGCACTGTAACAACTCACCAAATGTTTTTCCAATTTAACGAGCCGGATGTAGCTTATTTTGGTTCTATTTTAGTATTTTGACTAGCCAAAATAATATTTAGGTTATTTTGATTAGTCAAATGAAAATGTTCTAAAATCTTTGTAACTGTGGCGGTTGGTTGAGGGGAGAGAGAAATTGGGAGGATATAACCTGAAAAAAGTCCATTTAAAAATTGATGAAATCATGAAAATATAAATGGGGGGCTTGAATGAAAAGCAGGATCAAAATTCAAATATTGAAATTAAAAAAAATTGAAAAATTGGATCTTAAAATTAAAACAAGACGAAGTCACAAATAATATTAACGTCTGCTTTTCCCAAAATGTTTTACTTTTAGTTTGCAATTTGTTGATTCTTTTCTTTTTTTAGAAAATTAGAATAAAGATTTTAGAGGATTATCTGATTATTTAGAAATAAAAAATAAAAAAAAGTAACCGAAGAGGTTTTTTTTTTTTTTTTGGTATCAAAAAAAAAAACAAAGAAAAAGAAAAAGAAAAAAAATTTTGGCCTGGAACATATTGGAGAAGTACAGAACGGATTAGAACGACGCCGTTACAATCTTCTTCTTAAACCCAGGAAGCACCAACGAAGAACTTGAAGAAGCGAAGAGCTTAAATGGCGTGCTTGCTCTCTATAAGCTTTTCCACGCCTCTCTGTACTCCACCAATCCTACTTCAGGTAATATTCTTTTAGTGGCAAACCTCTCATTTTAAACCCTTAGCTTTTATCAAAATGTTGTTCTCCAAACCCCTGTTTGGTTGCTGAGAAAATGTCAGAGAACTTTTTAATGTCTAGGAGACTAGGACACGAAGAGACCCACATACACCCACCAAAAAAAAAAAAAAAGAAAAAAAAAAAAAGAAAAAAGAGGGGACCTTTGCCTAAGTGATCCAATTACAGCTACTGAGATTTACTTATTTGGCTTCCTCTTCTTCTTCTTCTTCTTCTTCTTCTTCTTTCTTTTTTTTTTTTTTTTCCTAAAAAAAAAAAACTGACACAAACAAACTCTCAATGGGATGGTATTTATTTCTGGGTTCTTTTCTGATTCTAGTTATAGTTACTTTGTCTCTTTCCAATTGTTCTTTGTTTCTGTAAGTCTTTCTAATTGTTCTTGGAATTTAACAATGAAAAAGTTTTCTTAAATCGCCACTTAAAGTTTAAATTGAGTGGAAAAAGTAAAATCAATACTTCAGGACTGTTACTATGCATAGGCTAAAACTCCACTTTAATAAGTGAAGCTCGACACCTGAAATATTTAATTGAAACGTGGTATATTGACATAGATAAACTTTGAACTCAGGACTTTGATTTGATATTATGTTAGAAATTATTGCTTTATCTCAAAAGTTCAGCTGATAGTATCGTTTAATCAGTACTTTAGCAAGTTTTGCTTTAGCTAGGCCATGTTTGGCTGCTGAGGACCAAGAGGGAAAAGTAAAGTAAAAGTGGAAAAGGAAGGCTTTCTAATTCATGAAAACTTCGAATCAATAACAATCATAAAAAAAAACTTCAAATAATTAACTTAATTAAGTGGTTCGTGATTAAGGTTCTATATCCATGTGTATCTTTTCCTTTCTCACATATTTGAGCTGTAAGTCCTCCCCCTCCCCTCCCCCCTTTTTAGAAGCATGCTCTATGACAAAATATAGAAGATGGAGACATGGGAAATGAGAAAGCAATTTAAATCTTAAATATGAAGGGCACTTAGTCCTGGACAAGTATATTTGTCATTGCTTATCCTTAGCAGCAAATAGTACGAGGCTGGCATGATACATCAAAAGAATTAAGCTTCATTGTCACCTTTTTTATTTTTTATTTTTTAAGTTGGTGGTGGATCACAAATTTTTGGTTCTCTAACCTTTGCACTGGATCACACAAAAACCTGAGTTTTGTGTTATTGCTACTTAATGGTAGGGAAACTAGAAATATTTATGCTTTGTCAAACAAATGTTGTGTGCAACAGTTAGTTGTTATTGGTCTTTGTATATTTGAGTGCTGTTTGCTACTATGCGTGACTGATTGAGTAAATGAGTGTTTTTTTTTTCCTTTATCTATCAAACACGTGGATCACCTTCTTGTAAGCCACTGGTGCTGGGTAACTAACCAGGTCATTGCATCTAATTCATGACTCATTGATTTCTGTAATGGCTTGAATCTATTATTATTTTTCCTTATTTAATTCTTTCAGTTATTGTTGATGATGGCTGGCATAATGGCTTATAAAGATTGCTCAATTACCAAAAATCAGTTTCCTGTATCGCTAGATTGATTATTAGTCAATTACCAAAATTTAGTGTTTTGTATCACCAGTTTGATTTATCCTAACTATAGGGTTTCCCTTTAGGCCGCTGTTCAAGTTGTATCGATTAAAGTAAAGAACTATCTCCTAACTGATCTCCTCAATTTTCAAAAATTTCTCCTTAATATTGTTGCCTACACATATGCCTCGTTTGATGTTTTACTAATGGCATAATGTGTGTCTGGTATTTTTTGCTGATTGTCGGGATCTGACTCCAGGAGGTACATCCAAGAAGATTATCTCTGAATAGACTCTCAAGCCAAGCAAATGCCAGAACAGGTTTTCTTTCTCTATCCTCATGTATTGTTTATGCCTCCTGTTTGCATAATTTAACGCATGATCATTACTTGCTTTTGATTTTTATCCTGGCTGAACTGTAGTCCGGCACTCACCTTTGTTCTTTGAAACTGCATGCATTTGAAAGAAAAAGAGGATTATCATTGGTTTCTAGTTTAAAATTCTGTTACCCTATGAGTGAATTAGCTCATCGTTTACCACTTTAAATCATAAAAGCTTGAATCCAGGCATTTTGTAGAGGCATAAAGGTTTCATCTTCATGCTTTTACTTACTGAATTCTGCCAGTGTGGAAGTATTATAACTTTCAGAATGTGCTTAAGTATTAGATTGCTGTATAACTTGTCTTTTAACTGTAATCATCTTCTTGTTAGGAATTAATTCAAATTGGCTGCTTAAAGCCAGAGTTGAAAGCATAATTTGTTTTCCTATAAATCTGCATCTATATTTTTTTTGGTGCCTTGATAAAAGTGTCCATTATGAAGACATGAACATACCATAAGACCAATAAGTTGATTCAAGATCTCGCTATCATGGAAAATGGAAAAAGGTGGGAATCTTGTGAAGATAATTTTGATGTGCATCTATTAAGCATAATAAGATCCAGCTTAGGTCATATTAAACTGTCTAAAACCTTAAGCTTCTAAACCATAACTTGCGTGGGGACGTTTTCAGTTCAAGCCCTACATTAGGCCTAGAAACTCTGGCCCAAGTTTGCCCACTTGTTGAGAAAGTTGGAAGTTCCTTAAAACAAGTGCTTATCTTCATTGAACGAATTTCTGTGGAGCCAAAAAGGAAACTTGCAATCACAATGAATAACAGAGAAGGGTAAAATGTTTGATTGTCTAAAATACTAAAAATGATGGTTTATTATTGGTAGGAGGACTGATATCAAGTTGCAAAAATGGCAATTGATTGTAGATGCTATAAGGCACAAGGTGTAGGATTTCATTTACATAGAACATTTGAACATCCTCATTTGTGCTTGTCTTTTTAAGCTGATGGTGTGAATTACCTTTGCAGCACCAACGCCTCTTGCCACCTGCAATGTTAATGATAAAGGCATATTTTCTGTGAACCGGATCTATCAACATCACTTTTTGACACCCACAAGATGTCGTTCTGAAATTGATTCTTGCCCTTGGAATGTAGGTTCTTGTACCAATATGGTAATTGCTGGTTATTGGGTGGGACCTGATCTTGATGATGGTTGGGGATTTGTTGAAGCTTTTGTCAATCAAATTACTTGATTTTTGGCTTATTTTCCTTACCTTACTAGATGAATGTTGAATGGGTGGAACATGGGGCTATTATGCATGCCAAATTGTTTTGCTCATGAGAAGATTGTGGTCCGAGCAGAAGTAGAAATATCTTCTTTATAAAACATCCAATATCATTGGCAAATATTTACAAACAGTCCCAAATAGGATTCTCTCCATTTCAATGTGTCAATAATTTGTCCATATTTTCTTATAAATTCAATAGATCAACAATTAAATTTGTGGTGTCTATTACTGACTTATGTGGGGTCAGTAATATATCTAATGGTTAATTTGTAAAATGAGATAAGAAAAATATGTGAAAAATATTGACATCAAATATTTCTCTTTATTTTATGGTCATGATTTAAAGTCGATGCATCTAATGGTATATATGAAGTCAATATTGACACATCTTTTAAAAAATTCAAATAATGTGAAAACATGTACACAATCTTGGTAAATAAGAGTCTTTAAATGTCAATGTACGCTATTTATAATAAACACTAGTAAAAGACTAAAAAGCCTACAAAATTCAAACTATTCTTAGTGATTGAGCTATACACCAATGCAACATACGTCTATTACAACATTGCGTATATTGGCGCCGATATTCACTTCTTGGCATTTCTTTTGGGCAATATCGGTGCTTAGTGGCCGGAAATTTTACTGAATTGGTTTTCTATCTTATACTTTCGTCTACAATGAGCTCAAAGCCTCCATATATACATGAGTAGGGGAATACTTCCAATGAACCAATGAGTAATGCTATAAATTTATCTTGTGTCACAATAAAATAATGTGGCATTTAAAATTATGATTAATCATAAGATTGATCATTATTAAATTTTTATCAAATAATAATTTTAAAAGCCACCTCATTTTTATAGTGATATAAGAGAGATACAACAACTTCTAGCATTCCCAATTATTATATAAACGATAGGCTTTTTTTCTTTTTTCTTTATATAAATGATAGGCTTTATTTTCTTTGTTTTATAGGTCATGGAAGAAAAGAAAGCGTTTCCGGAAAAGTTCCAAGCTTAAAGGGCAAATTGGGAAGACCTAGAAGATTTGGTTATGTTTAACGAAATAAAAGAAATGATTAAATCGAAATTTCTTAAATTGAAGTTGAAATTAGATTGGATTCAAATTTGGATTCTGCACATGTCTCGGTATTTTGACCATAACTTTTAACTCAAATCTCAGATTGAGGTGATTCAAGCGGCATTGCAAAGCTAACTCAAAATACTACAAATCATTGTGAAATAACATTTTCCTAATTCGAACTGAAGCTATGCCAAAATCACATCGCAAGATAGAAACGCAATTCTGGACGAATCCTATTCCGATTTGAACTTAGGTTTTGTTTATCCTAATTGGACTAGGACTTAAATCTCCGAATTTCCTAGGATTACTAGGGCTTCTAGGACTCTTATAAGCCCTATAAATAGTCCTATAAGCCTCACAATTCAATACACAATTTCAAGGAGACAACTTTGGGGAGAGGAATTGGAGGCTACTTCAAAGAGTCATTTTTGGTTCTTTCTTTCCCTTTTCTTTTATTTTATTTTAATTATGTATAACTAACTTTTTAGGAGGGCCAGATTGAAGCCCTAATTATGTTTATTTAATATTTCAATATTGATGCCTTTGTGATAATCATATTGTGTTGCTTAACTTGATTAATTTCTGTTTTCTTAAATTTCTCATATGTATGTGATTGATCATTATATGCATATAGTATGTATTAGTTAATTAAATCAATTTAGATGATCGAGTCCTGGGTTTAATAAGAGTAACAAAAGAAATCCACACCGGGTTCTTGGGTTAATCAACATGGAAAACCGGGAGTAGACACCCATGCCCTAGGCCTCATGCATTTGTCGATTTCCACAAATTTATGCTTTCTTAAAGAACAACTTAATAGACACCCATGCTAAATCCTTTAAGAAAGAAAATAATTAGAGTAGACACTCATGCCTAATTCATTGTTTAGGGAAATCAATAGCTTAAGGAGTAGACACCCATACCTAATTCGTTGCTTAGGAAAATCAATACTTTAAGGAGTAGACACATATACCCTTAGGTTGGCAAACATTAAGTATTCATAGTATGATTGGATCATTGGCATATTGTTATATTTTCTAAGTATGATTAGTGGTGGATATCAAAGCCCTACCTTTAGCTTTTCATTTATCTTTATATCTTTTTATTTCTTTTTCACAATATCAATTTAGTGACAATTTGATATTTTTATCAATTCTAAAACAAAATCAACAATCTTCGTGGGATCAATCTTGTACTTGTTGCATTATACTATCGTTTGATCTTATGCACTTGCGACTAAAATGTACTAAATATTATTTATTAATTTATGTAGTATTTGGCACAAAATTGACGACTAAGGCCTCAATTAATCTTCTGAATCTAAATTTTGAGGATGAGGATAAACCTGAAACCCAAAGAAATACAGCTTCTCCTCAAAAAGCTTTACAAGAAAGCAAGCGAAGAATTAGAAAGCGACATCCCTGAATGCAACTTATACGGCGAGAAAGAGCCATGGGAAATATGGGAGGAGGCAATATTAGCATCGGCATGCATGCAGGGTGGTGGTGCCGCCGCCGCTGCCAAGTTAATGAACCAAAAAGAAGTTTGCGTCTTCACAAAGGTAAAAAAGAAGACCCTCAACAGCTCACGTATCGACCGGACGGTGGGAACCGGCGCATGGAAAGGGGAGGACACCGGCGTCACGATTTATGGTAACGTGACTACTAATGAAGGAACTACTACGAAGCTTGTTGGAATCAGAAAAAGGTTTCGGTATGAGAGTAAAACAGTCCATCATGGCCGCTGGATCATGTATGAGTATGCCCTTCAACCCTCCACGCTCACCCATGCAAAAGTAAATATTCATTAACCAATTTTACTTCTTTTTTCTTTTATTCTTTCGTAAATTTTTGTTTCAAAAGTTGGTTTCTATCGGACAGAGTTTTCTTTCAAACTGGGTTCGAGGAACTTCCTTCAACCTCGTTTATAAAAATGACATGTGTCATATTTTAATAACATGTGACATGCAATGAGTTTTTAATATTATTTATTCCAATTTTGTCCATACTATTAAAAAACATGCATATCTCACATGTTCAAATGACAACTCTGTCTGTTTCTAAATTATGTGTTACCATCCCATGAGTTTGTGACATATTTCTTAAAATAATAAATGATGTATCATTTAGAAACCAATTTTTGAAAATAAAATTTATGATGTGTAGCAGTTCTCTATTGCTTTTAGAGCACTCATGAATAAAGTATAATTTCAGTTAACTTCAATGTTCTTATTTATGTTTTATGACTTGCATGCAGTTTCAAAATTATGTGCTTTGTCGGATGAAGAAGATGGAGGGATCAAAAAAGAAGAGGAAACCTGAAGAAGAAGAAGAAGAAGAAGAAGAAAGGCTAGATCAGATCCTAACACTGAACCATATTAGACATCATGATGATGATGATGAGGAGAATAAGAGGTTGACCAATATTGGACATGATGATGGCGGTCATATATTTATTGACTTGTCTGACTCTGATGAACAAACTGTCGACAATATTATTGAAACTAGTACATCGGTGCCCGTGGATGAGAAACAATCCAACTATTCATCGGAATCGAACTTTGACGACCATACAGACTGGGCAAAAGCATTCGCTGCGGAGTTAATGGAAGGTCAATCACACCTTCTGCAGGAGCTAGAGATTGAGATGTTGCCCAATACTGCCTATTTTCTTGATAATTCTATTAATTCCCAATTTTTATAAAAATGATAAGTTTTCTTTTTTTCTTCTTTTGGTTCGTAAATTAATGAAAGACAGTATCAAAGATTTTTTTTTTTTTTTTTTTTTTTGTAAGGACAATGGGATGTTTTTATCAGGACAGTACTTGTTAGTCGGACAAAATTGTGACAGAGGTATTAAATCGGTTTTATTGATAACATAAATATCCAAATTGAAAAATTGAAAACTATAACTATATTTTGAATAATCGAACAATATAACGTGGGTTGTATGCATTATTTTATGGTTTAGTTCAGTTTGGTGTCACCTTGGTACCAAGGGTTTATAGTGTGCAAGACACAATAATGCATATTTTCTTGATAATTCTATAAATTTCCAATTATATAAATGATAGGCTTTTTTGTTTTTGTTTTTTTTTTTTTTTTTTCATTATAATTATAATGAGAGCCCCTATGGTCCGGATGCTCTGCAAAAGGCCCCTTTTACGGCCCTCAATCAACAATTGCCACATCATCCATTTAACAAAAATGCAAAAAATAAAATTGAGATCACCTAACCGAATCAAAACGACAAAAAAGGGAAAAAAAAAAAAAAAATCATACTCGGTGAACCCAGAGACCCACGCCACGACGACAAAGACCCACAAGTCTGAGCCTCAAATCCACCGTATCCACTGTGATCCGATTCAAACCCGCCGTGACCCGCCTCAAAGCCCGTTTCTAATGCTCCAAAATTCGTTTTTAATGCCTCAAAATCCGTTTTTAATGCCTCAAAATCCGTTTCTAATGCCTTAAAACTCGTTTTTTGATTCAAAAACTAAAACCTAAAGGTGGAAAGTTAACCCTTAAGGATTTTATCACCTTAAAGGCTAGAAACAGCCGCTGGAGAGAGGTGAGCCACGCCGTGGGTGGCTGGCCTGGCCAGCTGTGGGTCATGGCCAGACCCACGACCCACAGCCATGGCAGTTTCTGCAAGACCCTCTTTTCTTCTTTCTCTTTTCATCATCCAGTGAATATGGTTCTATTTTAATTCTGTGCAATTGTTGTGATATAGCTGATGTAGCAATTGTTGATTGGGGGCTGTAAAAGGGACCTTTTGCAGATCATCCATACCAAAGTTTAATTCAATTATAATATGTGTTGATATTTGATGCTGACAAATAGTAGGTGGTATTTTTGCTCATTGCATACGTACGCACGACAAGTGCTCGATTCTGTTTCCCTATGAGATTCACCTTGCTGCACATGATGTACGGTTAAGTGAAAATCCTTTGGATTGTTTCCTTAATTAACATATCCTTCACTCTTGCCGAAGTGCCAGTTTTCACTGATCACAGACAAGCAATTAATGTACGTAGTCTGAGAATGTTATGAAGCTCGATACCGTAAATCCATGGTCGGAGTTCATGGAAGCAGCTCTGCATTCTTGTTATCTTGTAGTTGGTCCCAGGTTGCTTTGAGCTTTTCGAAATTAATTAGTCTACCAAGAAAAACCGTCACATATATAGTTGATAATACTGCTTTGCTTGCATTGGTATAATTGCTACTCCTAAATTTTGAACTTTTCAATATTGTCCTTTTTAAGGAACATGCACCATCAAAACTAACCAAGAGGATTCTAAAAAAAAAAAAAAAAAAACTGTTAGAATATTTTTCGTATATTTCATAATTGAGTTGATATCAAATATTCTTTATTTATTGGTTGATTGTAATCAAATCTCTTAATTATTGTGCTTGTATTTAGACATTACACTATAAATATGGACCTTTGTATTGTAGACAAATCAAGTCAATAAGCACATGTAATGTGTCTAGCTCTTAAGGGTATTCTGAGTGATGAACGTATATAGCTAGGTGACAAATTCTTTGTCTCTTTCTCTCTCTTGCTTCCGCTCAAATTTCCACATCATCATTATTTCTTCATGGTATTAGAGCCAAAGGTTTTGAGATTGAACATTGACTCCGTCAAATCACCTCCCATTTAAATTAAATATTACACGTGTTGGGCCTCACCTATTAAAAGAGAGTTTGAGCCCAAATGTAAAGGGGAATGTTAAAGTATTGATTAAATGCTTAAATTTACTTATTCCTATAAGTTTAAGTTTTTTGGATAACTGGTGATTTAATTTCTACAAAAACAATGCTGACTTAATTTGTGTAATACATATATGGTTCGGTGGTTGGTCCAAAAGTATTCAGGTTTTCAAAATTATTCTATGCACAAAAGCATCACTTAGTACTGCAATGTCATAGTCTGTTTTTAGGTTTTTTCAGCTTTTCAATCAATCAACTATACTCTAATAATATGCACATCACTCTCTCTCTCTCTCTCTCTCACACACACACACGCACACACACATTTTGAGACATTTTCTCTTGTTTTATATAGGTAAACATAATTTAGTGGGAGGTATTAAGCGAGCCTTTTTCACGAGTTAATCTTTTGGAAAGAAGAGAAAAGGGATTAGGGGAAGGAATAAATCAGATGATAGTTGAGAAGTGGTCCCAAGAGCTTATACAGAAATCCTAGGCTAGGCTGCATGTTGAAACCCTAACTCTGACAATTTTTTAATTTTAATTTTATCAGTAGCAGTACTACTTTACAATTAACTTTAATTTATGGGGAAATTACCCTAATCAATTTGCATAGGGTGAAATATAAAGCATGCCAGAGATTGTGTTGATGTTCACGATAAATCATGTTATGTGTAAATTAAAGCCACTTGATTGTTTGTGGTCCCTTGTTCTAGGGTTACCCAAATCCTAAACCTAGTATATGTGCAATGTCTACCTACTTTGACTAATTAATACACTTATATTTTGATTATTATATCAACCTCCGTTATAATATTTGCACGGTGTTCCGGAGATCTAGTTAGGGCGAAGCCCTGGATCCCTCGATTATCACAAAAAAAAAAAAAAAAAAAATTCTAGGGCAGTTTATTCAGAAAAATCCACTGAAATTAGTTACTGAGAGAAGTGGGGAGGTTATAATTCCCATTAGAGGAGATGATCAGGACTATTGGATGTTTGAACTGAAATTAATGTTCTTCACTTCTCATTCTCTTCTGCATTCTCCTTTGGTGATGAGATAAGTTTTGTACTGCCTTGCTCCCAAAATAGCAATATCAGTTAAAGTACAGTTACTTGATAAATTGTACTAAAAAACAGAAACAAAAGAAAAAGGGAATGTGATAAATCATACAGATTACAGTGGAAAAGAATTTCAGTTTTGCACCCCCCTTTGATCCCAAATATAAGATTAACCATATCTCATTTGCCCATGTTCTTCAGTACTCTCGATCTAACGAGAAAGTGAGAGAAGTGCTCAATAGTATGATAGAAAATGTTGACATGAATTCCTCTTTAATTATAATCAAGCTTGCTATTAAGCAAGCCAAGTTTGTATGATGTAGAGAGTTCGAGGATGTCTTATACAAAACATAAACTGCAAATTAAGTGCAAGACAAACGGCATATATTGTTTATCATCATCACCTTCTAGAGAAGTTCCTGTCTTCCTTCACCAAAAGAAAAAAAAAAAAAAAAAGTACTACAAAATAAAGAAAATGAAACGTTAAGTGGAGCAGAAAGATACAAATCTTTCATCCACATGATCTTATTCATCATCATCAAAGAGTAGAACAATATATATATATATATATATATATATATATATAAAGATGGTTCTGCTTGAGAGTTGCCACCCTTCTCAAAAACTCTATAGTATGATTCTTCATGGTTTGTCTTGAGAAGAGTTGGCTTTGTTTTGGTTGGCTTTGTGCCTTTCAGCCTCCCTATATTTATATAAGTAGCGTACAATAGCCTCAGCATAGTTATCGAACCCTAGAGTGCTGAGAGCCCAACAGATGTCATCCCCGTTGACAGTCTTGCGATTCTCCTTGTGACACTTGTCAGATGCCTCAGCAGTAACAAAACTTATGAACTCAGTTGAACATTCCTGCATGGTTTGCTTGGCTTCCTTGGAAATCTTGGCTGTTTGGGGAAGGATTTGCTTCATGATCCGACCCACGTTTGCAATTGGCAGCATACTCTCTTGCTGATCATCATCCATATTTCTCCAACACAGACACGTTGCTCTCTTTGATGATCAGTAGCTCACCTTATATAGATATGTCAGCTTGCATGTATATATATGATGTTTATGCACATGCAATATATATATTATGTAACCATTTTTAATATAGAATTTTTAGAGCAACTCTACATTTGAAGTCATCATTGTTATTTCTAATTAAATAATCTAGATTTTTTCACAACCACATATTAATTAAAGAGATGCAAAATTAAAGATCTTTAGAGATGGTAAGAACATTCACATTGGGCTAACCAAAATAACTGTAACAAAAATTAGCACAAAAAGAGTCTCATCCGACTAGTTGGCAACTTTGGCTAAGGAAATAGCTAGTTGCTACAATGCTCAGCAAATGTGCTGAGCTTGCAGAGCACTGTCGTAGTTCAACAATGCATAAAAACTAAAAAATAAAAAAGCTTATAAAAAATACATATGATTTTCTCTCCTCTAGTACACATATGATTCCTTGCAGACACCAGATACTTCACCTGCATCGGTTGTTCTTTCTTGTGGGTCCTGTTCTTTGAAAGTTTGTCTATTGGCTAATTTAGATATTTGTGATTCAATTGATTACAAAATATGGTTATTGTTTTCACTAGTTTTTGTGCTTGGTTTAATGGTTGGGGAATTAATTTGCTGAAATTAATATTGCAATTAATATGTCTTGAGAAGATTCATGTCCCAGTTTAATTTAAATAAGGGTAAAATCATATTTAGTCCTTATGTTTTCATTTGATTTGGATTTAGCCATTGAATTTTTAATTTCAAGAATATGGTTCTTAATTAGGTTTTGCATAAATTTAAAATATGTTATGGGAAAGTGGCAGAAGGACCTATTTTAAACTTGAGCAAAACTTAACAACTGTATTAGTGAAATTGAAAACCCGAAAACTAAACTCAAATTAGATGAAAACATGGACTAAATATAATTTTTTTCCTTTAAATAATGCATGTTAAACTTAATGATCATGGAATTTCAAATTACAATCAATACTAACTTAATATAAATAATGCATGTTTAAACTTATCATTCCTCAGAAGTTCCTACCATTGACCATGTAATTGCTATAAGTGTTTAACGAGGTCTAGTTGGAGTTGAGAATGAGTTTCTCGGTCTTGAAAGATAATTCATGTTTTGGAAAAAATGAGTGTTGGGAAAGACAAATTTTAAAAATATGATCATTAGAAAAAGACAAACTTTCAAAAATATGATTGTTGGAAAGAATAAGGAAAAACTATATAAATGAAATAGTGAAGATAACTAAAATGCTAAGTCGGACGTAGGTACTGGGATGATAAAATTTGAATTATTTAATTAGAAAAATGGTTAAAAGTTTTATGAATTCAACAATATATAGGATTAAAAGTATCTTAGCTAGAAAATCTAAAAAGTCCTAATAGGTAGATATTACTTGTTCAAGTACCATAATATTCATGGTCATCATGGTATAATGATGCATTGATGTAAGTGCTTGCGCCTAGATGACATGATCTTGGTGTTATTGCACCATGGCCCCAGGCACTGGAGGTCTATGGTTCAAATATTTACCACCTAAAATTAAAATAAAGTTGTGCTTACTTTAGCCAATATTAAAAATTGGGAAATGTCATCAAACAGGTTTTAACATATATGTAAGAACTTGAAGTATCCAGATCATCAGAATTCTGCCCTGCCAGGAAAACAAATAATTAGTACATAAGAAGTATGGATCTAAAAACTTCATAATTGTTAAGATCAATACAAATAGGTTGAAATTAAGAGCAATCTTATTCAATAGACTGTTATACAACTATCATACAACTTGATGACGTGATGACAATGAAAATTAGCACTTAATTAAAAAAAAGTATTGATTTGCACTGCCACATTATCTCAATTGTATAACAGTCGTATAATAATGTACAAAATAACATTACTCTCAAATGAATGGTGTTGCTAAAGATTAGTATGGCCTAACTTCTTGCTTGAGTAGTGATTTCATCTACTTAGTCATGAATCATGCTCCAAGTGATTGTAGAAGAGGCCTACATGCATTCCAGCTAGAGTTTAACTAAATCATTAGGGGTCATTTATTAATGTCATATATTTAGTAAACTGTTATACGACTGTTATACAACTTGATGAAGTGAAAATAAAAATTAGCCCTTAGTTAATGATGTGACAAGGTGTTGATTTTCATTACCACGTCATCTCAATTATATGCATGACAGTCGTATAATTAATAATGTAGTAAATAATATTACTCTGAAATCAATGGTATGGCGTCGGTAGAGCTCAGCGTGGCCTACCTTCTAGCTTGAGTAGTGATTTCATCTACTTAGTGAATCATGTTCCAAGTGATTGTAGAAGAGGCCTTTTTACCTACATTCCAGCTAGAGTTTAACTAAATCATCAGGCTCGTTTGCTAATGCTTTTTAGAAGGTGTTTTTTTAATCGTAAGTGTTCTGTGTGTTGAGTTATTTGTTAACGCTAAAAAAACAAAAAGCAGAGTTAAAAAGCATTGACAAACGAGCCCGTGATTTTGAATTCATCCATCAGCAGCCATATCCTAGATATGAGATATGGTCCTTTTAACAAATTTAAGCCCTAGAAATCCGTATACATTATAGAACAAATGGTCCCCTCTCCATGGCCACCACCCCCACTTAGACCTATATATATAATCTCTAACACGAATCTACTATTAAAATAAAATAGATGTAGCCCAAATTAATCTTTTAGTTTAACACCTAATTAAATAAGTGGACGACACTTGTGCACATTTCATGTTCTGCTATGGATCCAAACCCAACAGTACCTAAAAAGAACTGATTATTTAACCCTTTTGACCAAGTGTGCGTTTGGTTCACAATTTATTTAGTTTTTTTTTTTTTTTTTCTTCTCAATTTGGTGGCAAATAATTTCCTTTATGAATTTAGGATCTGTTTGGGTTTGCGATTTGAAAACGTGAATTTTAAAAACGTAATTAAGCGTTTGGCAAAAATCAAAGTTTGACATTTAAAATCGCAGTTTAACCTTTAAAATTAATTGTTTGAAATTGCATTTTTAACATTTTTTGTCTATAAAATTGCAATGCCAAACACACCCTTAAATTTTTTGTTAGGTTTTGGTCAGTTCTAGCAACTATATATGTTTAACTTCTTAGAGATAAGATGATAGGAAATAATTAGGCCTCCTATACAATCAACAAGTTAATTAGTGCCACGTAGGGAATCATTTAGATTAATTAAGATGTAAATATGGAAGATTTATAGTTAATTAAAATAGAACAATTATTTAGAGGAACTAAATTTTAGAGGCTCAGTATATCGTGCATGTTTATGATTGCAGTTCCATAATTAATTAATTGATGCTTTAAATTAAAGGTTAATTAATTAATTTGCACTATATATATAAGTGATCTTCTTGTCGATCGTACATAGCTAGCCACTTTAAAAGTTGAATTTTGATTAAAAAATGAAAGATTAATTTCTGCCTTTTTGAAAATAAAGTGTGATATGATTATAATTAATTTAATAATCCCCGTGGCATGTTAATTAAAAATTAATGGATATATAGACAAATGGCAATGAGGAAAAGTCAAGGAGTTATTCAACACAAGAGTGGCTGTGCCACGTACGCTCCGCATGCCATAAATTAAGGCAATAATCAACGTGCCATAAATTAAGGCACTAATATGAAATTTATAGTTAATTAATATAAGCTTTGACTGAAATTAAGTTCACATTAGTAAAATTGTCCGATTGGGCATAACATATATGGAAAACGTTATTCATGTTGTATTCAGTTGTTGTCAGTATTACTAGGAATATGATCCTCTTTATTGAGTAATAACGATCCAGAGAAAAACGCATATCATATCTGCACTATTACTCTATAAGTGCATTATTACGATCCCAATAATATTGAATTCAGCTATTGTCAGTATTACTGGGAATATGATCCTCTTCATTGAGTAGTAACGATCCAGAAAAAAGCTGTACTATTAGTTTAAAATGACTAGTAAATTTATAGCTTTTTTATAATTACTTATAAAATTTAGTTTCACCTATTAAGAGCATGTTTGTGATTATGTTTGAAAAATATAGCTTTTAAGTCAAAAAACGCTTTTTTGGTAAAAAGGTCTTTGCCAAAAGTGTGTTTTGCCCATTTTTGGATTTTTTGGACCTTTAAAAGCGCTTTCAATTTTTTTTACCAAACTGACACTTTTTTATTTAAATAAATTTTTTTAGTGTTAAAAGTACTTTTAAGCTCCACAAACGCACACCCAAACATACCCTAAATAAGCAATATATGACTTAACACTTATATTGAACATCTCTTATAAACCACTCACTCGCTATATGACTAGCACTCATATGCCCAATATGGGATTGAGGTTACATGAGCAGCGGCGCGCAACTTTAAATCTTGAAATTGAGGGATCTTATTCCTTATTACTGCTGGTGCATACAAAGTAGTTGGAGTTTGCACAAGACAACTTTATACTTTTGTCATTTAACCTTATCAAGAGAGTAATGCCAATATTCAAGCAAACTTATCACACATATTTTACGTTAATGGTGCATTTTAAGAGGCATTTTTATGTTAACAACTTAAAAACAATAAAAAGAATGCTACTTAATTAAAAAACATGTCAGCTTAGCCAATTTTAAATAGGTGTAAAAAGTAACATATTTAGGTAGAAAGAATATGAAAAATCAAGCATTCCCCAAATCTTTAAAACTAAATCCTCAAGAAGACACACCAAATCTAATCATTTTAGTCTAATTACCCCTAGTTGATCTATCATCATTTCAATTCTCATACCGTTGGATTGGATATGTGCATTTGCTTTTTCATATGCGAATGTGTATAGCTACCCTAAAAGAAGAGTATATATATATATATATTCGAGTAATCCCAAAAGAGAAAACCTCTGGCACAGGTCAGGATCATTCTGATGCTATGATTGGCATTTTACTTTCACTGACTACTTCCCAGCAATCATTCGGCTTAGTCAAGTTAATATATGTGAGTTGCTTTGCAAATTTATTATATAATATTCTATATTCAACATTAATGTTTTACTTCTTGCTTACCAAAATAAGCTTGGCTTGTGCTCGTCACATGCTTAATAAAATATATATACCTAGATTAAATAATTCCAAGTTGTATAAAGCCACTCTCCCCTAGCCACCGTCTAAAAGTTAATGCCAATATATAGTGCATGAATTAATTAACCATCTATGGTATTGGTTCAATAGGCCTAAGAAAATTTTCAAAATAATTAGATGTACACTAGGGCATAAGTTCGAATCTCGTCATGAAAATCTCATAGGTCTCACTGATATTTTGATGAAGCTGTATTAGGTTATAGCTCTTGTACGGACAAGTGCTACCACACTTTGGTCGCGAACTTCAGTGAACATATAGTGTTGTATATTAAATCTTTAATATTGGGTCTTGCTTATCAAAATAAAGTTTGGCTTTTGCTAGCCACATGCATTAGAAAAATATGTTTTAAGTATAATATAAGTTTGTATAAAGTTTGAAACTACTAGCTAGGGCTCCCCTAGTGCATATGAAAAGCATATTTGAACAAATGGGTATGGGCATTGAAGGATCCTTGAGGAAACCACTAGAAATTAAAACTTGCAAGTGTGTTTCGAGGACATCATGATGAGGAGAATATATTAACCATTTTAGCTTCTCCTATCTCTTTTGTTAAGATTCCCTTTTTTCTAATAAATTCCCACTTGAAAGTTGAAAGGTTCTCATGGTTTAATTAATTTATCATCTCCCGAGTCCACCATGCTTTTGTATGGATTAGGATGTTGATGAGATTATAAACGTGTCATTTGGGATATGTAGCTGCGGTTTTTCAATTATGATTGAATGCCATAAACTAAGCTAAGTGCTGCGCATATCTTTGCATGATAAATAAATGCAATATTTCTTGCTACTTTGGCTCTTCTTTTCATGCTAAAGATGTGGAGAAGATTCCAAATGAAAAAGACCCTAATCATTTTTTTTTTTTTTTTTTTTTTGGGTGGAAAGTATTTTTGTAAAGAAAATGTAATGGAAATGGAAGAATGAAAAGCAGAGAGAAGAAAGATTGAAAAAAGGAAGAAGCTAGGGTTACTTACATTTCTCTCCTTAAACTATAATTCATTTACATCATGTGATTAGTCAAAATCATTAAGAAAAAGGTAAAATTAAAATGATGACAATACCATAAGTTTAAAAACTAAATATACATAAATACCCGTTTGATTTTTTGAGCCATGGTAACACAAATGAAGAACCCTTAGTGACCGATGTCAAAAGTTGGACGATCTAGGTCTACCGTTAATCCTCTAGGCTCTTGCTACTTTGTTGACCCTTCTTATTGCTCGGGCGTTGGCTTCAATGGACAATAAATATTGACTCCTGTACAGTGAGATTGACGTTTGAGAAAAGTTCCAAGCTCAACCCGACGGTAAACCAGAATTCTAAGCCGACCCAAGATTTTTTACTATGCTTAGATTTTCAAACATTTCGAAAACCTCCAAACTCCAACCTGAAGGGGTTGGTAACCAACCCTAGGTTGTTAGAGGGGGTTAATAACAGACATTTTAGGGAAAAGAAATCTCTAGCATTTGTTTATTCTTGCTATATGCATATAGTTGTTTAAACATTCACAACTTCTTGTCCTCGCCCAACTCAATACATGTTGTATATAATAAGAGAAATGCCAGAGCATTTATCTCGGTCATTTTCCTATTTTTCTTCGTACTTTTTTGTTTTTTAATATCAAACATTAAATTTTTAAGACCCACCTAAGTGAAGGTGTGAGTCCCTAAAGATCTAATGGTTTATTTTTTTAAAAAAAAGGAGGATGAAAAAAGATAGAAAAAGAATCGGAATCATATGATAAAGCTCAAAAACTATGCTATGATACTATGGAGACAATCCCCAAAATCTAGACATGCATGATATGGCCATTTCCTCTTAGCCCATTGGGTAAAGCAATATAGACAGAAGCTCCAAAGGGGGCCTTATGAGATAATCTGAGAGAAGCCTTGATTTCAACTTCCACCAAGTTGGTATTTATAATTTGTTTAAGGTAAATTATAGGTCCTTCAATGTAGCCATGCGCCTAACTTATGTTCAATGGCAAAAGACAGGTAGGTGGGTTGGCGGCCATGGCCCCACCCATGCCCTAAAAAAAGTCCACTCCAGCCCCCAAACAAATTACATTGCATTTTTAAGCCCAAACCCAAGCTAGCCCCCTAGAAACTTTTTTTTAAAAAAAAATGCAAAATCTATATGGTAATTCGGTCCCCCAAAAAATTATATAGAAAAGGAATATAATCCTTGAAATAAAAAAAGTTTATAGATTTTTTAACCCCAAAGCCAGAAGCCCTTAGGCTAGCCACCATTTGAAAATTAAAAAAAAATATGGGACGGCCCGACTCCTTGAAAAATAAAATTATATAGAATAACTTTTCAAAACATGGCATGATACGTTTTTACACTTTTTTCGCCTACTAAATAATAAGCTTCATGTTTTTTTTAAGTTAATAACTTTTGCTTAACTCGTGTATAAACTTCTGTTAACTTATAGGAGATTAATTTATACATGTAAAGACAGAAAATTGAACTAAGTGATCCAATATCATAGAAGAACAGTATGTCATGGGTTTATAGTGCATACTGAGATGCATAGGTACAAAGAATTTTAACAAATTTGTGATTATTCCAATTACTAGACAAAAGAAACAACATTGAAAGTATGGCAACAAAAGGCTTTATATCACATTGAAGTGATTTTCTTTCTCTTACACAGTACATCAAGCACCACAAACATGACTGGCTTTACCAACATGTGAATTGATAAACACCAGATCAATAGTACAAACAAAAAAGCAAGAAAATGTAATAATCAAATAGCTCTTGGAGGTTTCTCTAACAATGCAGAAAGATAGACCTCATCCTTTGATTTAGGAGCAATAGCCCACTTGTGCTTCTTGTACCTGAACTGCAGGAACATGTACATGTAGTCATCCAGATCTTTTCTATTGCAGAAGAATCTGTCAATCCATAGCAACCCTCCCGGCCGTAAAATCCGATCCCAATCGAACAGGATAAAATCCATCAGCAGAAGGTCAATCCAGCCATCCATAAACCCAGTTGTGTGAATCAAATCCATTGTGTTGTCAAAGAATGGAAGCCGTTGATTCAATGTCACATGCAGAGGGATTAAGCCTCTAAGTGCAACAATCTCATTGAAAGGAGCCCCAAGGTTTAAAGCAGTTGAGACAATTGTAACATCATGTTCTCTCATCCTTGCAGCAAAGCTCCCTGTACCAAAACCAAAATCCAGACCTATCCTTATCTCCCCAGGCTTGATTGCCAAAACATCATTTATCAGAAAATCTACAGGAAGTGAGCTATTAGTCACCCATTTTAGCTTTTCCTTTTCCATTTCAAAACACCCAGCACACTTCGAATAACCCTGCTTCGGGTTCTTGCTCGATAAACACGCAAAGTTCCTGCATTGGTAGTTGCTCCACCTTACATTTCTGTCATCTGGCAATCTCCATAGAGACTCATTGATTGAATACGGCTTCTGGTAAACTTTCGAGGCCCGTGTCAAGCACCGCCGTCGGGGCAAAGGATCGCAACCATTAACCATGAGCTTCTGAGCTAGGTTCCAGTCATCATCACAATAAGAACCAATGTCATAATCCATGTACTCTTCCAATTCTTTCTTAAATAAAACACATGCATGCCCAATTGTGTTGTATATCCTCTCTGTTCCATATATGTTAATCTTCCCAAGTCTATTCTCTTTTGGGGTTATGTACTTCTTAATCTCCTCAATGAGAAAAGTATTAATCAAAGGCTCCTCCTTCACTGTGGAGTTCCTAAGCCCTTCAACCCTAGGTAGACGAATCTGTCTAAGAGCAATGTGAGCATTATATAGAGGCCTAATCACCTCCAATTCCAAATACTTCTTATACTCCAATCTTGTGATATTATTTCTAAGCAAGACCTCTTTATTCTTCTCCATTTCTTGTACTTTCAATTCCAGCTTTTCTTGCAAACTTTCCATCTTATTCAGCACTTCCCCAATTCGATCTGACAAAGCTTTTATGTCAAAACCATCATAAACATCCTTCACCCCATAAAATTGGTTGCATGTGGCTTCATTTCGCAAGAAAAATCCGGCTGAGTAGAACCTAATGAGACTCGATATGCTTACAATTATAACAAGCCCTCCCAATACAATCTGAAGCCAACCCATCATTCTGCCAAGCCTACAATTGGGAAAGCATAGTCTCCCCATTTTCAAAGTGATTTTCTTCTCACCAAGTTCTAATTTTTTGCCTCTTTTTTGTTCAGATTTTCAACCTAATCAAAAGCCAATATTTAGTCATCATGAAAATAACTGAATTTAACAATCAAATACAAGAACAAAGAAAATGAAGCTGAATTTGGACCAATATGCATAATCAAATTTCAAAACTTACCCAGATGGTGATCTGCAGAAACAGGCATCAATTGAAGCTGAATCACTCTTTCTTTGCATCTTTAAGCTGTAAAGTTCACAAAGATCACATATTTTTTCTCACCAATACTTCACAAACAGCTTCTTCTATCACTTAGAACTTCAAAAGCTATCCAAACTTTCTCTCAACAAAGCTTCACATTCTCTGTTGTGTATGGGTGAAAAAAATAAAAATAAAAAATCTTTCTTTCACTAATAACTTCAAAAACACTCTAGAAATTGCTATGATGCAGATCTAAATCTAGCCTGGTCTGTTTCCCGTTGTGCTTTAGAGCTGGAAAATCTTGAAAACCAAGCTTATGAATTTAATTAGATATACTACAATTTGTGGATTTTTAAGTAGTTTAATACAGATTGCTTCTTGATCAAAAGGCTATACAAATGCACGAATCTCGTGAAGACCAATTATATTTTATGGTAGTAAATTGAGAAATTCTATATAGTTCAATTTTATATATCATATAAGAGCGTTGACTGTGAGAGTTGAGTGCAATTTGGCTGTAAATGACGATCTGGGTCAGCTCGAATTGCTGCCACCATGAGACATCTTTGAGTTTCGACCGTTAGAGGAGTCTGGCCACCAAAAAAAAAAAAAAAAGGGTCCAATAATCTTCAATGATTATCTTGAAGACATTTGCCTAATATATATATATATTGCCCACCCTCCAGTCCCACACCATATCCACACCTTGGAGTTATGCTTAGCATTACTCCAACATGGTGGAGTATATATATATATATATATATATATATTGCCCACCCTCTTCTTTTTCTTTTCAAACTCAAGCTTTTATTTTATTTTATTTTATTTTCTCTAGCTTTTATTTTAAGTTTGAGAGAATGTGGCGACTCATGCAGCCAGTTTCTATGAGGTTGATAATCTTATCCTTGAAGGGGATGCTATTAACATTATCTTGGCTATTCAAAATCCAAGCCTGTTTATGGATTGGAACTTTGTTACTGTAGTAACGGATTTTAGACTTAATTTGCTTGCTTTTCCTATTTGAAAAGGTGTAAAAATTCTAAGGTGTGCCAATTTTCGTGCACATTCTTTAGTTAGATAGGCCGTTTCCCACCTTATATTTGAAAGCATTCTCAATTGGTCTCACATTCTCACTTCCATTAGGATCAAGAATGGGAAAGACCTTTCTTTGTAATCTCTTTTCTCATTTGAATAAAAATAAATAAAAAATTGAGAGAATGTTAGAATATATATTTTTAATATTAGGTTAATACTAGAATATTTACCATTTGAGGTTAATTGTAATAAGGACAAAGCTTTCTTCCAAACTGGGTCGGAGGAATTTCCTTCAACCTAGTTTATAAAAGTTGAAGGAAATTCCTTCAACCTAGTTTTGAGGAAAACTTTCTCCTTGTAATAAAATCTTAGAGATTTGATTATCATATTATTCCCTCACTTACCACAGTTTCCCTATAAATATGGACATTTATATTGTAAACACAATCAAGTTAATAATAGCAAAATGTATCCCTTGGGGGCAATTCACAATGGTAGACGTAGGCTTCTAAGAGCATTCTCATTTGGTGTCCTATTTTGGAAAAATCCCTACTTTAATAAGCCAAAATGCCAAAATGCATGTTTTTTACTCTCCAACTGACTCCTTATTTTGCTGAAAAATTTGGGGAGCATGAACAGAGCTCCCCCTAATAGGGAGCACCATTCACTCTGTAAACTTAATAAAATATCAAAAGTTCGGCATTCTGTCTCCTCACAAGAATAAAGAGATCATTTTAAAAATAATATTAAAGTGAAAGTGAATTCTTAGTTTGGAGAGAAAATTTAGAGAGTCAGATGAAAATGCTATAATCCTAACTACCCCAAAATTCCTTGGGTCGTCTTTAATTTCTCTTTGTTTTTGCTTTTCCTCTCTATATTTTATATTTCCCATAAATATTTTTCAAAGGGGTTTTGCTTTATCTACAAAGAGCCTTTATTCAGTTTCTTAATGAGGCTCTTAAGTTTATTCATGGTGTGAATTGTGTTTACTATTAAAAAAAAAGGTAAAAAAGTAATAATAATAATAATAATAAAAGCATTAACTCAAATTACTATCTCAAAGATTTGAAGATAAGAAGCATCCTAAGACGACACTTTAAAGTACTCGAAGAGGTAAGGGGCCCAAGGGCTTCCTCGTTCCTCCCCTTCTTCTTTCTATTTATTTTGCAGTCAAAAGCGAAAACAAAAACAACTTCGGCTTTTTTAGCACGATGTCGTTTACTTCTTGTTTCTCCTTCACGTTCCCTTTCACATTTGCTTGTAGAGTAACTTATTTTTCATACTCATTTATAAATATTTATTTAATATTAATTAATTAATGTGTTGTGTTTTTATTTATTTTTTAGTGGTTAGCATAAAATGATCACGACTAGAAGCAAAAATTTTCAGACTGGATATAGCAATTGGTACTTGAATTTGATGATTAAAATATTAATAAAATAATTAAATCTATTATTATTTTTTAATTTTAACTACTAATTATTCTAAAAATGTAATTAAACCGATAAAAAAAACATAAATTCAATCATTTAAATAATATTTTAACACTATAAATGTTTTGTGTCGGTATTATCGGATGCAAGTGATTCCCTTAATGTAAAGATCAATTTGGCAAATCCAGTAGAAAAAAAGAAGCAAAATTGCAGTTAAATTACTAAAGACGTCGGTCCATATTGCACATTTGTTTGTTTTGTTTTTTCCCAATTCACCTTTTTTCTTGTACCAAATGGGAAAATAGGCATAGCCTTCCAATACCAAACAGGTTGAAAACTTTCGTTTTCTCAATGTGTGTCTGCAAAGAAAGCAGAAAGGACCCCACGGTTTTCTTATTCTGACCTATATTTGTAAGATAAGTGTGCCCTTTAAGCACACATTTATTACCAAAATCATGTTTTTGACGGTAGGTTAGTATTAATTTACCCCTGCAATCATAATTAATAGCATAGAGTCCTAATATAGCATGACAGCATTGCAAGTATAGGTATATCAAGTGTCATTCTATCATCTCCCGACATTCACCAGAAACTCCATCTCTTTTCGAGTTGGTCTGCCTCCAAAGTTTAAATGGGTCGTATTTCACTGCGAGTTTTGAAACATTCTCTTAAACTTCTTTTTATCAACGTGATACAAATTTTTGGTATAATTCACCTTTGAAAACTGGCTTCCAAAAGGAGAGTACTTAAGAACTTATATTTACACGGTTAAGATTGCACTTAAGTCATGTGAGGCGCCGACATCTATGCTCTGCAGCCGACGTCCATAATAACCCACTATCGATACTGACCTGATGGTAGCCATTTATTTTTTATTTTTTCTTTTGATGACTTTACTCACCCATTAGCAGTGAATGTCAAACATTTTAAGCATACAAGTAGATATACAAATTAAAATCGCTACCGTATTTTCTTTCAATCTTTCGGATTCATTATTTTCAATTTGAACTCATAACATTTATTCTTTTATAGTAAATTATTAGAGTGCATACAATGTCGAAACATCTCAATAATAAAAAAGTTACAAAGTGAAACTAAGATCTATCAATATCCAATCTACATCAATGGACCAAAAGACACAAAATCTAATAGGTTATGATCATAGAGGGTGACTCTACTAAATCACTAATCTATGAACACTTTTATTTTATTTTTTATGGGTATACAAGAATCTTCAAGCATATGGTAATAAGGTAGATAGATCCCACGAGAAATGATGGGGGATTGGAACATGAGAAGAAGTCCACTAAAATGTATTTTCTATGGGTATTGCTCATAGAAATTTTTTTGATGTAAAGTTTCTCTCTCAATACCTTTCTTTCTCTAAAAACTAGTGAGACATAACAACAATTTACTTCTCCTCTTGGCTTATATATTATCGAGAGAAAAACTTTGGTTTCTTTCTTACTATTCCCTCTCCCTCTCTAGTCTCTACATCCCTTTGGCACCCGCAAATTCAACCTCACACCCGTGAGAACTGAGCTCTCTCTTCAACGGGGTAATCTTTCTCTATCTCTCTCCCTCGTTCTTTTTTCAACAGTGTCTTGGGTACTTGTTTGGATGTGTTTCGTAGTAAAGTTATAGAATAGTTGTGAATCAATGCATAACATGAAAACCCATTTGCCCAGGCTTTGTTTCCCACGTGGGTTTTTGACGTTTCAAGCTCTGCCATGGAGGTTAGTGAATACTCAATCTCCCCTTCTCTTTACTTGACTTCAATACTGTTAATCTTTTGTGATGTCACTTTATGCATTGTTGCTGTTGTGTAGATATATAATGTGTTTGAATGAATATCAGTTAATTCTTTGTGGGATCATGAGAATGGTTGATACGAACTCTGGGTTTCTCAATGTTCGGTTTTGATGTTATCAGTTTAGCTGTAATTTGTTCAGAGTAACACGAAAGACTTGTTTAATTTGCTTTCATTTTTTTTCTTCTTTGAACTCTTTTGGTTATTTGGTTTGTTTTCAATTTTGACATGTTCAAATGTTTTTGATGTTGAAATATTGTTGTACAATGGATCTGGGTAGATATATATATTTTTTTTGTTCTGGGTTGGTGACCTCGAAATTCTCTGCTATTTATGTTTTCCTTTCTTCTTCTGATTAAGAATATTTTGCGCCTTGAGTTCATATATTTGGAATGTGGCCTTAACTGGGTGATCACTATATGTAGGTCAATTCCCAATACTATGTTTATAGATTAAGCATGTTGGCCTGGAGAGAGAGAGGGTGATTGTGTTGCTCATTCTGGACAGAATTGAGCTGTGGATTTTATTGGGTGCTCAGCAACTTGATCTTTTCTTGCAATATTGGTGGTTGTAGATTGAGAATTTCCTCTAATTGGCTGAAAAGAGAGACCGTTTTCTTCTATATTTTCATTTTTTATTTTTGTTAATTAAGAAAGCTTCTGGTCGTTCAATTGCCTTCCAGTTGGTTCTTGATGGTTTCCCTTCTACTTGTTGGGTGTTTTCTATTTCTTACTATCTTGAGAATACAAAAGCTTCATTATGTTGGGTGCTTTGGTTGAAAGAAGTTTATCAAATATAACTATTAAAATATTAATTAAATGATTAAATTTACTGGTTCCTATTAGCTTTAGGAATAAGTGGTGATTTAGTATGATATCAAAGCATAGAACTTGAGTTCGAAGCTTGATTGCATAGTGCACTCCCCATTTTCAGTTAAATATTCCACGTGTTGGACTTCATTTATTGAAAGAGAGTTTGAACCCACACGTGAGGGAGAACAGTATATCAACTTACTTTTTCCTATCAACTTACTCTTGGAATAAGTGGTGATTTAACAATAACATCTTTGAGCAGTATATGCATGCCTACACATGTGCATGTGGGAAAACACATGCAAGCTTGTTGTTTGAACAATTAAAGAGATGGTGCATTTACGTTCTCATTACCAGATAAATATCCTCTAATACTAACAAAGATTGATATATTTATGCTTCTTTTTCACTTTAATTATAGATGGGGAAACAAAATCTCTCTCTGCATGTTTGGCTTGGTAGATTTTCTTGTTTTAGAATTATTTCTTCACATACTAAAAATTTCCTTACTGCACCTCTTCCCACTGCCTCAAGGGATTGAAGTGAATCACAAGCATGATGTCCATACTTATCCGGAAAGGAAAGCAAATGCATGTTAATGAGAAATGATAATATGAAAGATACTTTGATAGTTTATTCAAATGATTAAGATATTTTGCATTGACATGAAAATGAATATTAGGCATTTTATGGTATATACATGTATTACCAAGGACACCTAGGTTGTTTTTCCTGAGTTCTCCCACTCATTTCCAAAGGTATTTTCCACAAATTCAGGGGCATTTTTGGGTACTCTTCGAGTGCTTTGGAAATAATCATTTGGGTAGTATGTCTCTCACAGCAATAGAGAGAAAAAAGAAAATGGAAAGTAAGTATGTATTTTTGTTGGCTATGCCAATGAAGGATGAGACCCATCGTAGCTCAAAGTTTATATGGGCACCTCTAATATGAAGGTATATATGTTTTGACAAGTAGACATATTTCACCATTTGGACACCGCCTGTAATGTTTTGAAGACAGTAGAAAATAGAATTTGCAAAATTCGTTACCATTTTCCATGGTGTCATTTATAAATGACCTTTTATGAAGTTATTTTTATCCCTTGTTTCAGATTGTGAGGAAGATCATTCATCCCTTCCTTGGAAGCAACCTCACAGCTTCATCGGGGTTTCTTATAAGATGGGCTAGGTGAAGAGTTCAAATTCACCTGGTAAGCTGGTCCAAGGTTTGTTCTTCGATTTTTGAGAAGGGTTGGGGATTCAAAACTTGATGATGTTTAATCTTGCTCTTATAAGTAAATGGCTATGGCGTTATAGGCACGAGAGAGAGGCTTAGTCGAGAGTTGTGGTGGATTCTAAATTTGGAAGTTCGTGGGGGTGGGTGGTGTTCTAATGAGCGTTTTGAATTGTATGGGGTAGGGTTATGGAAGAATATCAAGAGGGGTTGGGAGATGTTTTCTAGCAATACTAGATTTGAGGTGGGAGATGGTTCTAAGATTAGATTCTAACATGACTTGTGGTGTGGGAATAAGGCCCTTTAAGGAAGCTTTTCGGGATTTATATAGTATTGCTTGCATGAAGGATGCTTCCATAGCTGTTTATTTGAAGCTTTCTAGTGGCTCCCATCAATAGAAAGTAAACTTTATTAGAGCAGCTCATGATTGGGAGATGGATATTTTTACTTCGTTATTCAATTTTTGTACTCCCTGAGGGTAAGCCGGGGAAGTGAAGACAAGCTTTGCTAGTCCCCTCCTAAAGAGGGTTGTTCGATTTTAGATCCTTCTACAATGTCCTTGTTCGTAAGGATGACACTCCCTTCCCTTGGAAGAGTATTTGGAGGAAAAAGGCTCATTTGAGAGTGGCTTTCAATGCTTGGTCAGCTGCACTAAGGAAGATCCTTACCATGGATAACCTTAGAAAGCAACATGTCATTATAGTCGATTGATGTTGTATGTGCAAGAGGGACGGGGAGTCTGTGGATCATCTTCCTCTTCATTGTGAAGGTTCTTGTGCCTTATGGGATGCTATCTTCAATTGTTTTTGGATGTCTTCGATTATGTCTAGATGAGTAGTAGACTTGCTTGCTTGTTAGAGGGGGTTATTTGGTAGCACTCAAGAGTGCAGCTGTGTGAAAATGGTGCCTTCATGCATTTTGTGTTGTCTTTGAAGGGAAAGAAATAATAGAAGTTTCGAGGACAGTGGTGGAGTTTAAATATTTTTTCTTTAATACTCTTTACCTTTGGACAGCTGCATTTGTCTTTCTTAAAGTATTTAGTTTTCATGATTTTCTTATTCTTTTTTCTCATTCTAGCTAGGTGTTTCTCTTGTATACTTCCTGTGTACCTGGGTTGTTCTTTTCACTTTTTAATGATATTTCTATTACTTGGAAAAAAATTGAATTCTTGAGCCCACTAGATAACCATTGGGACATTGTGCTTCCCATTTCAATTCTATTACGCATCTATGTTGTATTTTTGCTTGTTTTCTGGTTTCAAACTATTGGTTTGTAGTCCGTCCAAGTTATATTATACATCTGCAGCATATGTATTTGAGCACATCATTCATGTTCCAATTTTCTCTCTTAGAAGTCCCAACTGTTAGTTTTTGATTCACCAGTCTCATCTTTCTTTGTTTTATGTTCAGCAGATGGAGTCAGTTGATCTGGATCATGATGGTATTGAAGAAACATCTGATAAGCAGTTATTTTCTCCAAGCTCTCCGGATAGAACTGATATATTTGGAGATCCACAGGTGAATACACGAGTTGGTGATGATTACCAAGCAGAAATTCCTTCCATGATGACAGAATTTAAGCGTCTTCAGCTTCTAATGAACCCTGCTGATTCAGGAGTTGTGGTTGATGTTTCCCAGTCCTTTTTAATGGGTTTACCTATCCCAATCACATGGGTCCAGGAAGTGGATGACATTGAAAATGAAACACAGGGATTTCGTAATAATCATGATGAGGCAGTTAACCCAAATGGGCCAGTTGAATTGAGAAACAGAGCAAAGTTACTTATTAAGTTGAAGAGGAAAGGTTCAGCAATCAATCTTGAACCCTTGGCTGTTGGGTTGGACCACGAAAAGGAATCAAGAACTGAAAATGTTGGAAATATTGTGGCAGGGAAAACAAGCTTAGCTGGACAGCATAAAAGCAAAAGATATTGTCCAGTTCCAGGTTCTAAATGTGACCCCTGGAATGATGCTGAAGTGAAGAGTTTCATCCTTGGTTTATATATATTCGGGAAGAATTTTGTTTCAATCAAGAGGTTTCTAGAGAACAAAGAGTTGGGGGAAATACTGTCATTCTACTATGGGGAATTTTATAGGTCTGATGACTACCGTAGATGGTCAGACTCCAGGAAGGTCAGAAGTAGGAAATGTATAACAGGACGGAAAATATTTACAGGATGGAGGCTACAAGAGTTGATATCTCGTTTGCTTCCCAATGTCCCAGAGGAATTTCAAATTACTTTGCTGGAGGTACTTCAAGTTCTCTTCTATGTTTGTGATAGATATTTTGTTTCAATTATAAGTGTTAGAAGAGTTATTTTTGTCAATGACATTCAATGTTAAAATGTTTATTAATTTGTTATAAAAATGGAAATCAGAACTTTTTTTTTCTTTTTTTTCCCATTTTGCAATGAGCTTAAAAGGCATCATTCTATGTGAAATATATGCAAAAATAACCAGCTTTATTTCCATTTTTAGTGCTAAATGTGCTTCATATCATCTCGTAGTCCTATATAGTTTCAGTTAATGCACTAGATTTACCTATTGGTTTTGTGTGTTAACTCTTCTGCAACTGGATATAAAAAAAGCACTACCGTGTTTTGACAATAGAGTGGATAACTTAGTGCAGGACTTTTGTCATGGAAATTTGTTTCTCACCTGTTCAATAACTTTTTATGCATTAAAAGCAAAGCAAAATAAATAAGAATGCAAAACTGTAGACAACTAGAAAAGTTCTAAAATAAACAAGATAAATGCAATTATAGATGAATATATAATGATTATCAAAGAGTTAAATAACTTTACATCCTTTGTCCAAAAATTGTCTTACATTACAGAAGTTCTTTTTGTTATAATTAATTATGGAAGTTGTCTAAGAAAGTTTGGGTCATCGTTTTTGGGGATCCAGGTTGCAGATTTACCACAAAAAGGGGTCTCACGATTAGATTGCCAGTTCAAAAGAGGTCTAGATTAGGATAATAGTAACTTTCAAGTCAAATCGTATACCAGAATAAGAATATATAAATAAGCAGAATTGAAATATGAAGTATGAGATTGGAAAGGAGGGATTACGTAAGCCTTGGCACATAAATAACTTCTTGCTATGGGAGGACTAACGAGATGGCTGATCAAGTGTAATTTTAACTGCAGTTCCATCTAAACAGGCCTTCGTTTTTTTTTTTTTTTGTTGTTGGGGGAGGGCTTGTTAATTGTAATTGAGGGAATCTGACTTTGATGAGATAGCATTGTTTATGTACAAGGATAAATGCCGTTTGGAGTCCTATATTGCTGAACTTAGGAAAGGAATCCATGACATGATGAGATAGAGATGCATTTGGAACCTCATCATATGTATCAGACATTAATTTCATCTTATCAATCTATGGTTGGTTTCTGAAATGGCGATTCACCTTTTCCTAACCTGATGGTTCCTAGAAAATAAAAGCTTTTCCAAAATGTGTAATTAGGAATCCTCTTGGGTAGCCATAATATGCTGTTTAGCTCAGCTTCTACAAATATTAGGTGGCTATAACTCATTGTATTCGTATATGAGATTACTGTGTTTAGACCTTGTCGTGTGTGGCTATATACTTCTCATTTCTTTGACAGAGAACTATTATTTCCTTAATCCTCATTTTTTGCTTGTGATCTGTAGGGATCCAAGTCATTTGCAGAGGGAAGAACTTCACTAGAAGAATATGTCTCCTCTTTGAAGTCGACTGTTGGCATTCTCATTCTTGTGGAAGCTGTTGGCATTGGTAAGGGTAAGGATGATCTCACGGGACTTGCCATGGAGCCTGGAAAGATGAATCAAACATTTCAAGTTTGTCCTAACCTACCAACTGGCAAAGCTTGCTCCTCTCTTACACCAAGTGAAATAATAAAGTTCTTGACCGGAGGCTTCCGGTTGAGCAAAGCCCGGTGTAATGATATTTTCTGGGAAGCTGTTTGGCCCCGTTTGCTCGCAAGAGGATGGCATTCCGAGCAACCTAAGAATCAGGGTTATGTGAGTTCTAAACATTGCCTGGTTTTTCTTATGCCTGGTGTCAAGAAGTTCTCAAGGAGGAAACTTGTGAAGGGAGACCACTACTTTGATTCTGTTAGAGATGTTTTGAGCAAAGTGGCATCTGAACCAAAACTTCTTGAGCTTGAAGCTGAAGGAGCTACACTCCAGAGCTGCAATGAGAATGGTTGGGTTCCAGAAGTGACATCAGACCCAGATGATCCATCCAATCATCAGCGCCATTGTTACCTTAAACCCCGAGTTTCTACTTGCAATCCAAATCTTATGAAGTTCACAGTTGTTGATACTAGTTCAGTCCGTGGAGGAAAATTTTCTAATGTGAGAGAACTGAGATATTTACCAGCTGAATCTACAATTGCTTCCAATCTCTCCAATCATTTGAAAGATGATGAAGGGAAATTCTTTAAGAATTCACTGGATGAGTATAAGGTATATGCTTCTGATATGCCAATGAATGTTGAAAAGAACACAAATAAACTCAACAACCACAGTACGGGTACATTTGATACAAGTGGTCCAAATGGTTTGAAGTTCACTGTTGTTGATACCAGTTTGCTCCATGGAGAAAAATCATCCAAGGTGAGAGAAACTAGATATTTGCCAGTTGAACTTAAAAGTACTTCCAAGCTTACTAGTCTTTTGAGAGAAACTGATGGGACCTCCTCCGAGGATTCACTGGATGGGAACGAGCTGGATGCCGCTGACATTTTGTTGAACAGTGAAAAGAATATTCTATCTGATAGTGATGACACAAACCAAAAGGAAATAATTAATAACTCAGATACTACTGCAAACAAAATCATGGAGGGCCACCAGGATGAGAAGGCCACTATGTCTGATGACAGGCAACTGAAGATGACTATAAAGCACCAGTTTAGTCGGAGAGTAAAATCTGTCCATTCAAATTATGTAGCTCCTGTCAGCAAAAGGCGAAAATTAACTGTTTGTGCTAAGGCAAAAAGAGAACGCATTGTTGAGGACTTCTCAGAAGGCTTGGAGTTGAAGGAAGCAAAACCTTTTTTGGCATTAAACTCACCAGATGCAGGCAAGAATGTGAGTTCTCAAGAGAAAGTGTCAATTATGTCTTCATCTAAAGGCAGTCCAGATAAGATGAGTGGGGGAGGCATTCTCAGTGGAAATTCTTCTGGCATGGACTTGTCCTATGGGGAAAATGAGAAACATCAATCCCCGCCATCACTTGACCTGAACCTACCTCAGGTTCCACTGAAGTATGAAGAAACAGGTGACGTAATAGTGGACGTCAAAGACGACCAGGGCATAAATGCAGATGGTTCATGCTCTCCATCTAAGACAATGGAGCTGGTTCCTGACACATTGAGAACCTCTATAGATGCGGGCGCTGCCAAACAGCAGCCTAATATGAACCCCAGGAGACAAAGCACAAGAAACCGACCACCAACCGTCAGAGCATTGGAAGCTCTTGCAAATGGGTTCTTAAGTGTCCAAAAGAGGCACAGGAGCACGGAAGTTCAGACACGAGAAAATCCATTCTCTAGTCCTTCCCGCAAGGCCCGAAGCAGAATCAAAGTAACTTCAAATCGTGGTAGCACTAGTACTAAGGCTATAGAAATGGAGGAAAAAGAGGTGAATGAAGCCTGTAATGCTAACAAACCTCTTGATCCTAGTGAAAAAGATTGGCTCACTAGCTACTAGGATTTCAAAAGCAACCCGTCATCCTAAAGTTTTTGAGGACAATCTGGTGAGGTATGTTTTTCGTACTTTGACTTGAAAATGGTTCTTAATTGCTCTTGAACAACCACTGGAGGTCCGGAGCAGCCACGGTATCTTTGGGGAGTCTCATCTACATTCCTATGAAACTAACCAGTCACTAATCATGGTGCACCAGATCACAGTGCAGACCACTCTTTAACCAAAAAGCTGAGGGTTTTCTTAGCAGTTTGCCATTTCAATGACAACAGTAGAGGAGGTTAATTTGCTACAAGACATTCGGCAGATGTGTTGCTGGTAGTATTTGCAATGCAAGCAAATGGTCAAAGTCTTAATGATAACTGGGGTGCTTTGGGAAGGCTGTTTGGATCTGATCAAGTTGCATATAAATAACACTTGGCAATGGCTGTTAATGGATATTTGCCAAAATAGGGAGCTCTAGAAGGCTATTTCAAGGAGCCATCTGCCGATCAAGTTTCTGTGTTTGCTCAGTTGAGCATGTTCCTGTGCTCAATGGAGTTGTGTTATGAAATTCATTCTTCTTGTGACATTTTAAGAAGTTGTAAGCAATTAAATTTTCTTTGTAATTTTATTGTTTTGACTGGACACATTCAGTCCCCTCTTATGCTTACTTGAAAAAAAAAATGTATTCAATGTATTCCTCTTTACTTCCTCATTTAGCAATGCTCTGTAGCATGAGCATACTGCTTTCAGTATGTTGATACAAAGTTGCATGTGTATGAAAAACTTTTGCCTAATCTAAAGAATTTATCCTTGGTCCCATTGATATGTTGCTTTTTAACCACTTAATTTCCCTACAGTAGTCCCCAGTCCACTAGCTCTCTAATCCAACTTCTTTCTTTTGCTTGCAAAGTATTATGGAGCTCTTCCCCTCTAGGCCTTTTGGAACACTTATCCTTTTCTTCTTTGAAATAAAAGAGTAATGCTGCATATTACACTCTTATTACACTGTTATCTCACTATACTAATGTTACAGTATTCATTAGTCTTTGATTTTTTTTTGGGCCCGAGGGAGGAAATTACATACTCCCCATCGAATTAGTAGACAACTGGCAATGTCCTTCAAACTTTTAAAATTTTCTTCTCCAAACTACCATAAAACTACAATGTACCCTTTTTGTCCAACAAAAAGAAAAAAAAAATGCTCCCAAAAAATTCTTAGAAAGACGAATACCATTATAAATCCAGAAGAAAAAAAAACAACCCATTGGCGGCGGGTCACCTTTTTTTTTTTTCTTCTAAATTATTATTTTTTAAATAAAATAAAATTATAAGGGTATTTTTGTCATTTTAGGTAGAGAAGTTGTAGTACATTGCTTTTGACTTAAAAGGTTGGAGGAATATTGCAAACTACTAACCTATTTTCATAGGTATACGAGGAGGGTTGTAACTTGTAATACGTAACATGAGTCAATAACAAATTAGGAGTTACGTGTGGAAAAGCATAAAGTTCATTCGGCTGTGGGCTTGAACACGCTTCATGGGCTGGAAAAGTTGAAGTCAAGAACCAATTATCTATTTTTTTTTTAATATATATATAGTGAGATATATATTAAAGTTGGGCCCTGCCCAGCTGCCTGGTTCGGACAGTGATTGCAGTTGGCCCACAAAGTTGTCATGCATTCTATCCTCTCCTCTGCTACTCAGCGCTGTCGCCTGTCAGCCACGTCTTGTGTTTTGGGTTTTGTCTCTTGTTTTCTTTCTTTGTCTTTACAGTTTATAATCCCCCGGCTAAGAAAAAAAAAAAAAAGTAACAAGTGGGGGAATGATGTTTATTTGACTTAATTAGCAACCATTTATGATGTTTTCACATTCACTTGATTTGGGTCAGGTACCCATGCCTCCTTTGGCCTCAAAACCTTTTAGGGTGTACGTATCAAATTATAATAAACCATCTTTGATCCCCACACACCTAAAAAAAAATGAATAATTCGGGATTAGTAATAAGAAAAACGCGTATTAGAAAGGCGGCTTGTTATTAAGGAGAATTTAGTATATTTTTTATAAGGTTCTTGCGCTTTATTTTATAGAAAAGCTTTGAACTAAAAGTTACCTTTTGATTATTCGACGAAGAAGAAGCGTGAAGAAATATTTTTTGAGGGAAATTATTTTTGACTGTCTTGATAACTAAATAGAGTTTTTCTCTAACCTTGTATATAAAAATGTTATTTATCCATTTGCATGTAGAATATTTATGCATTTTTAATAGTAAGGACAAAGTTAAAAGAAAATTAATTAAAGAAACACGTATTCTCACGTGTTATTTAAAATTACATGCAAATGAATACATGTCATTTTTATTGACATGTAAGGCGACGTAATTTCACATATTTTTAAAATTTACAATTTTTTTTTTATTTATTTAAATTGCAGGAAATCATAATTATGGGAATAGTGGATCATTTATAGCTCAAAATCGCCACGTTTGCTTTAACTAGAGAGTTTCTTTAAACACTGCTGGCTTTAAACGTCCTAATTCAGTGGGGTTTTTTTTTCAATAAAATAAATAATAGTTTTAGCGGCATTTTCTCTCCTTCTCTCTTCTTTTTTTTTTTTCTAAAAAATAATAATAATAATAATAATAATAAAAAGCACCGCTAATTTAAAATAATGGTGTCGGTCCTTTTAAAAAATAAAAGGATTTTAACGGCATTTTTCGCGACCACTACTAAAAAGGAAGTTAGTAAAATAAAAAAATAAAAATTTACTAAACATAAACACAAAAAAAAAAAAAAAAAAGAAAAAAAAAAAAAAAGAAAACTGTGATTGGCTTTATCCGAAATACGATTCACAATTTCGTGAACATTTCCGGAATCTAGAGAGATTTGTTTTGGATGTCTATCCACGTCAATAATGTCAAAAACGCTTTCAACTTTTTCCTTGATAACAAATATTTCAACATTTCGAGGAAGTTTCAAAGAGGAGAAAAGGTTTTCTCACCTATGCTTGTTAATCAAATGATTGACAATTTTGGCATTGGCTCCATCAAGCAACTTCAATCGGGGCCCCATTTGTCTCACTAATGACAATAAAAACAGCTTATGATTCACGGATCATAACAACATGCACTAAGCTGTTATATGATTGTCATAAACAGTCACATCATCTCAATTGTGGCAATCTACTAAATAGCATTATTTTTCTTATCCTTGTGGAAGTCTGTATTGTTTTCCATTTGAGACAGAGTTGCACTGCTAATTGTATCATATCACAACGAATAATGTTATTTAGTAGACTGCTATACGATTACTAGACAACTTGATGATGCGACAATTAAAAGATCAACACTTGTGAAAATAAATAGCATTACTCTTCTTACCCTTGTGGAAGTCTGTATTGTTTTCCATTTTAGACAAAGTTGCACTACTAATTGTATCGTATCACAATAAGTAATGTTATTTAGATCATATTTGAGATTGTGTTTGAAAAATAGAGTTTTTAAGTAAAAAAATATTTTTTTGGCAAAAGCTTTATTTTTAAGCTTTTGTCAAAAATGGGTTTTGGCAATTTTTTTTAGTTTTTTAGACCCTTAAAAGCGTTTTCAATTTCTTCAAAACAAACTTTTTAAGTATTAAACGCACTTTTAAGTTCCTCAAACGCAGATCCAAACATGTTCTAAGTAGACTGTCATACAACTTGATGATGTAGCGATAAAAATCAGGAATAGATCAGTCCCAATTGTATGAATAGCATTGTTATTTTTTATTTTTTCTAATTATCTTGCTCTTGTTTGAATGGAAAATATTGTTTAGTATGAGATTTATGCTATGGGAGACTAGTTTTGGTTAAACCATTATTTGTTGCATGCTTTTTCCTTTTTAAAGGACACCCATTTCCTTAGTCATCCCCTTGTGAGACAATGGAATCTGGGGATCTCTTTTGAAAGCAACTTTCTGACTGATCTCTTGCAATAAGGATGGTGCCATAAAGCAAATAACTTTTTTACATGTGGAAAGAAGAGACCATACAAAAGCCCTCACCAACTTTCTAGGAGGTGTGTCAAGATGCTCTAAATAAAGTATATTTATTTTTTCCTCCCTTATGTAGACCTTTTGGGATGGTGGGATGGTGATACATGTGGAACAAGATCACTCTCATTGAGTAGTCTTGTCACATTTGGATCATAAATTACAAATGTAAAAAGGAAATAATTGCATCACTTCTTGCATGTTCAACCCCGAGGCCTACAATTATTGACATGACTTGCAAATTCAATATGAAATTAACAAGTTATGGTTAACGGGTCTCACATGTTTAATTACATTAGTCAAGTTAGAGTTGACATAACTTGAACATAAAACGCTCATTTAGGGTTGTCAATTTTTTATACGAACTTAAAAATAGTAGATTAGGGTTTACAAGTTTAATCAATTTAATTAAATTAGTTGAATTATAATTGACCTACAATTTTATATATATAAATATATCTCGACATAATTTAAACCCCGACACGAATAAGAAATGCTCTGAAAATTTTATGTGCATGTGGTCTGATATTAATATGCTCAAGACTTGTCAGGTTCACTGCTTTACATATATATTTCCTATCTTAATTATTTCCTCTATTTCTGTAGCCCCTTTATAGGATCCAGCTCATTCGTGGTGAATAGCTCTTTTTGCTTTTTCGGCGAAAAGATATCATTTTTGCTTTTTTTCAAAAAAAAAAATAGAGTTGAAACTTTTACTTGATGTTACATGTTCCTTTATAGTGAATCTAAAGTGTTGAGAGAGAGAAATATATATATATATATATATTTTCTTCTTTGTATGTCCTTTTTTACTTTTATTTTCCGAAAAGAACAAAAGAATAGGGTTTACAAAAACTCACCAACCGTTCACTTTAAAAGTCCTTTTGATGGGCAGCTCTTCTGAGCATCCCCTTTGAAATTAAATCACTATAGGCAATACTAAATTACCTCTTAATTGGAAAGGTAATCATCATCATCATCATTGCCATGCACAAGAAAGACAAACTTCCACTCTACTCACAAATCCAAGGTAATTAAAAATTCTAATGACTTTTTTTTTAAAAAAAAAAAATTAATACATTAAAAATGAACATGAAGCCAAAATGCAAAGAGAAGTGCGGAATTCTTTTTAGGGTTGGCAAAATAGGTTGGCAAGTTGGGTTTGAATCGACCCACTTGACTCGCCAATTCGACTAGTGTAAACTTGAACACGAACCCGTTTAGCTAAACGGGCATAACCCTTAAATCCGGACCTAACCCACGAGTGTCCTAACATGACGTAATTGACCTGCGACTTGTTTAACCCGTTTTACTTAACACAACACGATATGTTGACTTGTTTCAACTCGAACACGACCCGTTTCAACATGTATTTATTATATTAAAAAATATATATGATTTCATAAACGGATCAACTCTAATCTTATAGCCTGATGTCAGATTTGTAAGTTGTGTCGAAAATTTACAACCCTAATTATGATGCCAAAAAAACAAATGTCTTATTAATTTATAGAAGGTACATATCAAACAATGGCTGTCATTTGTGTCCTTAAGCAACTGTTTTGGATGACGTATCATATAGACAAACCATAATTTTTTAAGGTCATTTTTTGTTGTTCCCTTCCTTTCAAAATTCCCAAAAAAGAAAGTAATCAGTTCATATATTCCTCTCTAAGCAACAAAACTACAGAAGTAGTCGTCTCACTATAGATATCTTGACTAAAACCCTACAGCTTAGCCCATGTTTGATAAAAATTCTAGTTTCTGTCCCCTCCTTGTTTCCCATCGGTTATCTTATTTTCACTTTAATATACTTGTTTGTACGAAGATAGCGTATATATGTAGGGACAATAACGTGGGTCAGAGAGATTTCCAAATATATATATATATATATTGAGATGAATCGGTGCAAGTGGACTATATATTTTTTATTATTACTTTTTTTCACTTATACCAAACATTTTTTTGGTAGTAATGGCAAAGCTTACTCGGACATTTAATTTACAACCTTTGTTTTTAATAACTTTTGACACGTATTAACATATGATTGGTACGATTAAAAATTGTGGTCGAATCGAAAGCATTTTCGGTTGATCAGGAAAACCTTCTTTAATTTTCGTAAAATAATTTTTCATTTTTAAATTAAATCGTAAACTATTTTTCGAGTTTGAACTTCTCCATCGGAGTTTACTAGACATCCACTTGAAGTTGTCAGTTGTTTTCCTTAGTCACTCATTTGTTGTACGAGCCAAACACTGGAAACACTTTCCAATGAAACAAACGGAGCTTTAAAGGAAAATAAATTCCGAAATTATGTTTAACAAAACATTTGGCAAGGTGGCACATCAAAACCCACTTTTTTTCTTTTTAAAAATTTGTTTGGAAACATTTTCATTGAACTCAAATCTTCACCAAAGTCTAATTAATCAACTCTCAAAAACTTAGAAATGAGACATCCTGAAGAAAAGACACTTTTTTGGTAACTGATGAAGAGATGACAGAGTAGAGAGAAAAAAGCGATGTAGAAAATAATTTAATGGACAAATTTGTCAACACGTCCTATAAAACTAGGTAGCAATAGCACATCACAGTCACTATTTCTGATTAATTGACTGGAAATTATTAATAGGATTTAATTAATTAAATAAATCACTTCTTATTGCGTGAATCATCTGTGGATAGATACTAATTACTTTAAAATGTATTATTATCTTTGAATAATTAAATAAATTGAGAGATAGATTGATAGAGACCCCGTGAATTTTGAGCCGTATGATGAGAAATAAAGAAGTGTAATAGACCGATCAACTTTGATTTGATTTGTTATGCAAATCAGTGGTGGTTTTGTTAGATCCATGTGGTCTGAAAAAACGATGTACTGGTGTTTGTTGTTTTGTGGTTGTTAAAATGATGTTTAATTCAAAGTTAAGAAACCCAATGCTTAAGATAGAAATAAAATAAGATCGATCTTGTAGAGTTATAGGGACTAACGCCAACATCAACAGGTTTTTATGGCATGTTTGGATGAACGTGTTTGAGGGGCTTAAAAATACATTTAACACTTGGAAAGTTTATTTTGAAAAAAAAAGTACACATTTGATAAAAAAAAAAATTAAAAATGACAAAAGTGTACTTTTGGCAAAAACTTAAAAATGAAGTTTTCGCTAAAAAGCTTTTTTTTTTTTTTTTTACTTAAAAACTCTATTTTTCAAATACAATCTCAAATATGCTTTAAGTACAAGACATTTAAAACGAAGGGTAATTTGGTCTTTTAAGGGATTTCATTAGGGTTTAACGGCAAAAATTGACGAAAAGAGTAAATTGCATCAAATTGAAAGTTGGGGAGGGATGAAATTGAGAGTTTTTTAAAATTGAAGAGCCTTTTCAAAATACGTGGTAGTTCAAGAGTCATTTGTGAAATTTCATCTTGAGAAATAATATTTAAATAGAATAGTAAAAGTGAATAAGTTAAAATAAAGAGCCGGACGTAAATACTTTGAAAAAGCTAATAGTTAAAATAGAAACAATTGTGAGTCTTTAGGTAAAATAGAGAGCAAATTTGTTGAGTGTGATGTAAATTTAATAGCCCAAATTATGTATGTGAAGGAAGTAGAAACATTAAGGTTATCTAACTGTGCATTAGATATATTAGAACAAAGTTGAACAAGATTTTGATCTATATTATTATATATGAAAGATTAATGACCTCTACTTTATAAAACATAGTATCCAGTTGATTGAACTATCCATTAAAATCATATGTGTTATTCATGACCATAAGAGGCCATCAAAGGAACAAATTAACTATGAATTTTGACATCAAATTAAAAGCCTATTTTGGAGACAATTTTTTGCCTATTATTGCCTATTAAGTAGTGATTTTTAGCACATCGGCGTGCTTGAACAGTAAGCACACCGGTGTTAAAATAATATTTAAACAATAAAAAAATAATATTTTAACACCGGCGTGCTTACTGTTCAAGCACACCGGTATGCTAAAAATCACTATTTAAGAGGCAATAATTGGCAAAAATTGTCTCCAAAATAGGCTTTTATCTAGTGCTTGTATTGCAAACTAAATCGCCTGGCAAGTAGTTTCTGGTCAGGAAACTTAAACACAAATCTTTAAATGTAATTATATTATTTTACTATAGATTGGAGTTTTGTGTTAATTACCAAACAAAAAACAGCAACAGCCAAAAGCTAAAATCCTGTTCAAAATTAAGAATGAAACTTCAAGCTAATAATAAATTGTAGCGACATACTTTACAAAGTGATATATAACATGACGACAAAGTGTTAATCAATAGCATACATGTCACTTTTGTAGTTTTTATTTTGTTCCGAATAGACAACTTGCATACTTTTATTTTTCTAAATATTCATCTAAAAGCCCAGACCTACTCATTTAAAGACAGTAATTCGGCTATGATAACATAATTAAGCTCCCACTTAATTTGGGAATCTAAAATAATTTGTTTCACTCCTTTTAATTAAGGTCGGCAATTTTTTGTACGACTAGTAACCAAATACGAATTTAATATAAAACTAGTAGATTAAGGTTGAGGGTCTGACCTGTTTAATTAAATAGGTTATGTTAAGAGTAAGTTATATAGTTATATAGTTTGATTATATATAAGTTACGTATGCGTGACGTTTAGGGTGGACAATTTTTGATACAATCAACGAATTCGACATTAACCTAACACGAAATTAACAAATTATAGTTGAAGAGTCCGTTATCCATATATATAATTAAATGAGTTAAATTAAAATTTTATATTAAACACAACTCAAATCCGGCCAACACAGGAGCATGAATTCTTACTATCAACTATGTATACGGTATACCCTCTTTGTCTCTCTCTTAAACACACGTAATACTAAAACTTGATAATAAAAGCAAAAAACAAATAATAATAATGGAAGTAAAATTTCATCTTATGTATATAATCAAGTAACAAAGACGAATGAGAAATCAAGGGTGATGTGGACAACTTATATAGCCCAAAAGAAAAGAGAAAGTCCAAGATTTCAAGCTCAGCTAATTTTCTGTGTTCATACCAACAAACACTCCACATGATTGCAGCTGCTAACATGTAGCCACGCAAAAGTCCCATCACCATGCAAGTACGTACACTCTGTGTGTGTACCATTTGCAAACAGACAGGACAGAAAGAAAGAGGGGGGAAGGTGTCAAGAAACATTCAATTTCAATACGGCCTTGCATGGACCATTTGCAAACAGTTCCATCCATGATAATTTGGACATGAGCATTACTGATCGATGAGTTTCCTTTTTCTTATTTCTTTTTTCTTTTTCAAGCTTTTTAGGGTACTTAGAGCTTAGAAAGCTCTGAAAGCAACAGTGTATATACAAGATTAGAAGACGACAACATGAAGCATACACGTTGCATTTGTAAAATATATCTTCTTCTATGTTAGGTAGCAAGCAGCAGCATGTTTCAGAACAAATTGTCAGATGATCACTACCTAATTAATTTGTTTATCATATTTTAACTCATTTAAAACATTTTTCAAACATATATATAGATTGGATATTAATCATGAAGTAAACCCCCTATTAAGGAATTCATAGAGGTAGGCATCTAATAGTACAGGCTATTAGGCTGAGCCAATCAATCTTATTATTTGTTATGTCTATCTCATTTTCAGCTAATGCATATCTTTCTCATTTTTATTTTTGTTATTTAGCTCTAGAGTACGATTGATTTATCATATTTGTTGTTAGTTGTTACTGTGTATAACAATGATGAATAATATTAAATCAAAAAGAGAGAGAACAAGAGAGAGAAGAGACACAAATTTACGTGGTTTAACAATGTGCTTACGTCTACAGAGAGACGACTATATTTTTACTATTAATGATTCAGAGTTACATCACAACATATATATATATATATATATATATATATATATATAGGAAAAACCCTGAACCCTAATTGTATTGATGTATGTTGAAAATCTCCAAAATATCGCGACGGTCACGGAGCAGGAACTTAGCCTTCTACTAGTGTTAATATGAACCACTAGTTTCAACAATATTCATGTCACAACACTTTATTTTTTATTTTTTAAATAATTAGTCAATATTACGAGCCACTTAAAATTTGTGATAAATAAAGGTCGGTTTGAGTTTGCAATTTCAAAAATTACGATTTGAAAATGAAATTTTTAAAAACATAATTAAGTGTTTGATAAAATTGCAGTTTGACCTTTAAAATCGCAGTTTAACCTTTAAAGATTGTGCGTTTTCAATCGTAGGCCTGTGGTATGAAAACACAAATTTTTTACTTTTTCAAATCACAGTTTCAAACAATTTAATTTTTATAATTTAGTTTTAAATCATACATTTTATTTATAAAATCACAATATCAAACGCACTCTCGACCGTAAAACTATAATTATTATTCTAACCCTACTTATAAAATTTTGGTAATCATTGTCTCATTGATAAAGAGGCATACCATCATCCCTAAAAGCAACAGCGACAAAGACCAAAAGGCCCCTTGATTTCACTCAAATGTCGACAACATTCCTACACAGTCTGACCGCTTGGAAAATACGAAGCTAGTGCACGTGAATAGCAGAATTTTTGTATTATTGTCGGGTCCTTTTCGAGAAGGATTCGATCAGTGCCCGCCCGTGACAGAGAAGGCTATTTTGGTCAATCAAGGGTTCAGGGCGGCTGAGAATGCACAGTGGCAGTTTCGGTGTTTTAGTTTAGAATAAGTGGTATTTTTGGAACATAGGTGCTTCTATAAAAAATATCGCCAGATAGGACAAAATTTCCACCAGAAGGTCTCGGTCGGCCATAGATTACTAAAATAAATCTGATCGTGGGGACACAAAATAATTATATTCCGAAATGACCCCTGAGGTTATAAAACATAAGTAATCGTCAAAAAACACTGTTAATCATACCCTTAATAATTTTTTTTTTAAAAAAATATATATATATATATGGAATTTATACAAGCACTTCCAGATCGGAAATTTTAGTAATTTACTATTCGAATCGGAGGAATGTCATGCTTACAAATAAATTTTATAGAAAAACTTTTACAAACTAATATAGCACGACATGATTGGATATAAGATAAGTTCAAATTTTAAAAAATCCAATCATGTTGTGCCACATCAGTTTGTAAAAGTTTTTCTGTAAAATTTGTTTGTAAGCCTAGCACTCCCCTTCGAATTGATAGTATTTTAAAGAGTAATGTTATAAGTTTTTATTGTGTCGCTTTAAAATAAAGTAGCTTATAAAATTACAATTTAATTTAAATTCAATAGTAATTAATTACAAATTTAATAAAAATTTCAAAAAACACATAATTTTTTGAATGACATAAAAATAACTTTTAGCATTACTCAATTTTAAAAAGTAAATACGAGAGAATTTTGATGAAACCCGCTTGTCCAAACAAGTGGATAAGTCGCCCAAAAACGCGTTCAAAATAGGTGGGTTTTACACCTTAGTTTTGTCTTTTTCATTTCAATTTTAAAATCTCAAAATTTTCAATTCCATGATTTTATGACCTTCGTTTTGGATCAGTTTCAATCCAATCCAAAACCTCTACCATAAGATACAATAAAATAAAAAGAAAACAAAATTTACCCTCTAATATATAGTAGCATCACCCAACCACGACCATAGCTAGCTAGGTGGTGCATAGCCATGACGCCCAGCCATGGTCAGCTTGGGTTGGGCTGTATCTATCCAACTAGGGCCCTACCTAACCTTGCCTCCGTGGCTAGGGAGGGCAGCAACCCAACAACATGCCTGATTGTGTCAATAATTTCTCTATTTTTTTTTTCGTATATTTTATAAATTTAATATATCAATTATTAGAGTTTGAGGAATTTATCATTGACTTATACGAGATCCACATAAATCTATAAATCTAATAGTTGATTTGTATAATGATATGATAAAAATATTGACTCCAATTATTTTTCTTTTCTTTCTGTTTTAATTTTTCTTTTATCCTAGTGGCATAATTTCATTTTTAATTCATGTCATTTATTTGACAAAAAAGTAAAGGGAAGTTTTTAAATTAGAATTCTCTCATCTTTTTAAATATTTAAAATGCTCTCTCTCTCTCTCTCTCTCTCTCTCTCTATATATATATATATATATATATATATATATAAATTTACAGTAGTGTCATATATCATATTTTTATCTTATAATTATCCTACAATTTAGAGGTAACAGTCCCAATTAATCCTTTTTTTTTAACAAGAATTGATTAATTTAATGGTTAATTGAGTCCGCCACCTCAACATCATGAAACAAAAAATGTAGGTTCTAACATTACTTATAAATTTATACGAACTTAAATAAGCAGTGCCAAGTTCATTAATAAATGAATAAAATTTATGTGAGTGAAAGTTCAAATTATTATTCATGAATATTAGTCTTCACAACAATAGTCATTTCTCATTCAAATATGAGTTTTATATGCCCAAAGATCATGTGCTTCTAAAACAAACAATGTTATTTTTTCTTTAGGATGGACATTTGAGCCAACATCTACCAAACGTGATTTGTAGTCAATAATATTGTTTTTGGGATGGACAAATGTATAATTCCAAATGAAAGGAAGTCAAAATTAAGAAATTTATATGACCTAATTAATTAATTAATTAATTAATTCTAAGTCAGTATGTCCCATATACATTACATCATGATAAGAACTACAAAAGAAGATCATAAAGACCATAAAAGACCAATGGAGCACTAGTATTGAGGAATCTTTTCAAGGGAAAAAAAAAAAAAAAACTGTGATTGAGGCAATGAGGGGAAAATTAATGGCATTTAACCAAACAAGATTTGGTCAACTGATCAAAGTTAATTGAGATTTTAAGCTTATTTGAGTTTAATTAAACTAACTAAACAAGATTTGTTTCAAAGCTTTTTTCAAAGAGTAATGCTAAAAACTTCATTTCCGTCTTACAAATATCTCACAACACGACTACAATATTTATGAGATAAAAATATAGTTTTTAGTTAACTAGTGTTATACTATTGTTATATACCGGAATATGATGTGGTAGTAAAAATCAGCTTTCGAATCAGTAAGAGCTTGTAAAAAAATTCAAATGACTAATTTTTACTATCACGTCAATTCCAATTAAATATTTCTACTTTTGAATTACTCCTTTTCAAAAGACACTCAAAAAAAAAAAAAAAAAAGATAAAAAAGAAAATCTTTTTCAAAACAAAAAGGTCCCCCTATGTGCTCTGACGTCCAGTTACTATTTCTGTGATTAGCTTAGCATGTAACTTAAGCAAGAAGATCGTAGAATGGCATTCCTGTAAAAACCGAACATTGTTAGGGGCATAGATATGTCGCCACATCCAACAGTGTCTTAATAAAAGCATATTATATATTCAATTATCCATACAAGGCCAAAGAAGACCAGGTTCTTGTGTTCTTCTCGTGGCAGCAAGAACTCTCTTCTCTCCACCAGAAATGAAGGAGAATTTCCTGGTTTTTGTCTTCCTATAGCTGCAACAAATCCCCCCTCTTTTCTGTTTTTTTATATTTTCTTTTATCATTTTGTATAAACAAATCTTCCTATATTGCAGCAAGAACAATAAAAGAGAGAAAGAAACAAGAGAGGTCGGAAAGGAGAGAAAGACAAGAGACAAAAAGTTTCAATAATAGCAGCTCTTTTTTATCTTTTTCTTCCTTCAATGTCAAATATCACAGGCGGTGATGGTGGGAGCTTCTCTTCAGGCAATACTGGTGGAGAAGAAGTTCACCAACAACGACAAGAGCTGCTGAATCACTTCAACAACAGCAGCAATGGTTCCACCACTAAACAGCAGCAGCCTCCTCCTGTCAAGAAGAAAAGAAACCAGCCAGGAACACCAGGTCATTTTCATCTATTTCATATATGCAGTATTTATTTATTTATTTTTCTTTTTTATATCAGCTGGGAAAAATAGAAATTTACTAGCTTCCTGGCTCTAACATGCTTAGTCAAGAATAATAGTGCCTTTGATTTTAATTTTAAAACATTTTTTTAGTAATTTGATCCAAAAGGTCAAATGGGTTTTTGAGATTTCAAAATTTGAATGAGTTTTTGGCTTGTTACATGCTAACATGGCATGTGCTTGAAATTTCATGCCCATGCCCATATGTTTCTGAATAAAAGGACCAGAAGAAAGGCTGTGGATCAGAAAGATTCCAGTCTGTTCAAGGTAGCCATGAAGTAGCTAGGTTTAATTTCAGACTTTTTTTTTTTTTTTCTTAGTTTTACAAAAATGGTGAATTATTGATGTCTAAGTAGTTGAAGGGGGTTCAATTATTGGCTTGGGATTACAATCATTGTAGTAAACTGTTTACCTGCCTGCCTTGGCCTCCCTCCTCCTTTTTCTTTTTTCTTGTTTTTAACTGTTTGAGGTAAGAATTGCATATATCCTTCCTATGGAAGAACATGTGTTGTCTCTCTCTCTCTCTCTCTCTCTCTCTCTCTCTCACTCTCACACACACATATCTATGATTCACTTATTTTAATTTTTCTTTTTCTTTTTCTTTTTTGATTTGCATAAGCTTGATGCATGCTACCGCCCACCGGCCAAAAAGTTTAAAGACTAGTCTTATTTGAACTCAAAAAGTCTTAAGAATTCAATTGAGAAATTAAGCATGGAGAAATAATCACCTCCAAAATCATACTATGAACCAAATTTAAAAGCATGAAGCCGGCCAGCTACCAAGAATTCAAAAACCATTTCTTCAAATATATATATATATATATATATATATATATATATGCACATCAACTTTGCCATTGCTTTACTTATATTGGTTCCATTTTTTCTTCTATATTTTCAACCCTTCTCCAATTAATTCCTTGAACTTTAAACCACGCCCCAGGAAAATAAGTTATACGACTGTGAGATAACTGGGATAAAGTGGTAATAAAAATCAATCTTTAAATTTGTTTTTTTTATAAGCACTCGCTGATTCAAACATTAATTTTCACTCAGATAACTGGGATAAAGTGGTAATAAAAATCAATCTTTAGATTTGTTTTTTTTATAAGCACTCGCTGATTCAAAGATTAATTTTCACTGCAAAATCATTATATACAAAGAATACGAATTAATTTATCCATTTATATAAAATTTATGTGCATGCAGACCCAGCTGCTGAAGTCATTGCTCTATCACCAACCACCCTCATGGCTACAAACCGATTTGTATGCGAAATCTGCAAAAAGGGATTCCAAAGGGACCAAAACCTGCAACTCCATCGACGAGGCCATAATCTGCCATGGAAGCTTAAGCAAAGAACAAGCACAGAAATCAGGAAGCGGGTCTATGTTTGCCCCGAACCGTCATGCGTCCATCACAACCCGGCTCGCGCATTAGGCGATCTTACGGGCATTAAGAAGCATTTTTGCAGAAAACATGGGGAGAAGAAATGGAAATGTGAGAAATGCTCCAAGAAGTACGCGGTCCAATCCGATTGGAAAGCTCATTTGAAGACCTGTGGCACAAGAGAATACAAGTGCGACTGTGGCACCATCTTCTCCAGGTTGAAAATTTATTCAAACTATTTCTTTATAAAATGAGTAATGCTATTCGGTAGACTGTTATACGACTGTCAGATAATTTGATGACGTGGACTGACAGTCATATAGTCTGCTAAATAGCATTATCCTTATAAAATTGCTTGTGCTTCTCCTGGTTGAAAATTTACTCCAACTATTCCTTTATAAAATGAATTATGGTATTCAGTAAATAACTATACGACTATCATATAATTTAATAACGTGGACTGATAGTTGCATAACAGTCTGCTGAATAGCATTATCGTTATAAAATTGCTTGTGCATGAACAACTTGAACCTCCAAGAGATCTTTCATTAACTGGGTCGTTTTGCAGATTGTCCTGTGAATATAGTTTTTGTTTCTTATGATGAGAGACTTTTTCGTGTAGAAAGTGCTTGCTAGCTTTACTTAAAGTCTTAGTTTGACCAAACAACTTAATAAAGCTGTCTAATAAGCTGAGGTCCTAATCATTCGTTTATTTAATTGTCATAGGGTTATCATATACAATAAACTTGATACCTTAAAATAATAGTATTAAGTTACCTCTTAGAGCAGTACTCCTCAACAGCTTCTTTTAAATTTATTTAGATTTAGAAAATCAAGCTACTTTTTGTTTTTGTATTTAAATACACTCTACAAATAGAATAGGAGTCCTCTCAATTTCACATGATTTACAGTTAGCGTATCTAACGATGTAAATGATTTCATATAATTTAAAGTTTTAAAAGACGTGCTAACATTGACTTCACATACATCGTTAGATGCACCAACTTTAAATAAGCATCATGAAATTGATAGTCAATTAAAATAGAGAGAACCTTATTCCTTACAATAGTTTTATATGTCATTTAAATATGAAAAATGTTAGGGGTCAATAAATTCTTTATATTTGATTCATATTTTCCTGCAAATTAAATAGATCAACCATTAGATTTGTAGGGTCTATCATTAACTTATGTGGAATCCACATAAGTCCACAAATTTACTGGTTGATTTGTAAGATGAGATTGGTCAAATATATGCAAAAATATTGAATCAATGCTAGAGGAAAGAGAAAGGTTTTTTTTTTTTTTTTAATAAAATCTCTCTCTTAATTAAAGTACTGCTAAAACTGATATGCAGGAGAGATAGCTTCATTACTCACAGAGCCTTCTGCGATGCCCTATCTGATGAAAACAACAAAGCAAAGCAAGGATTATTGTCAACCATGGGCGCAAGCTTACAAGGCCAAGCTGTCTCCGACCTCATCTCCTCAATACCCATCAACAACAACAATCCAAGATCATCAAGTGGGTTAACATCAGGATTCGACCAAACTGATCATCATCATCAACATCATCATCATGATGCTAAAGCCCCACTATCATTGCCCCCAAAACCCTTGAACAATATGACTGCAGGAAATCTCTTCGGCAACAATCCAAGAAGCCTCTCTTCTCCCTCCCCTCATTCCCTCCAACCCGGCATGAATTCTTCATCCATTTTCGAAGGAAATGGACACCTATTCCCCGGCTCCGCCCTCATGTCTGCCACAGCTTTGTTGCAGAAGGCGGCTCAAATGGGCGCAACAGCAAGTGCTAGCGGCATGAACTGTCAATTGATGCAGAACAACTTTGTAATTACAAGCATGGCGCCGCCATCATTCGGTGCAATGCAGCCGCCCCAAATGAATGACCAATCCTTTGCAAACCAGTTCATCGACCAAAAAGGCGGCCAACACGAAATTTTGCCGCAGTTTCTGAATACGAACGGGGTGCTCGATAACTTGGGACTTAGCAATATGGCAATGTTGAACGGTCTACTTGATCAGAACAATGCACTGCTGAAGAACATGAAGCATGACAGTAGCATTAACGGTAATGTTAACGTATTGCATGGTGGGAATTCAAATGGAACAACGGTAAGTAGGGATATGACGACTCTGGATTTCTTGGGGCTGGGCGGAGGAGCATTGAGGAGTGGGAATTCTTATGAAAAACAGCAACAAAAGCAAAAAGATCAAATGGGGTTTGAAGGAATTGGGCAAAGAATTCAGGGGTTGAGTCACTTTCAGCAACAAGCATTAATGGAAAAATCCATATGGAAGGTTTGAGATTTGAGAGTACAACATTGTTTTTTCTCCAATCTCTTCAAACACCGGTCCACTTCCCAGAAAAATACTTAATTCCTAGTCCTTGATGTAATGAATTTTTCCCCTCTATATTTTCTTACCTTTATATTTTTTGTCCCAACTGACAATATTAGTCGTGAAAGATTAATTAAAAGTGCCTTGCTAAAGAGTACTGGGGCATATTGAATTGAACCTTAGACGTGTTAAATATTTCTGAATGTTACTCATACAAAAAAAAAAAGAAAAAAAAAAATCAACACTGAGAAAGCTTTAGAATACAGAGGAGAAGAGCAAGGAAATAAACCAAAAAACTGGTGAGAGGTTGCCCATTTAGCAGCAAAGTGACTTTAAAAGCTTTCCCAAGAAGGAAAATGAGAAAGCTGGATTGAAGTGTCTCCAACAATAGACTCTATCTTCCATTAATGAGTGCTATCAGGAATGTTGATTGCTTGAAAAGCCATGAGAGAGTCTCCCTCCAGAAAAGAGGCAAAAGAGAAATACTTTTGGCCGAACTGATAGCAATGGATTCACTTTCAAGAACTCTGTCGAGGCATGTGTTTAAGGCACTTGGTTATCACTGTTTATGCATTTTTTGGTACGACTTGACCGGCGATGGATTGCTTGCGAAATAACAAAAGCGTCAAAGGGTCCCGGCCTGGGCCAGAGACTCTCCGATGCTTAAGTTAGCACTTTTATGTGGAGTCAAAATATAGTATGAGCTCAGATCTTTTGAGAATGATTTAATCCATCAATTTACCTCCTTGCGTTGCGTCCTTTTATTAGGTTTTATGTAACTGCTATTTGTCGTTACACGTACATTTCACGTTCCTCTTGTGGTTGATAGATCATGGGTTGTCCACATTCAGATAATGGTTGAGAGATAATGAAAGATGGTTTAAATTATTGTAAAATTTTATTGTGGCGGTAGCTAATTATCTTTATGTGGCTGCTTGAATAGGACCCATAGTAGATTTTATACCCCAACAATCACTAATCACAATTGCAGCCACAAAAATTATTTCTAATTGCCACATCAAAGTTTGCTTTAAGCTAAACAGCCTTCCAGAAGAGGAGACCAGACTTCAAGATTTGAGATGGAAGCTTCCCAAGCATGCACTTGGTTTTTGAAGGTGAGATTAATTTGATTACCGAAAAACCAGATTAAATCCTTCACAATAATAGCAAATAATAGGAAGAGCCAAACTTTAGCCTTGCAAATGCAAATGATCCAAGATTGGAGAGGGAGTTCAGGGGGAGGCACGTGCAAAGCGCGTGCTTGATATCAATGAAAATAAGTAAATAAAGCGCGATTGTTGGGTGGAGTGAAACGCTGTCGTCCTAGAGTGCTAAACGAAAAACAATGAGAACCACCAAAACTAGATAAGCATTATCACGGAGTGAAAACCAAGATATCCTCCACCCATCGTTGAAATCATTTGCACCACCAATCAAATTCAATCACCTTTCAAAATTCTTCTCACACACTACCCTCTATTTCCAAAGAATGACTAAAACAGCCCAAATTGTGCAACATGGCACGCTACTATTGGTCAGAATACAGAATCTATTGAAATGTGGGAATGTGCAATACCTTGTGGATCATGTCCCACCTACATAACGAGCAATGCCCACAACAAAATAGAAGCAAGACATGGCAATATTGCAAAACTACTACTACCATCACCATGCATGCAAAAAATGTACATTTTCACCGGATTTTTACGACACAATCCTCCGGCGACCCAAAAGGGAGTGTTGAAGAGGTGAAAACCCGACCGGGACGGTCTCCGGCAGAACAATTTGCACCTCTAGAAACGACATTTAGGCGGCGGCTATTAGTTGGTGTTGGGTCAGCTTCTCTAGTAGCTGTTGGTGCAAATTTTGGTGGGTTAACAAGTTTTCTTCTTGGGGTATCGCCGGAAAGTGGGAGGAACCTTAAGCTGGATTTGATTTATCCTATTGGAGGGTACAGTCGTTGCGTTGAGACAAATGAAGGATTTGGTTAGTAAGTTCATATATATATGTTATAATGTTGTCAAGAGATGTTTCTTTGATTTTGTATTTGCTTTGCAAAAAACAGAATTTATATACCCAGCAAAATGGGTTGGAGATCAAACGCTGTTATATCGAGCAGTGGAAAAAACAGAATCTGAACGAGCACTTGATCCACCTCCCATAAACACGGCCAATTCCAACAACCGGCGACGGAGTATCAATGAACCAGTTGTTGCATTTGGTCCGCCCGGAACTCGCGGCGAGCTCAATGTTAGCGTCATTGTGTCTACGGTTCCTCCAGACTTCTCGTGAGTACTCTAATTTTTTGTTCATTTAGCATTGAAATATCCCAAACTCTCATTCTACTGGACTGACGTGACAATGCCTTGATATTTATAGAATTGAAGCATTTGGAGGAGCAAAAGAAGTGGGAGAAGCAGTGGTTCGGAGCATCACAGGATCGAGCAGACGCCCTGATGTTAAAGGGTCATTGATAGAATCAACTCTAAGAGAGGATCCTGTACAGAATGTCAAATACTATGAGCTGGAATTCAGAGTTGAGAGCCCCTCGTTCCGCAGGCATAATCTTGCCGTTTGTTGCTCTCGTGGCGGCCGGCTTTTCACTCTAAATGCTCAGGCACCAGAATCAGCATGGCCGGAGGTGAAATCAGACTTCCAGAAAATTGCTCATTCATTTACTCTGACCTCCTGATAAGAAGGAGAAATACAAGGAAAGCACTGCAGTTTCTTTTTCTTTTTCTTTTCTTTTTATCTTTTCTTTTTGGATGAATAAAGCAGTAAAGTTTCTACCTTGAAACACATGATTTAACGAGAAAGTCGACTTTTTTTTCATTTTCTACTACGTACAACAATGGCAGCATCATTGAGGCACCATGTCTGAAATCAAAGAGATCAGCTTGTAAGCATGAGAGTAGAAAATTACATACAACACATCTATAATTGTGATTAGCTCTTTAAACACTGGACTTCTATACCTAAACTACAATTACTGTACATAAATTCAAGCGCAAGTTATCTGTCTTCTTCTCTTAACCATCTTGTCCAAGTTCTCAGAAACCATTGCAGTCAAATTGGGATCTTCAAATCCAAGCTCTGCACCAAGTCTGCCATTGAAAGACGAAGAAATAGTTCATCAGCATTTACGAAAAAGATGGAAGCAAAGATATAACAAAATTAAAGTTTGATTTACTTACTTTGGATCAAGGACCAATTTCTGGACTTCTTTAATAGCTGAACTTGCAGCATAAAGTGATATTTTTCCTACCTGTGTAAGAACCCAATACAAAAGAAATGAGAATTTTCACCAAAATAAAGAGAACAATAATTGTTTAAGAGAAAAGAAAAAAGGAATTAAAAAGTTTGAAGGTAATATAAAAAATAAGGACAGAGATGAAAAAGGAAGGAACTGAATACTTCTAGGGAAAATTTCCTTTGTCTGACCTCCAACACCTGAAGTTTTGCGTCGTGGTCATTGGGAAGACAGCGGATTTCTTCGGCCAATCTTACAGCCTCTCCCAGACTTTCAGGAGATACAAAATCAAGACCCAGCTGAACAGTGGACTGGAAATTTTACATGGAAAGCAACATCAACATAATGGTACAAACCAAGTTTCTACTGGACATCTGAAATATTAACATCAGTGAATCTATTTGCTATTAATCCCATCTAAAAATTCAAAAAAGTTCCATAAATGTTAACAAATACTGAAAGGGCATTTCTCAGAAACCATCTATTGCAAATGCTGAGAAAGTGATCAAAAGGGATGTGGATTTGTTTATATATATGTAAATAGAAACATAGGAAAACTACACTTACCCCCCTCAACTATCGCTCAATTTGCAATGTTTTCCAAAAATTTACAATGTACACTAATCTACCAAACCCTTTCACTTAACCCTCCCCTCAATTGGTTTTTTGTTATAAATGACAAAAAATAGCGCAACCCAAAGTGACAATAATACCATTCAAATATAATAATAATAATAATAAAATCTCCAAACCCATGGCTAATGAAGTTCTTTTTTTTTTTTTTTTTCAATCCAATGGCATAGTTGTACTTTCATACATCTTAGTGGGGTTATAACGGTCTGTGCTTGACAAAATAGGTCAAGTGAAATGCATGTGAGCCCTCTGTTAGGATTTAACAAAAAATCCTAACGGATAGGGGCAAATGAATGGGCTTAGCAAATTGGTAGGGTACATTGCAAATTTTGAAAGTTTGGAGACATCGCAAACTGAGTGGTAGTTTAAGGAGGTAGTGAAGTTTTTCTAAAGAAAATAATAAAACATAATTTCTACTTTATTCCAGACACATGCTCTAACAAATGAAAGATCAAAGACAATTCAGTCTCTCAACGAGAATCCAAATTAATACTCCAATCATGAATAGAACGATACAACATTATTTCTTTCAAACTCAGTACTTCAAGTTAAAACATGCAATACTGGATTCATTTAAAAACATCAGTTATCCTATTCTGAAGGTAATCAACCATAGTGAACTCACCTGAAGATTTCTCGCTTGGAAAGGGCACCCAGCAGGGACAAATACAGCCTGCCCCAAATGCTGTTCAAACAACCATGGCTCAACTCCTGAGGAAGAGTGCTCTTTAGATTTTTAAACAAGCATTCAGAAACGTCCAAGATAGTACACATGATTTAACATCATCAACACACACACATCACTAGGATACAAAGATTAAAATAAGTTAGTATGGCAACTCTAAAGATTGAACTCTCCACTAGTCTGAAGTGACTTTGAGCATTGCTTGATGGGGCAGCTATTACATAGAGAAAAGGGTCCTACTAGCAAAGAACAAACTTTATTTTAAACGAAAAATTGATGTTCTGCAAAGTTTTTGATCCACAGGTGTCTGCCTTTTGTAAAAACATTGTTTTGTACAATTTGAACAAAACTCATTCTAAGCGATTGCCTTTTCCGTAATTTTGTCCAGATCATTACATTTCAGGATCACTGCAATACTTCAGTCAGGAATCACATATTAAATATCTCAGCACATTAGATGAACATGAAAACCAGTATTAAACTGGATTTTCTCTTTTCAAGAAAAAACCTTAAGAGGAATACAGTTAATAGTAGGGAAAATTCCTAAAATTAATACAGTAAATGGAAGTCTTAAAAAGTGCAACACCTGTTTCAAACATACTGCTCAAGTCAAAAGGTCAAATTTCTATCTCCTTCAAAGCTTGATTAACAATTAAAAAAATATATATATTTGTTACTTGTCCTTACCAAATTCTTCCTTTAACTTCCTTTTATGATGCTCATTCAGGAAAAATGTTTCATCATAAAGAGGCCTTTTCACCTGAGATTCAAAAAGTTCGATAAGGAGCACGCAATAAGCCAATTACATTTTAAGAAAAAGAGTATATTTTGTAAGATTATAAGATCAGAACTTACATTATGGTTTAATACACAATCAGGCTTCCCAAATTCCCTCCAATGAATTCTCAAATATTCAGTCAACTTTGGAACATCCTGCCTGCGAAACACATCCCAAAGAACTCCAGGATGAGTCTTTTCACAGACATCTTCACCATCTCTGTTGGATTGTTCACAATTGACATTATTCTCTTCAACGTCAATAGTTTCAAGCCCTTGATCCACCATCGACTCATTTTCATTTGCGTCCAGTTTTGCCCCACATACATTCTGCACACCTTGACCATCAAGTGATATATCAGATGACTTCCCCTCATCCAAACCTACTTGTGGATCCTGCAGTGAATCTTTCACCTCATATTCCTTAAAGGATTTTTGTATCTTTTGAATCTCCATCTTCTGCCAACCCTTTCGCTTCACATTACATGTATGCACCAATAGGTATACCTGACGATAGAGCTGGGGATGTCAATTCATTTTGACTTATCACTTTGTTGGTTAGTTTACATCAGATGACACAATAGAGGATAAGAATCACATAAAAGCTCATGACATTAGACTCCAGGTACACATGGTTTCAGGGATTTCAATCCATATAGCTTTATCGATTAGATTATGACACATTTTTTAACGAATTAAAGCTAATTAAATTCAAATAACCATAACAATCTGGTCCTGGAGTTACCAGGTGATTGTTTATAAAACTTGGAAAACTGAGTAATGATATTATGTTCAAATCAAAGAGTCTGGTCTCCAAAGAACATAAACAATATAAGTTTATAACTAATGTATAATAGGGCAGTTATGGTTATATACAAATTGCAAACCATGAAATAAGAAATTATAACTTGAGATGCATACATGATTAAGCAAAGCAATATGAGTTTTTCTCATTTGTTAACTCTTAATATTTTAAGAACAAAAGTATACAAAAAATACAGCTATAAATATAATCAATCAAACCTCATATAAGACAAAGTGGTTTGATATGAAGTAGTAGTTTTAAACAGCCAACATAACCAACTATAGGTCAATGAGAAAGGGGAAGAAGTAATAACTTACCATGTCACGCACATTGAAATGGAGATTGGTCACTGAATCGCCTCTACCAAGTTCTTCATAGGTCCCATAAGAAATAAAAATTTTAGGTCCTACATCATTCTGCAAGGAGTAATGAGGCAACTTCGCAGCAACATTTAGAAGACCCCACTTTGAGTGGATATACTCAAGTAAGGGCAGTTTACTAATAAATTCGGGTCTCTGGTACAATAAGAACTCTTCAGATGCACTAGGGGAAGGCCAATCCTTCAACTTTAACATTTCTGGCCAGCCATCTTCATGGATTCGTCCCTCAGAGTATCCTTTTATGAACTGACCAAGTTCAATGTCAACCTGCCATCATATCATGGCATCAATTAATTGACATTATCAAACAATTAAAAATTTATCCAATATAAAATTAATTTGAGTACAATCAACAGAGACATGAGAGAAAACAGAAAAGCCGTGAACAGAGCTGTTAGAGCCTACCTCAGACCAGTCTAAGCAATCTATGGCCTTCACTAATCTGTTCTCATCTTTCATTTTCTCATCTGTTGTCTCCCTTATCCCTCTCCATAAAACCACTGGATCCCAGCTTGAAGTGGATGAGCTATCAAACACCTGTTTGACAATAACAGGTTCACCCCTTGCCCAGTGCTTTCTAAAATTTCCAACCCCATCAGATTTGATACCTTCAGATGTTGGGCTGTACAAGAAATTATCATCACTGTCCTCTCTATGAGCATATTGGCAGAGTCTGGGATCGTCCAACCCAATCTTTTGTGGGCTGCCAGGATTATAGATCCTACAGCCACTAACCATTTCCTCCACGTTTTTTACCAGCTTTGCAACCCAATTCATCTTAAAAATGCGGCTTAAATTTAGTGATGAATTACTACAGCCACCATACTCCTTTGGGGGACATGGAATACTGCCATCACTATTGGCTTGCCAACCAGGAAACTTATCTGGTAATATTAGTTTTAGTTTGGATACTTTCACTTGCTCTGACACAGTTGCTTTCTCTTGACTTTTCCCATCAATCTCATTATCTACCGATTCTACTTTAACACCACTTGGAGATGCTTCCCGAAGATCTTGACAGCAACTAAGGCACAGATCATATGAGCAAGTTGTACAATGCCGATGATAATCTATAATGGGTATCCTACAGAAATTGCTGCAAGAAAAACATCAGATTGAACTACGGTCTTTTAAAACAAGAACATACAGGTATGTGACACTTCTCCACCTATAAATAAACCACAGCAAGTAGAGGAGACACACATCAAACAAACTGATCAGAAAAAATCTTGTTCCTTTACCAGTGAAGATAAATCACAAAAAATCAGATGCAATGAAATCAAGTTGTACACTAAGTAAATACTTTTGAGACTTTGATTAGTTATAAACCAGGAAATATTAATCCAAATAGTTTGTAAGTATTCTTAAGGTACCAGCACATCTGCTCATCTGCATTCAGTTTTGCCCTGGCAAGACCTATATCGCTTCCTGAAGTATATATGTACATAAAAATTGGTCAAGTAATGTATAAAGGATATAAACCAACGAAAATTTAATGCCACTAGGGGCATCAAAGGCATCTTACCATGCAATCTTTTTTCTAGTTCTACTTCAGAGGCCTGCTCATGATGGATTTGCTTAACTACAGGAAGCACCGAAGATAATAGGCAATGGAGATATTTCAACTTGGCTAGCACAGGTATCTCACGTATCCTTACCTGAAACTCAAAAAACACAAGAGTGATGAGATCAGAGAATCACACCCAGCGAATCTTGGTGTGCATATTTCACAAGATTACTGAAACTTAATGGTGTAATAAAATACCTTTATCGAATTATCTGAACGTAAGCACACTTTGCAATTACAAGTGCCACGACATGCAGGACAAATTCTCTGAATTTCTTCTAATGCAATATCCGAGTACCTAAGATATTCAAGCATAAATAGCAAGTAGTAAAATTTGAAACAAGAATACTAACTAACATCTAAAGTGGTCAAATCCTAACCATGTGGAGATACAGTTTTCGCAATATCCTCTCTTGTCACATCTGAGGCACCAAATAACTATGTCTCTATCATTCCTTCGGCACTGGTGGCAAGTTTGCCCACCGGCATCTTCAGAGGAATTCAGGCTCCCATCAGAGTATTCCTGGAAAAAAATTGTAAAACATAGTGTCAGATTACGCAGGTGGTAAAGAAAGGCTACCCAACTAATGCTAAAGGATTAAAGTACAAGTGGTAAAGAAAGGGTTTCTAACTAACACTAAAGGATTAAAATACTAAGTGGTAAAGAAAGGATTTCTAACTAACACTAACACAGGCAACGTTTGAATGTTCTTTAGGAATAAGAACGGGTATTACTAGGAGTACAGTAGGCTGGAATGGAATGACCATTCCTATTCTTTCGTTTGGTGACAACTCATGAATGACCAAATTTTTTAATTGGAATCGAATCATATTTTGCCCAAATTTCCTAAAATGCCATAGCTCTAAATAGTCTCAATGTCAAGGGGGTGGTCCGCCACTACAACCAAAAGCTCCAAGGGTGGTCGCACCACCCCAAAGCTCCTCAGGGTGGATGCCGAGGGGCTCCAGGGTTGGCGCGAGCACCCCCGGTGCTTCTGGTTGGGGGGGGTCGACCACCCATGAAGATATTTTTTTTTCAACAAAAAAAAAAATATCAGGGCTTTTCCATTCCTGGGGGAATAGCCATTCATATCCTTTTAGGGAGGAATAGTTATTCCTCAAAATGAGAAATATTTCTAGGAGTAATAGAGAAATCAAACAACATAATAGCTATTCCATTCCTAGACTTATTCATGCCTACCAAAGGTGACCTGAGTGATGGACACACTCAAAATCTCCTGGAACAAAATCAAATATTAGAATTGGATATTTACTTCATCATTCTTACAGATAAGGCTCTACTTTGACAATAGTGGGATTAAAGATTTTAACCAAACATCTATAATGTATCTCTCACATCATGTGGCTTAAATGGTATGTTTCAGTCTTGTCCCTACTATTTACCAAAGTGATGATGAACAAATAAGCAACAAGGGAGCTCATAGGGTCATCTGGCTAGAAAGACAGTAAAACAGCTGGACCCAAGGTTTTTTGTTCCTTAAATAGCACTAATCAGGGTGCTAACAGCTGTAATGCCATTATTGAGCAGAACTCATCAAGTTTGAGAGAGTGTAAACAATTAACAAATAATTATTAAAAAAAGGGTCTGAGGATATCACCCATACCATTAAAAAGATTTGTAATTCTACCCCAGAGATGAGCATCTTATTCTCATACTTGCAAGGGCAGCTAAAAGCATGAGATACAATTTAACATAGATGGTGTCATATATGTTAACTACTGCGGAATATATCTATTAGTATAAAAGAAACTTCCTCAGCCACACTTATAACAGTGCATTTACTCCATCCTTCCAGGCTGTCTTCTTGTTCTTCTTATCAATTTATCAGAAAAGGAAGAACAACTTCTCAAATACACAGGAATTATCAAAAGGTCCTCCTAGAAAGTTCCAATCTAAAATTTAACAGATCAAAAGAGTGAACTAATATTAAGAATATTAGTTAATGGTTTCTATTCAACTCGGGGGAACAAATATATATTTTATCCTAAGAAATGCAGCCACATGTTTTGCAACTCAACTCACCGTTGTGGCATCATTAGCATCAAAGCTCCTTTGTGATCTGTTCTTGGATGACTCCATGGCAGAAGCGGTCGGTGTCTTATAAGACCTCCAGTTTTCTTCAAATTGTCCAGCATCTCTTTGTAAATTTTCATTTGTCCTTGGAGGATTACGGACAGGCAAACTCCTCATCGGGGGCGTCTCAGGCGAATAGCGAAACTGATTTTTTGATACCTTCTCAAACTGATTTTTTGATACCTTCTCAAACAACTTTTTCCCTGAGACTGGAGGATAATCCTCAACTTTTGTGTTCACAAGTGGTTCATCAAAATCATCACTCTTACTCTCCAAGTAAATATCACTATCGCCTATTGACTTCCTCTTGGCTTTCTTTAAATTAGCTCTCATTGCAGAATTCGCTGCCCTCTTCTTTGCCTGGATGTAATGCTTCTCACATACCGTTTTATCTGGCATGGACATGGCAGTGCATCTCCACTGTTTCCCATCTGATCTCTTGCAACGCAAATCATCTGGAATTCCGACATTATCCTCACCATTCCCAGAGGTTGAGCGTGGATGATCCATCACCTTATGGTAAACACCAACTGCGATATAACACTCAGAATACCACACTAACAAGAGCAACCTGCAAATAACCATCTAACAATTACCACGCATATCATAACAAATGGTATAAAGCAATCAAACAATGCTGAACATGCAAAATAAACCAAACGTGGGAAACCAACAAGCAATGGCCAACTGTCAAGGAACACAAGCCCACATGCACAGATGAAGAAAGAAGGCATCCAAAACCCACCACAAAACAATGAGATACAACAAAATTGTTATATATGCAGCAAGATGGTTCGACCAGCAAACATACCAAGCTGGAATCAGTGCAAGGAAACACATATAGCTCAATTGAGGTTTCTAACAATCCAAAAATCCCTAAACATAATGCATGAAACAAATCAATTAAGCAGCATAAATAGTTTAAAAATTAAATAAATGGGTCAAGCAAAAGCAAAAATTTCAGAAACCCAGATTAAAACAAACAGCATTTGTCCCAAAAATTTATATACAGCGAAAAAAAGAGTCAATCTTGAAGAAGCAAGAACTTGTTAAAAGGCTTAAATTCAAGAACACACACATATGTATAACAGAAAGACAATAATTATCATACAAGCCAGCGAGAGAGAGGGGGGGGGGGGAGAGGTACCTGAAACTAGGGTTTCATACAGAGTTGAAAATAAGAGAGAAACCCGACAACGTGAGTATTCGAAAGTCCCCACAATTTATGTTTAAGGATAAGTGAAAAAAGAAATTTAAGAATTTCAATGAAAAAGGGCCACGTCTATCTCTCCCAAGTCCCAATCTCGCTGTCAGTCCCACCAGTTGCAAACTCCCTTCCTTATGCTTCTTTTCCTTTTCTTTCTTTTTCTTTTGCTCTTTAATTTTTGCTCCGTCTTGCCCTCTTGGTTTTCCAGAATGTGTACAGGTTAACCAGGTAGGGTCGGTACCAGACTACCAGCAAAGCTCAGGAATTTTTTTTATATTATTTTTTTAAAAAAAAAAAAATGGGTACCAGTAAAAATTTAAAATTCCTCTAAAAATATATAAAATTTAAAAAAAAAAAAAATTATAATCAATAGTTATGGAACACAAGTAACTCGAGATGGGTAGAACCCAACCGCTAAAGTAAGAAAGAGTTTTGTTGGAAAGAATCCATGGCGCCGCTGCTCGGTGCTCACTCTAACTACAATATGCACGAATGGGTTTTGCTTTTAGTCCATTTGTCGGTGGCTTCAACAATTTATGGTACAACAATCTCCGTAACAATAAGGACATGAGATAAATGTGACCAAGTGGTTTTTTTTTTTTTTTTTAGTACAGCTCTAAAAGCTTCCGCTAACGCATACATAATTATATTTAAGGAACATATCTGCTTTGTGCAGACTAGATCTATGACATAAGTAGCCCAAATACAAAAACAAAAATAAAAAAAACAACTAGAAACTAAAAATCCGGGCGTGAGAGTTAAGCCTCCAGACCGATCTACTTTATCCTTAACCCAAAGGCCATGGCAACAAATTCATCCTCAACCCGAAGGCTAGAACAAACAAAAAACAAAAAAAAAAAACAAAAACCCCACAAGCAGCAGCGGATGAATACGGCATCGTAAACATTCATTTGGAAGACACGCCTTGGCTGAAGAATACAATGAAATATAAGGTTTAAGAGATTAGATCTTGATCTAGATCTAGATATACAAACTAAATATAAAGCAACCCGCCAGAAATTGAGACCGGAATAGCCTACAGAGAAGACACCAAGCACTGCTACCGTGACCAAGTGGTCTTTTGTTGTTTAGTTTAACAAAATGTTATTTAATATACTGTTTAAGTTTATTATATAATTGATAGGGGTGGGTATCGGTTCGGTTCGATTTGGAAAAGTTATTATTAGCCGGTTAACCGAAACTGTCGGTTAAATCGTTTAATTCACCGATAGCATTTCGATAAGAAAGTATTTCAAAAAATTTGGTTAATCGGTTAACTGTTGACTTTTTTAATTGAAACCCTCAATTAGTTCAAAAAATAAAAAATCAAATAAATGAAGTAACTCGAAAAATCTATACATGAAAAGAGAAAATCTGTTGAAGTTAAGCCACCGGACATGGTAGGCTTGCCACTTGCAACAAGAAAGAGTGAGAGAGAGAGAGAGAGCCGCAGGCTAGCCTGGCGCGAGGGAGGCAGCCGCGCGGCGTGAGAAAGAGGCAGGAGGCAGGAGAGGGCAGCAAGTGTGATGAGGGTTAGGGTTCCAAATGAAAGATAAGTTTATATACAAGCTTAAAACGACATCATTTTGAGTTTTAATTAATTAATTTTTTTAAAATGTCAAAATGACGTAGTTTTACTATGCATGTTCTGCTCGGTTTAGTTAATCGATAAAAAATGATTTTATACCGATTAACCGAATCGAACCGAACCGACGTTAGTATAAAAAATTCATACTAATTTTAGAACCACAAAAGTGAGTTAACGGTTAATTTTGGTTTGATCATCGTCAGTATGCGGTCGGTAATTGGTATGTAGTTAATTTGCCCACCCCTAATAATTGAAGCAGTGTTACACTGAAAATTAATTTTTATATTTTTTTTATAAGCTTTGTTGATTTAAAAGCTCACTTTCACTTGTACATTATTCTAATAGCATTACTTGAATGTATAATGTTATGCCTTTTTTCCCCCTCGAGGACAAACTTCAACCAATTATTACGGACGCAAGTTCATATACTTTATGGAGACTTTTGTAATCCGTGTTTGTTCCTCGACAATGGATTTCATTCTGTTATTGGCAATGCTTTCTCAGCAACAATCACTTAATGGTGGTAGTTGCCTTTAAAGAACTTCTAACCAAGCCCTTTTACTTTTGTGTACCACTTCGTGCATTCACTAGAGAGGCTCGGATCCATTCTTGGTTCCATTGCCTATTGTTTATTTTCATCTATGTATTTGTCTTTTCTCTTTAGATTTTGTTGTTGGGAAGCCCATCCCGTTTAGTTTGTTTTATTCCATGTAACCCTAGTCCCATTATTTGATAGAAAAAAAAAAAAAAAAAAAAAAAAACGGTTTGAGTACTTTGTATTAGATACGGGAGTAATATATCATTAATTTTACGTCTCATGTATGCAGCACGCAAGTTACTCCTAGTCTCGTACTACGTATGTGTAGCAACTTTGAGTAGGTATGTTAATTTTGAATACAATTTGTGAATTTTATACGAATTTGACACAAAATTATCTATATTAGTATTTATTACAATCGAGTTCGAATCAATTCTAATCAACCCGAATTAAACGTTTAATAAACATGTCAACCCGTTCAACCCATAGGTTACATGTTCGACCCGTTTAATTATAAATTTTTGTTGTTGTTGTTTCCTTTTATGATAAAAACAAAAACTTTAACGAGTTGATATATCAAACATGTTATTCATTTATTTGAGTTAGTTTCAAATAATTAGTCCAATGGGCGCGTTTGGGCCAACCGATCATAACCAATTTATTAAATGAGTTTGCACTTGAGCCGTCAAATATCACTCGATTGTCAGTGTTTCTCTAAATTTTGGATTACATTAATGTCTTCCAAATTACTAAAAAAATTTAGTATTCCTGAACGACAAAAATACATTTAATAAAAGTTTAATTAAAAAAAAAAAACCCTTAAGTATGCATATAACTTGCAAAAATACAATATACAAACTCACATGTTAACTGTAATAAAATTCAAAAAAATTGTATGCATATATACTAATTAAACATGAGTTTCTATGTTGAATAATAAAAAAAAAAAACTAGGATCCCAATGTTCTTGAAATATTAAAATTAATAATTCGCATGCAAATATTATAATGATGTGAAAAGAATTGTATAATTTATAAATTTAACAAACTGTCTCGTCAGTTTCTAACGACTCGTGTTCCCAGTGAAAATAAAATCCTTTCTCTTTTTGTTTTGTTGGGTTAAATATTATTTTGGATGAAATAAAATCAGATCCAATCGCAGAATATAACTCAACGGAGAGAGACTCAGAGGCAGACAAGTATCAAAATATTCAAAGCATGAACAAACAGCCAAACAAAGACCACCACACCACACCCAAACACGTCCTAATTTTTTCTTCTTTTAACGTTTCCGCCTGAAAAATATCCAATTAAAAAGCTCGTCGATCAGAGCGCGCACCGGGACAGACGGAGATGGCGATGGCTCGGGCGAGCTCTGGGCTCCAATACCCGGAGCGTTTCTACGCGGCGGGCTCGTACGCGGGCTTCGACGGAGACGCCAACTCCACCTTCAAGGCCCTCACCTCCAAGTTCTCCAAGGAATCCGCTGCCCTCCTTTACGGCTTGTACCAACAGGTTCGTCTCACGCTTTCCGTTCATCGCCGATCCGGTGCGTTTCGCTTCCGAAATGCGCCGTTTCGGTTTCTCTGCGGTGATTTGTGCCGAGATCAATAGGAATGTCGTTTTTGCTATGTGCATTGCGGGTCAATTTCACTTTGTTGGCGTGTGTGCTGCAACGCTGCGTTTGATTCGGGTTTTTGAGTAGTGTTAGAGTTCCGTTGTGCTTCATAAGCATTGGTAGTTTGGGAAATAGCTTGCGTTCGGTACTTTGAATGTGATTTCTAAGGTAGATCTGGATTTTAGGGTTGAGATTGGTGCATTGGAAGTGCTTGATCTGTGGTTGCATTTGGTTGCTGGAAAAAAGGCGGGAAAAGAACTTGTAACTCAGTGAATGAGAATATTTTTCTGACTAATTGAGCTTCTCAGCATCCAAACAAAAGTCGGTTGTTGTGAATTGTGATTAATCTGCATGTCGGTTCAAGTATCTGTGATTGAGTATGTTAATATTTCTGCAGAGTAATTGATTGGTGAATGGTTTAGGATTTTGAATTGAGAAATTGTCTGTTTGATACGAGATGCTCGTGGAAGAATTTGTTGCTGAATTTGCTGTTATCGTTTCAATTGCAGGCTACGATAGGACCTTGTAACATACCGGAGCCTAATTCTTGGAAAGTTGTTGAGCATACCAAATGGAAGAGGTTCGTGTCCTTAATCTCTCTCTCGTAGTTATCTTATAGGCTAATGTGTATGCATTGAACACGGATACATGCTTTATTCACCCATCTCTTGTAGTGTAGCTCTTTCATTTGTGTATTTCGCATTGAGTTTGGCTATAAATGGAAATGGGTCGAATGACATAAAAAATTGTTATGGCGCTTAGCTAAGCCGAGCTTCTAAGCTATGTGTAGGCAAATTCCCCTTTAATAAAATACTTTTTTTTGTGGCTTCTCATACTATATGATGATGATCCTAAAGAATGGGATCCTTGTGACATTTTGGGCTATATGGTGTACCCTTGTGGGATTTGTTTGATGTATTTCTTCTTGTGTATCTGTTTCTTCTTTGTTGAATTTGACTTTCTAAGTATTTTTATTATTTATGCAGCTGGAGTGGGCTTGGAAACACGTCTACCACAGAAGCAATGCGTCTTTTTGTGAAAATATTGGAGGTCCTTGCAAATAAGATTTCAGGGCCATGTTCCTGTACCGTTATGTAGAAGTTTAGCTAATTTTATTTATCTATTTATTTATTTGCTTTATTTTCTTTTGGGTAGGAAGAAGATCCAAGTTGGTATTCTAGAGCATCTAACTTTGTTGCAGAGCCTGTGGTAGATGTGCAAATGAATGTGAGTATCGTGGAACTTGTGTATTTTGTGGAATTCCTCCTCCTTTTCTTTTTATTGGCTGCAGGTTCTTTTATCAATGCCAATTGAGAATTTCATCCATACACTTCACATAATTGAAAACTACACGCATTAGAGTAAGGGCAATATTTTTCTTCTGTTACCCATACAACAAGGTCACATCCTGCTCCACCAATACCATTCCTGCTCCATCACTACTGTTGCTGTTATACACCAATGTCAACACCATTACCATTACTGCTGTTGCTGGCTCTGTTTCATGGCAAATAACCAACTCCTTTGTACTGATGCTACAAGCACTACCACCACCCAGGCATTGCTTGATTCTGACCCCTCCTACTAGCACCATTGCTGGCACCACTGCACAGTGATCTTGAATTACATAATCAACATCACTTTTCCTCCATTTTTAATCACCTGTCTCTTTTTTTTTGGCAAGTTGCATACTACTGGATGATTTAATTTATTATGCTGTGTTTATCTATGACATTTTCTTTAAATGTGAATTTGTAGGTCTCTATTTTTGGTTGGGCATCTGCATACATTCTTGTTTGTTTTAATTTTTAGTACTTATTCAATATATATATAGTTTCTGTTATATATGTTCCCACCTCACAATGGCTGGAACCTCTTCATCCATAACTGTTTTGGAATTGGAGTGGGGAGAGAGGAAGAACTGAGTAATTGAACTGCGTGTTGTTGAGAGCCCTAAGTGTAATAATTATATTTCAATTTTGCCTGTATAGCAGGGACTATAAATCTAGCTCTTTATCACCTTTTTACCTACTATGATTATTATGTTTTTCTTTTCTTTTTTTTTTTGTGTAATTTTCTGGGATGTTTTGTAGCATGATTCAAAAGCTGAGCCTGTGGTTGAGAATGGGAATTCATTACCTGAGACAAAGACTATTTCTGCTGAGAATGGGAGCCTGATTGAAACTCAGGATAAAGATGTTGTCTTGGAAGGCCTTGATTCAGTTGCTGTCTATGATCAATGGATTCCACCTCCGATATCTGGACAACGCCCAAAAGCCCGATATGAGGTAATGGCATGTCTTTTCGATAATATAGACTTGTTCCTGGCATTTTCTTCTTCTTTTTCTTCTTTATGCTGAACAAAGCATTTGTCACTTATTTTCAGCATGGTGCGGCAGTTGTGCAAGACAAGATGTACATATATGGCGGTAACCATAATGGGCGTTACCTTAATGATATTCAGGTAAGCAAATTATCTGCACACACACACACATGTATATGGATGGACTCATGCTATATAGAAATAATTTGTCCCATTTTGTCTTTTCTCTTCAGTTATTGCTAAGGTACTGCATTTTCGGTCATTATCTCCTGTTTACATTCTTTATACTTGGGTTACGGTCCTTTTTGCTTTCAATGAGTATTTTTTCTCTCGATAAGTTCTTGACACTTTTCAATATATTTTTATTGGTGGTCGACTTTGGATATTTAATTTCGTGCTTTTGTGATTCTGAGCTTTGTTTCTTATATGTTTTTCCTTTTATAGCGGAAGTCCTGGTTTTACATTCCAACTCTCTAATTTTTTTATTTTATTTTATTTTTTAATTTATTTATTTTTATTCTTTCTAACTTGAGGAACAATGCAGGTTCTGGATTTGAGAAGTTGGACTTGGTCAAAGATTGAGGCGAAGGCTGGGGCTGAGTCACTTGAGTCACCATCTCCAGTAACATTTTCTCCTTGTGCTGGTCATTCCTTGGTCAGTATGTAGCTTCTTTAAGCAAAGTTTTCTCACTAATATATGAACTTTGACTTAATATCCATTTGTTTCTTCTGTCATTTTTTTTTCCCATTCTATAGTGGTTTTTAAAGATCTTATCCTTTTTTCTATAGATACCATGGGAAAATAAGCTTTTGTCAATTGCTGGACATACAAAGGATCCATCTGAAAGTATACAGGGTATAACTCAATGTCATTGCCTTGATTTATTCTGAGTTTGTGTCACTGTTGTTGAGGAATATATAGGAAATATTCCTAGAGGAGAAAAATCTGGCGAGATATTTAGTCCTAGAAGAGAAACATCTGGCAAGAAAATGGAATAGTTTTCCATTTTCTGACCTAAATTTTCAATGACACATGATTCACCTTTAAAAATGGATATATATTATCAGGATTCATGACAGTGAAAGTTTTAGAATTTTTTTAATCATACGTGAATATAACACACAATTTAAGCAAGCCATGCAGTACAATCATATGGCAGACATGCACTGTTTTTATCCTGTTGATACTATTTCTAAGCTATTTTTCACTCTCATGACAGCGAAGGCATTTGATCTGCAATCTTGTACATGGTCAACGTTAAAGACTTATGGCAAAGCACCGGTATGTATCTTTTTTTCATGTCTAATCTTTAGTGAATATCTGAAATCAACATTATGAGATCCTTGATGTAGTTAAAAGTCTTAAATTAAATTAGGAGTGCACACATTTTTTGAATATTCCTCAGACAGTTGGACATTCAAGGCTTTGGTGTCTATTTCAGAATTGATATGTATAGAGAAGCTAGAAAATCATATCTTTAATTCCCCCATTTTGCCATCATTTGGGAGCTCTCTTAGTAATTTTAAGCTAAGATTGGTTTGTATTCTGAAACTGGTGAGAATTGAAATCAAGTTTTGGATTGCATTTGTAAAATCCTGATTGCAAATTGCAGGGGTGTGCCTGGAAGTTTTTGAAACCAGGTGCTCTCTTATGCGCTGAAAGTGTTTCTTATTGTTCATGTTTTGCAGGTATCACGTGGAGGTCAGTCAGTGACCCTTTTTGGAACAAGCTTAGTAATTTTTGGTGGAGAAGATGCAAAGAGGACTCTCTTAAATGATCTGCATATTCTTGACCTAGAGACAATGACCTGGGATGAAATAGATGCTGTGTAAGACTGGAAATTGCACTAGCACTTTTTTTCTTTTTCTTTTTCTTTTTTGAAGGGGATCTTTATTTTTTATTTTTGAATGGCAGCGATACAAAATACAATTTTTATGATCGTCACATGAATTTAAAACATTTTTATGGTATCTGTTCCACATATGCATATTCTCTTTGTTGATGACAATTTGTGGTGGTAGTCCTAACTAGCTTTTGTATCATGATGGTAATTCAAGTTATATATCTGCCTTCTATCTCTTGAAGTCTGGGTTTTAAGAGAAGAAATGTACTGGCTATCTGTCCTCAAAACAAAAATATATTTTATTTTTGATAAACAATTCAAGACAAAACACTCCTCAAAAGACAAACACAGCCTTCACCTTTATGTTGCATCATAACCTTTTTTTCAAACAAAAAACACATTTACAAACGTACTCGATATCTTTTTACTCCTATCTTACACGTACTGTTTCATATGCTACCTTCTCCCAACTCGTATCTAGATAGGGATATTTTTGAGCTTATCAGATTTTTATTACTTTGCAGGGGGGTGCCTCCTTCTCCGAGATCTGATCATGCTGCTGCTGTACATGCGGAGCGGTACCTTCTGATCTTTGGTGGTGGTTCACATGCAACTTGTTTCAATGATTTGCATGTCCTTGATTTGCAAGCTGTAAGATGACCATCCTGTACTTGTATCCATCTCGTTGTCTACAGAAACTATTATGTATTTTTCATATATTTCAACCGTGTAGATGGAATGGTCAAGACCCACACAACAGGGTGATATACCAACTCCACGGGCTGGACATGCAGGTGTGACAGTTGGGGAGAATTGGTTCATTGTTGGCGGTGGTGACAATAAGAGTGGTATGTATACTGCAAGTTCAACATTTAGATAGAAACTTGATTGAAATGTGATTTAGTGTCATGGGGCATAGCTTTTTTTTTTTGATAAGTAAATGAAATATATATAAAAAGCGCAAAGGGGCGCAACCCGCTTACACGGGAGGTATAAAAAGAGAGCGCCTAAGAGGGAGAGAAATGAAAGAGAAAATCAGAAAAATTAATCTCTAATGGAGCTAGCCAAGCGGCCGTCCAAGAGTAAAGAGTAAAGAAGAAAAAATGGGTCAATTCCTTTATAGTCCTAGTGGAATTTTCAAAATATCTAGCATTTCTTTCATTCCATATACACCACATAAGACACAGAGGGATCATCTTCCACACAACTGCGCTTGAATAAGGATAATTTGGATTCTTGAAAAATAAAGTCTAAGCATACAAGTATTCACTCTGTGGGATAAGAGTTTGAAGTGCTGGCCTAAGTCAGTTCATTAAATGCATTTGGAAGGGCACCTAAGCATCGAATCTTTTAGCTCCTAATAATTGCTTGTATTTTTTTCCCTGGTTTTAAATGTTTTGGTGTTTGGGTATCTGTTTTAAGAACAAAATAAGAGCTATGACTTTGTTCCTAATTGACTATTTATTCCTTCTCGTTTACTTCTTGCAGGAGCCTCAGAAACTGTTGTCCTTAACATGTCTACACTTGTTTGGTCGGTGGTTACTACTGTTCAAGGACGAGTTCCAGTTGCTAGTGAGGTATTTTGCGTTTCTGTAGATCATTACTTATGTGAGGATTTTTGAAAACAAAATCATAGCCTGTTTTAGGAAAAGATATCCTGGCCTCTTGTTGAGCTTGAGATTGTTTTTACTGAAGTAAGTCATTATCTAATTGCCTTGTATTGCAGGGTTTGAGTTTGGTTGTAAGCTCCTACAATGGTGAAGACATACTTGTATCTTTTGGAGGATACAATGGTCGTTACAACAGTGAGGTGAAGGGTGGTTTTGACTTTAGCTGTGGCTTCTCTTGCTCATGCTATGTTTTTTAGTCTGATTTTGGTTGTTTTTGTTAGGTTAATGTTCTTAAACCAAGCCACAAATCTACCTTGCAATCAAAGATGATTGAAACTCCTGTCCCAGACACTACAAATGCTACAAGAGATGTGGAGTCTGAGTTCGATGCAGGCCAAGAAGGGAAAATTAGGGAAATTGTTATGGACAATGTTGAGTCAGAGCCTGTGGTATGTAATAATAATTCATTTTTTGGCCTGTCTTAGATCACAGGAAATATGCTGCTATACTATCTGCAATGTTATTGTTGACATGAAGACTATATCCTAGCAGATAAATAGATTACAAACACAAACATACTAGATACTGTTTCCACTGAAATTATCTCTCCTATACGGCAAATTATTTCCGGCCGGTAGTGAAGTGACTTAGTTATTTATATGCCAGATAACTAGATAAGATCCCGATATTATTTGCACCCTGAAAATTGCAGATCCATTCTTGATTTTCTAATAGAAGGATATATTTTTTCAGAAGCACTCTCTTTTCACTTCTCTTTCTAATTCTGCAAAATACACATATGCCACTCTTGAATTTTAAATTATTTCCAATATTCATTTATTCATGTACCTCGTACTTGCTCTTTTGACACAAAGAACTTCTTTGTTTCATGCAGAAATCTAAAGGTGAGCTTGTGGCAACCCTCAAGGCAGAGAAAGAAGAATTAGAATCATTACTCAGCAAGGAGAAGATGCACTCTCTTCAATTAAAGCAAGAGTTATCAGAAGCCGAGAATCGTAACAATGAAGTATACAAGGTGACTAGTTGCACATATAATATTACTAAATGTCTTCTTTGACTGATGCAGAATCTGTAAGGAGATTTATTTAATGCAGTATGTGTTGCTCTTTTAGTATGCTTCTTTTCTAATTGTCTAAAAAAAAGTATGCTTCTTTTCTTATTTTTCAAAAGCCCTTTCTGGGAGGAAAATAATAATTGTTTTGAACTTTTGGTTGTGGACATAGATTAGATTATGGGACAATAATAAGGGATTGAGGGTTTTTTTTCTTAGGTGAAGACGGGGTGTAAAAAGGGTACACTTTCCCTTGTAGCTTAGAACTCTGTGTTAACAATGGCTTCTTGTAGCTTAGAACTCCATGTGTTAACAATGGCTTTGTGACAGGAAAATAGAATCCCTTATGAGCATGAAGATTATTGCTGGGGTGGGTTCTCTTCATGTAAGAGATAAGGCGATGGGAGAACTTGCTTGAACCCAATGAGATTCCACTTTGATGATGGGTGGGTTGAACTAGTTATGCTGAACTTTACAACAAAGCTGTTGTGAAAATCCTTTTCAAGTAAAATAATAACTGAGAATAATTGTTTACTAACCAACAGAGCTTTAGTCAAATTGTTTGGTTCCAGAAGTGGTACCTTGATCCAGTCAAGTTTATTTTGCTTCGTCACTTTTCACTGAAGAGGAAGAGCTATTTCAATAGTGGCATCCAAATATGAGCTCAATTTATCATTCAGGATAGGAGTGTATAACTAAAGGTTTCCTCGTTTTGCTGAGAAAAGATGAGAAAAACTGTGAAACATTAACATCTTTATCATGGCATTCAGTTTTCCTCCAGAATAATTCTAAAGTTTGTTTCTCATCAAGGAAGGTAAATCAAGGCTTTGGCAGGTTACTAGGAATCCCATAGTTGTAGTTGCACTACATCCAGAAGCTGGTTTTCACTTGTTTTCAGACTGCTAAACAAATTTACTTAAAACTTACTCCAATGCTCTTTGGACCAAATGTTCTCCTCCCATACATAAATGGCGGACGTAACATTATGGATTCTATCCCATATAGGTGTGTGAGTTGTGTTTACTTATTCAAAAGAAAAAAAAAAAAGGCGCGAGAGAGAGAAACTTATAAACTTTCTTATATTGACTTTGATAATCCAATTTCCCGTGTTCTGTAAGATGTATATTTTTGCCCCTTTCTGCAATTAATGCCCTTAATTTATTGTGTTTACCTTGAAGGAGCTCCAATCTGTGCGTGGTCAACTTGCTGCTGAGCAGTCTAGATGTTTCAAACTGGAGGTATGTATCTCATGGTTAGGGAAAACTTTTTGCTGTCATACTAGGTTATCCCAGCAGTTCTGTGAAGAATATTGTCAAGAAATTCCTGACAGTTAGAACTACCTTGCTAGCTGTTTTCTACAGAATTAATACTTCAAACTGGAAATTGAAAATGGAAATTTGCGTAGAACATGGAATCATCCTCTATTATGGAAACACTGAAACATTAAAATTAAAATCGAGGCCGTTATCCTGGACGAGCAAGGGCTGGAAGTGCAAAAAATCATAAAATATTATAGTTGTTGTGGTGTGCAGTGAGCATGAAGAGCTTGGAAATATGAGATTGTCTGCTGATTTACTTTTTGCACCGACAGGTTGATGTTGCAGAACTACGCCAGAAGCTCCAAACAATGGAGACGTTACAGAAGGAACTGGAACTCCTCCAGCGACAGAAGGCTGCATCAGAACAAGCCGCCTTGAACGCAAAACAGAAGCAGGGCTCTGGAGGAGTGTGGGGTTGGCTCGCTGGAAGCCCATCTGATCAAAAAGCTGATGATGCCTGAAAAATTGGTAGAAGCCTAGTTGAATAGTGATTGCTAGATTTGGTTCCCATTGATCCATAATTCTTTCACATATTTTTTTTGCTTTTCCTTTCCCCAACCATGACAGAACCCAGTTCTTTACTGTGATGGAAATAAGACATGAGATTTTTGTTGGTCAGAAGGAAACCCCCTTGGGTTTTCATGAATACATGTTCTGTAATTCAGTGCAATATTTTGCTTGTAAACACAATTTTGTTGGAGTTTGAATTCGAAGTAAATGTATTATTTGAGTGAAGTATAGGTTTTCATTGTTGAAACGTGAAACAATTCCCAGTCATTCTAATAATTTCTGTAAAGAAAGTGATCAGATCAGGTTCTCGGAAATAGTTTGTCACAATTTACTTTTGTTTTGCCTTTCTATGTGGATGGAGATCCATTATGCTCTGGTTCACGCAAGTTTTTCACTTTCAAATCAATAATTGTGAATATACTCACTGGTGAAACAAATCTTTTAACTCTTCTTTCTATCGATCATCGTCGATTCTTGATTGGTATTTTTCTTGAAAAAGTTATGCTATAAATCACATTTCTATTTTACAATCATTCTATATTGTTGATACGTCAGTTTCAACTAACTTTGAACAAATCCTTGTTAACAACAAAAAAAACAAAAATTGGTTGAGACTGTCACCTCAATATTGGGAGATCATTTATAGTTGGATGAAAATTTGGTATATAATATTTACCCATTTTTGTAACAAACTGATTTAATGGTTAGTTGGGACTGTCATGTTATAGGTTATGTATGAAATAAAAATGTAGTTTCTAGCATTACTCTTCTTGAAATGTTATTAGACATGTAGTAAACCAGCATTTATATTAGTAAAAAAAAATAATATTATTATTAGAAATTTAAATAATTTCTCTACAAGGTATAATAAATGCATGATTTCAACTTATATTAAAATTTTAAAATATCTTTCATTTTTTGAAAGTACAAAAATTACAAACTAGCTCGTAAGAGTTTCTACAATAACAATGATAACACCTACATTTCGATGTTGAATTAAATGCGTAAACATTAAATTTCATTATGGATAAGATAATTGAATTTCTAGATTAAAAAACCGAAGAAAAAAGAAGGATAAATGATTGCAATACAAGGCGTCAAATTAGGCACTCCAAATTTTAGCTAGAATTTTGCTTAATTTTTCTTCTGAAATCAGCATTATGCTGTTTATACACAGTAATTAATCAAATGAATGTAAATTGTGTTATAAATTTTTTAATACGAATTTTCATTTGGTTTGATAAAATTTATAATAAGGGGGTTTCAAATAGAATAAGTTAGTATTATTCGATTTTAATTTTCAGAATGGATTAGATAATATTTTTTGTAAGAGAAAAATATAAATTCATATCTATATATCACAATATTTTTGTAATAATTTTTTTTAAAGGAAGTAGAGTAAGTAATATTCCTATTCTTTTTTTTTTTTTTTAAAGGAAAAAGAAAGAAATGTGGTGTGAAACTGCAATCTTACAAGTTATATAAGTCATGCGCATGCATTCATGCATACATACATATACATACATATATTGGAGATGTATTCTCACATCTCATACATACATTCTACAGAAACTCTCTTCCATACTACGTGTCGGCAAATCAGGGTGCCATGTTGACCTCCCTAACACTAATCCTATTGCCGTATGCAGATAACCCCAAAAGAGAGGCCCATAAACTACTCAGAACCCATGTGATAAAACACAATCCCAAATTTTCTCAGTATCCAAACACACCCTCTCTCCCTCTCTAGGGTTTTACTTCATAAATTCTTCAATTCCTGAAAATCTTACAGTGTCTTTCATTTTCTTCGACACAATCTCTACTTGGCCGCATAGCTGATTCTGTTCAAAGGCATGCTTTATCATTCGAGCCCGCAAACGCTGCTTTCGAGAGGGTTTCGGAGAGTTCGGTCTTAGCCCTGCTCCAATGATACCAGTGATGAACACCGATTGTGAATACAATGGGAATTCGAATTTAATCGGAGAGTCGGGAGCGAAAGCTAGAGTGTCGGAAGGCGGCGTCGATGGCTCTAACGGAGAGAGAGAAAATGGTTTGGGTTTAGGGGTTTCTGATGAGGTAAGGGTGTCTTCAATGGCGCTCGATTCCGGGGCTCACGAGCAGGGGCGGAACTAGGATTTGAGGTATGGGGGGACGGAATTTTTTTTTTTTTTTTTTTGGGTTGGAGAAATGGACGGACTCGTATAAATACAAAAGCATATAGATACACATAATCTCTTTATATGTATGTTTGTATAAAATAAAAGTATAAAAGTGTTACATCTAATCTCATGGCATCACAAATACATAATAATATAAAAAACTAGCAAAATAGCGTAGAATAAAAAATAAATTTTTAAAAAAAAAAAAATTAGCAAAATAAATTAAACACGATTTATAGGGTCTAAGAAAAAAAGTACCTTTGAGCGTTAACTATTTTTCGTAACAATCCCCACAAGCCCCAAATAACAAGAAGAGAAATGCTAAAAGTTGAGTCAAACAATGGTGCAATCATAAATGATTAAACCATTTAATTTGTGATGTCAAAACAAATATTATAAACCTAAATGATGTCAAAATAACTATTCAAAAAACTGATTGTTGGGTTTTTTTTTTTTTTTTTTGATTGTTGGTTAGAAGCTACTCAAAGATCCCAAATCATTTAACTTTTTTCATTCACATATTCAATCAAAGTCCTAAATCCAATTGAGTTTTTAATTAGAAGCGAACTAGAATATAGAGGGAAACTAAATGAATTGGGTATTTTAGGTTTTTTATATTGAAGGAGGGTGCAAGGTTTTTTTTTTAAAAAAAAGAAATGAAGGGAAAACAAATATTATTTTTTTGGGGGGAGCAAAACTATAAAAAATAATTAAAATGGACACATATATTATTTTGGGGGAGCAAAACTAAGAGAAAAAATTAAAAGGAGATACAAATATTATTTTGGGGGGACAAAATATCATTTTGGAGGGACAAATTTATAAAATGGGAAGATTTTTAAGGCAATTAAGAAAATTTTGAAAGATTTTGGGGGGACATTCGTCCCCCCAACACTAGCTGTAGGTCCGCCCCTGCTCACGAGGGCGAGGTTGATGCTAGGGTTTCGGAGAGTGGGAGATCTGAGGAGGTCGGAGTTAGAGCCTTCGAGGAGGCTAGGGTTAGGGTTTGTGAGGAGATTGATGGTGGTGGTGGAAGAGTAGGTAAGGAAATGGATTCTAGGGTTTTTGATTTTGAGGATGAAAGCGACGGGAGCGCGGATCGGTTCCATCAAAATGACGGAAATGAGGATCACACCGGTCGATTTGATGCTCAAGATGATAGATTTTATGCTCAGGATGAAAAAGAAGAGCACGTGGAGAAGGGTAAGGTTTTGGAGTACAATAATCTGTTATCGGAGTTTGATGATTTTGTGGCAAGTGAGAAAAATGTTGGTCTAGGAATGTCGAGGGCATTGAGTTTTGGGTTTGAAGTGGGTGACATGGTGTGGGGGAAGGTGAAGTCTCACCCTTGGTGGCCGGGGCATATATTTAACGAGGCTTTTGCTTCTCCCTCTGTGCGGCGAACTAGGAGGGAGGGCTATGTGTTGGTGGCCTTCTTTGGTGATAGTAGTTATGGGTGGTTCGACCCGGCTGAGCTTATAGCATTTGATCTCAATTACGCCGAGAAATCGCGGCAAATAACTTCGAGGAATTTTGTGAAGGCTGTGGAAGAGGCGGTTGATGAGATGAGTCGGAGACGTGGTCTTGGTTTGGCTTGTAAATGTAGGAATCCGTATAATTTTCGGGTCACGAATGTTCAAGGGTATTTTGTGTTGGATGTTCCGGATTATGAGCCTGGAGGGGTTTATTCCGCAAATCAGATTAAAAAAGCGAGAGATAGTTTTAAGCCACGGGAATTTCTTGCTTTTGTGAAGCAATTAGCAGTGGCGCCGAGAGGAGGTGACGACAAAGGCATTAATTTTCTCAAGAATAAGGCTACAGTGTTTTCTTATCGGAAGGCAGTTTTTGAGGAGTTTGACGAGACCTATGCTCAGGCGTTTGGGGTGCAGCCAGGGCGCCCATCTCGTGAACCAGTTGATTTAGACCAACCATATAAAGTGCCTCGAGGTATAGATTACATTCTTCTCCTTGTCCTTGGTTATTTTTTTGATAATTTGTTACACCAACATCACGCTCTCTTATGTTGAGATCTGTTTCATTAAACTCAAACCAGTTTGATATTAAGCATATAAAAGCAAGTTCAACATTGCTATCACCGATTAATGCAGTTTCAATTTCATTGTTCCTCTTAGTATCTCCCAGTTTTCATTGTTCATTGGATGATGGTAATTATTTTGAATAGTTTAAGTGTTGATGATGATCTTAAACATGATGTCACTTGATTTCCCCAAGAACATCCTTTCACTCCAAAAAGGGGAAATTTAAGATTCACTAAAAGTCAAAAGCCACCATTGCCCTACACAACCACCAAGCCATCCAAGAAGAGAATTCTTACAAAAGCATTGGAACTGTCAAATCGACCCAGCTCCCAACCCATCCCAAACTTGTTCTTTTGCGCCGGTATGTATCGTAGCATGGTGGAGGTGGTTGTGGTGGATACCTTCCATAAGGCTGGTATGGTGGTGGTGGTGGGTACGCATATCCTCTTCTCAGTGATTGAGGGGCATATCCTCCAAGAGAAGGAGAATATGGTTCCCTCCCAATACAAGCTCATCCTCTGTATTTGGCAGCACCATTACACCATCCACTTTCTCGCTGAACATGACAGAAGAATTGAACATTCCTGTGGGCTTTTCTGAGGGTTTTCTCGCCTGGTAATTGATAAAAATACATGGATTTGCTTAAGAAGCAATGTGGGCAATCCAGGCCACCTTGGCTACAGCCACCATAGAGTGTGAAGCTATGGTTATGGTTTGTTGGGCTGTGGACTCTTAGACGAAAGTTGCGGGGAAGTTCCATGACGGGTTGGTGCCACTGTCTCGGCACATGTTGGTTTATGTTCAGCCAAATAAATTAGTTGAATATCCATGAAAAAGGAGTAGGTGTTACCTGAAAAGCAGTATAAATAAGAATATGCTTTGACTAACAATGATTTCTATTGACAAAAAAAAAAAAATCTCTTAGAAAAGCTTTCACATGCATTATTAGAATTTCTTGGTTTATTTTCGGTGTCTTCATATGGTATTCTATTGGATTATTTAATATTGTTTGTATCAATTTTTTTTTTTTTGTTCTGTTTGCCTCTGAAATATTAGTGTTGCTGTAGGTGCATATATGCTCCTGTTTCATAGAAATGTATGATGGATAGTTAAGATCATTTTAACCTTGACTTAATTTATTTTCTTAAAAAAGGAAACTTATGATAGATAGTCAGGTTTTAGTACGTATTGATCTATCACTTCCACCTTTTTAGACTGCCAATTTTGATATATGGTCCATATTTGTTAATTAGCCAAGCATTTTCAGTTGATTTGGTTTCTGTTTATAACAATGTGCATAATCAGAAAGAAAATTGAATTTTGTAATGTCCCGCATACACTAGTGTGGTTATGATAAGATTGGATTTGCTTGGTTTATTAATTTGACTAGTCAGAATTGCAGTTTTTTGCTATCCTCATGTTCCTAGAGATCTTCCCCTCTGTGATTTGTATTCATTTATGCACAGGAGCGATGTTAGGCACATCTTTTTCTGTCTTGCAAATTAATTGACTTCAAATGAGTACACTATTTGTTTTCTGATTGGTTTGTTGCCATCTCCAGCTCCTTTAAGTGGTCCACTGGTGATCGCGGAAGCTCTTGGTGGTGAGAAGAGTGCTGCAAAACCTATGAAAATCAAGGACCATTCAAAGAAAGACAGATACCTTTTCAAGAGAAGAGAAGAACCCATTAACTCAAAGATTCATCAAATAAGTTCAGGGCAGGCAAGTTCCTCTGCCCCATCAGTTTACATGGATGGATCTGTAACAACAGCGGCTGGGGATTATGTCATGCAAAAGAGGGTTGCAGCTGGCCCTGTAAAGCAGATTCTGACAAAATACGAAGAGGTTGCATATACCAGCAAGGATGGTGCAACCTCGGGTCTGGATGGATCTGGGAAAAGAGCTGTATCCATAGATCAGGCTGCAGCATACAACAGTACCCATGGCCACCAAGATACTTCTGTAGATACAAACCCCCCTCCAGAGAGGTCAGGGCAAGGTGATTATGCGAGTCCCACAAGCACAGGTTTGTCTAGTTTGTTGGGGCAGGGGGCATTCCCACGCATAATAGATGCTACATCACAATCCGTGCAGCAGGAAGGTGAGGCAAAAACTTGGAGATCATACGAAGATTTCCAACAACCTGAGCAGAGTTTTCCAATTAGAGTGGAAGGTGGCCATGGATCAGATCTAGTTAAGGACGGTCATGGTTCGGCAGATCCTTCACCAATTGATGCAATGCGCTCAAGTGGCTTGAGCTCTGATGGTGGATTTAAGAAGGCAAAAGTTCTGAAAAGAACTATTGGGGACTTGAGCTCGGAGAACTCTGTTATGGGGGAGAAAAAGAAGAAGAAAAAGAGGAAAGAGTTTGGTACGGAAATGAGCTCTGGTCCTCCCAAGAAACGTTTGGCTACTGGTAAAGTAGGGACACCAGTGGGGAAATTAGTGGGAAAATCCACCCAGATTGGTTTGGCTCCAAGAGAGGATTTTCACGTAGAACAGCACCTGAAGAAAAATGTTGGTGCGAGTAATTCCTCAACCAGTTCTATTGGGACACTTTCAACTGTTGGCACGGGAGATAGTGGCATTGATCTCCCACAGCTATTGAGTGATTTGCAGGCCCTTGCTCTTGATCCTTTTTATGGTGCGGAAAGAAACAGGCCTGCAACTGTACGGCAGTTCTTTTTGCGATTCCGGTCCCTTGTTTACCAGAAAAGCTTGGTTTTGTCTCCACCAACGGAGACTGAATCTGTTGACGTTCGTCCCACAAAATCTTCATCCAGCATTGGTGCTTATGAAAATGCTCATGATGGTCATGTTAGAGATCTTCCATCATCAAAGCCAGTAAAATCCATTGTCAGACCTGATGATCCAACAAAAGCCGGGCGGAAACGTGGCCCCTCTGATCGTCAAGAAGAAATTGCAGCAAAGAAGTTAAAGAAGATTAGTGCTATAAAATCATTGGCTGCTGAAAAGAAGACTGGTCAGAAAACTTCCGAAGGCCTCCGAGGAGAGGGAAGAGAATCAGTGGTGCCGGCCCCACAGAAGTCTTCCAGACCAGATCCTGTCAAGAAAGTGGAACCCTCAGCGAAGGCAGTCAACCCCACCATGCTGGTGATGAAGTTCCCTCCCTATACATCGCTTCCATCCCTTGCGGAGTTGAAAGCAAGGTTTGCTCGTTTTGGGCCGATAGATCAGTCAGGACTCCGCGTCTTTTGGAAGTCCTCAACATGCCGTGTTGTGTTCCTGCACAAGCACGATGCAGAAGCAGCATATAAATTTGCAGTTGGTAACAATTCTTTATTTGGAAACGGGAATGTGAGGTGCTACATACGGGAAATGGGAGGTGCACCTGAAGGTTCTGAGCCGGGCAAGAACCGAGGTGATGACAACGCTAACGAGGCCCCACAGGTTAAGGATCCTGCGGCTCTGCAAAGACCAGCATCAGGGCTTGGTCATCAGCCTCTTCAGAAGCCAGCAGTCCAGCTGAAATCCTGTTTGAAGAAGTCGTCAGGGGAAGAAGCAGGGCAGGTAACTGGCGTTGGTAGTAGTAAAGGAACCCCGCGTGTAAAATTCATGTTGGGTGGGGAAGAAAGTAGTAGGGGAGAGCAATTGATGGTTGGTAATAGAAACAACTTCAACAACATTGCAACTATTGCTGGTGGTGGTGCACCTTCTTCTTCTTCTTCTGTTGCAATGGATTTTAATAGTAAGAACTTTCAAAAGGTCATTCCTCCATCTCCATCGCCTATTCTTCCTCTGCCTCCTCAATTTGCAAAATCCCCACATAATAATTTGCATTATCCCGAAACAGCACCTCCCAGAAATACTCACAATCTTGTTAACACTCCCAGTCCCACTTCGCCTAGTGCGACCACAGTTGTTGATATTTCACAGCAGTTTATAAGCCTTTTGACAAGGTGCAATGACGTTGTCACCAATGTGACCGGCTTGTTAGGCTATGTGCCGTACCATCCTCTTTGATCAGAAAATGGCCACCACCCATCCCATCATCAAAAATTGGATAAACATGGTTACCATGACACATGCCCACAACTTCATGTTGAAATGTGCATCATTTGCTCCGTGCTCAAAGCCCACATGGCTACCTACTCACGGGTGTACACCAATTATTGCTTCGAGTACACCACGGGGTCCACCTATATATGGGAGGTTCAAGAGCCTTTTTTAAAAGCAAATTGGAGCATTATTTGGGCTTCAAGACGATGTAATCTACAAATTCGATTGCTCCAAATGTACTGGTATTTTGATAGTGGCATCTTGTTTATCTGTGCTTTGATTTCTTTTTATTAGCTTTATTGTTGATAATGCAGCGTGGGCCAGCATATATCTGCTCCCGGCATGTCTATTTTTAGCTTTGTTTAAACTGGAAGTGGTGGAAATTTGCTCTCTCAGACATTTTGCATGGCCGGCTGCTTCAACTCGACGGCCCTTAACCCTAACCCTAGCCCTAACCCCCTTTCTTGCAGAGTTACTCACCCTGGGGTTCCTGGGCTTTCTTAAGTTTTTATATTTATGACCGTTAAATTTAGTGGTTTGGTTAGTATATTGATGGCCGGCTATTGAGATTAGTCTTCGGCGCCAGTTGTTGCTCTCAGGACTGCTGTTTTGTTGTGCAAGTGAGTGGCTATCAATTAGTCATCGCTACTATTTGGCCATATTATGAATTTTTCTTCAAGATTGGAAACGTGTGGAGCGTGCAGCAACATCTAAGTCCCAATCTCTATCAATCAATTTCAAGCACTAAACTCAATTAACAACGGCTGAATCTGATGAGGACTTTCATAATCCTGGGAAATTCGTTGAAATGCCTTTACTAAAAGGCAGTACTGAAAGGAGATTGGTCAATTACCCGATGGCAATTGGTCTAGACCTTTTTTTAATTGATTGGTAGACTTTTCCTCTTATCAGGATTCCATTAAACCACGTTTATCTTGACGACTGAATGAGATTCCCCGCACTACCTACGGCATGTATTTCGGGGGATAAAGTTTATATCCTAGCCGTTGCCGTTTCAATGAAAGGCCAATATTTTGCCACACCATCATTCCACTATAAATCCTAAAAACTTTATTAAACAAAGACTGACGGGCTTAGAGCAACGCCGGCTATTTGATTTCCACGCTAGCTGCTCCCAAAACGGCTTGGATAAGGGAATCTCACAATCCCTTGATAACACGTCCACACGCTCACTTTAAGGAAAGCCCCAGTGACTTCATTCCTTTCTATGAAAGAAATGCGCTATTCACGCGTAAAAAACACGCTCTTCATAATAAAAGGACCCCACGAGCTGCTTAGAAAAATAAAAGAACAGATATTAAGGAAAATCGAACCAAAAAAAAAAAGTTATAATAAAAAATCATTTTCTTTTCCTTTACAAACCTTTAAAGTTGACTTGGCATCTAAAACATCCAAATTCATGACAATAATAACACACCATTTCTCGTAAAACTTAATTGAAACGCTAGCCCCAACGTTGGATCTCGTAAAAAACCGTGAAGTGAATATTATTTTTTGTTGCGAGTGTTTTATTAGCTAAATTAGTTTATGGGAATATTATGTGTTCTTTGATCTAAGTGGATATTATTATTATTTAAAAAAAAAACCCTTATTTCAGTCGCACGGTATTTAAAAAATAATATCTGCCTAAAGCTTACAAAAATACTATAAAAACACCTAATATTTTTCGTAATCAAAATATTGGGAAGTGTTAGAGAGTCAAACAAATGAATTCAGAAAAATTTTCAAACTGAGGTGACAGACCGTGAGTGGCAGACAAGGGAGAAATAATTATATTTTTTTAAGAGAAGTGCTAAAGAGCCAAATAAATAAACCCAAAAAAAAAATTTTCAAACTGACATGACAATGGTTTTTAAATTTATTTTAAAAAAATACAATTCTCTATTCCTTGTCTGACACTCACGGTCTACCACGTCAGTTTAAAAATTTTTCTGAGTTCATTTATTTGGCTCCCTATACCCATTTTTTTTTTCTAATTTAAAAATTATTTATTCGTTCATTTGTTATTAGGCACCCTAACACTTCTCCAAAACTTTAGCCAAATATTTTGGGCTAAAGGCCCGTTTGAGATTGCGTTTGAGGAGCCTAAAAATGCTTTTAACACTCAGAATGTCCATTTAAAGAAAAAAGTATTCGTTTGGTAAAAAAATTAAAAGTGCTTTTAAGGGTATAAAAAGCCCAAAAAATGGCCAAAAAAACACTTTTGACAAAAGCTTAAAAATGAAACTTTTGCCCAATAGTTCTTTTTTACTTAAAAGCTCTATTTCTCAAACACAATCCTAAACATACTTTAAATATCCAAAAACGCAATCTCAAACATGCTCTAAATAAATATTTAAAAATGCAATCTCAATGCTCTAAATATCCAGAAAGGACAATAGAAAAATTACGCGCTCTGCGGTTTCCTAGGTACTATTCAAGAGAAACCACAAGGAAAGGAAGGCACTCGATTTATTTCTCACGTCACCACCTCCACCTTTGTCGTTTCTCATCCACCTGATCGACCCTCTCATCTCTCCCCACCCAACAGCCTTCCTATATATAGCCAATTCCAGCCCCACTACTCGCAACCAATTTCCTTTCCTGAATTTTAAATCCCCGTTTCAACAAAATCTTTGTATTCATTCTTGAATTTTCTTTGATCATCTTCATCTTCTTCTTTGAAAGATGGAGTGTAGGCCTTTGGATATCGTGATCAAGTCAGCCAAGGACTTGAAGGACGTGAATCTTTTCTCGAAGATGGATGTGTACGCCGTTGTCAAGATCGACGGAGAACACAGCCTCAAATCCCACAAGCAAAAGACACCCATAGACAAAGACTGTGGCCCGAACCCCAAATGGAACTTCGCCATGAAATTCACCGTCGATTACGCCGCCACCCAGCAGAACCGCCTTACCCTTGTCGTCAAGCTCAAGTCGGATCGAAACTTTGGAGACAAAGAGATCGGCGAAGTCCGCGTGCCCATCAAGGAACTTTTGGACGGTTTCGGCGACGCGAAGGACGTGAAACACACGAGCTATGGCGTCAGGACCCCATCTGGGAGGCCGAAAGGCATGCTGGAGTTCTCGTACAAATTCGGGGAAAAGTTCACCTCGACTGGGCATAAAAACAAATATGTGGCAGGCAAGGAGCAACAACCGGTTATGGCGTATCCGATGGGGCACGCGGCGGGATCTAGCGGCGCATATCCACCTCCTGCTACTTATGCGCACGCGCCGCCACCTGGTGGGTACCCACCTAATAGCGCATATCCACCTCCGGGAGCATACCCAGCTCCTGCTTATTATGCGCACGCGCCGCCACCGGGTGGCTACCCACCTGCTGCGCCGGCATATGGTGGTTACCCACCGCAGTATCCTCCCCCGGGTGGGTATCCACCTCAGGCGGGATACGGATATGGAGGGTACGGAGCGCCGATGATGCAGCAACAGAAGCCACCAAAGAAGAGCAGCGGAGCTGGAGGGATGGCTTTGGGGCTAGGAGCGGGATTGTTGGGTGGGTTGATAGTCGGAGACATGGTCTCGGATATTGCTGATTCCGGATATGATGGCGGGTTTGATGATGGTGGTGGTTTTGATTTCTAGATCTTGTTTTTTTTTTTTTTCAATTTTTTTTTTTTCAATTTTTTTTTTTTGTTTTTTTGGCTTAAATTTCAATTTCGTTTTAGATGGATTGCTCGTTTCCAGATCGAGGGTTGGATATCATACTAACTAAATAAATTCACGGATTTTCCACATTTATTGTGGGTTTGAATGTAAATCTCTTTCTGTGGTTAATTTTAATTTTTTTAATTTTTAATTTTTTACATGGTTTGATTTTTTGCATCCTAATTATTTGGATGTTCTGAAATTATGCGTTAGCCGATAGTTTTAAAGGGGTGTCAACTTAGTCTCAATTTCCAGTTTTTTGCCAAAACTAGAGCAATGGGTACTCCGGTTCTTAGTTTTGAAAAACTAAAATCGGGAACTTGGGTCTCAAATACTGGCTAGTTCCAGTTTGTATCCGATTATCCAGACTAAGTAACCCATTTTTTAAGAAAATTGTTTCTCTAATGTCTGATAACAATAACTCATCCAAGCACATTGAAATTGAATAGAAGAACCGGCCACTTGCTTGAGGAAATAAAATAAAATAAAAAATCATTTGGTCTTTGAACCCCACAAAAGACAAAACATCAAAAGCTATTGTGAGAAGAAGATGAACTGGCGTGGACAGCATCAACAAAACTAGAGAATTCTAGAACCAGGGTCGCACAGATGAATCTGGTGTGGACAATATCAACCAAACTGGAGAAATCTAGAACCAGAGTCGCACAGATGAATCTGGTGTGGACAACATCAACCAAACTAGAGCCGCACAACGCATAGAACTTCTCAAGTGAGGCGCCGCATGGAATGTTGTAGAAGAAACAGGCGCCACACGGATAAAATCATCAAAATCGTAGAAACATAGGCAATTCTCTCAACCCATCACAAAATCAAACAATATATTTCTCTCGGCTGGAGCGAGGGAGAGATGGTCTGACGGAGGTCACAGAGCGAGAGCGGGAGAGAGTCAGAGAGAAGCGAAAGGAGGCGGAATGTGTGAAGTTGTGAAATGACCTAAAAAATATTAATATATAATTATATATATAATAGGTAGCCCGGTACCAGTATCCCGGTAATAACCGGGTGCCAAAAACCGGGCACGGAACCGAGTCCCGGTTTCTCGATAATTTTTGACATCCCTAGTTGTCATTATGCTATCTTCATGTTATGAAAGAATATATATATATATATATATATATATATATATATACTGCAGTAGAAAATTTATTGGATCCCTGTTTGCCCACCCTCAATCACAGACAAGAGGCAACACTCAACTAGCACCGAGACGTCTGGTGTGTTTTTACTTCTGCCATAGTTACAATTTTTCAAGCTTGTAGGTTTAGGTTAGATGAAAAGAGGGAAGAAGACGATGACAAGATGACATTTACCAAACGCACCGTTTACATTACTTTTCTAGTTTTATTTGTTTGTCTCTGTGGACTATGCTGGCAGTAAGTTTAAGTACCTTCTTTCTTTTAACCTGTTGATGGGCTTAGGAAAAAAAAAACAATGTGTAGTGGGCCAACTTTAAAAACAAAAGTCTATATAGTTTTTTTAAAAAAACGTTAGTCCAATTTTCTTTTTTTTTTCTTCCTCCAAATCAATCCAAAGTCCAAACCACTCCCTGTATCACGCCAGTGTTTTTTATTATTTTTTAATATATATATTTTTTAATTATAATATTAAAATATATTATTTTAATATTAAAAAATATTAAAAAACACAGGCGTGATGCTCTCTCTATCATAACTCAACAGCACAACACAGCATAGTTAAAAAATAAAAAAAATAAATAAATGAGAAAAAAAAAGAGCCTCCATAGATAAAAAGCATTTAATGAGCTTTTTATATTTAGATTTTCTTTTAAAATCTAACAAAACACATGAAAATACTCATTTAACAAACTCATTTATCTACTTTATATTTAATTCTTGTCATAGGTGCTCTCTACATTCTAAGAGTTAAAAAGTTAAAGGTAAATAATTTTTAGGCTTATTTTTTACCCTTCTCTCTCTTGATTGGTTTAAAACTAATAAAATAATAATATTTAATTAAGGTAGAGAAAGATACAGAGAATTTGATGTTTGACTCATTTTAAAAGTGGCTCCTCAAAGACGTCAAATTTAAAACAAGAGATAAAAAGGCATTTACACTAAAAATTAAAATTACTAATTGCAATTTAGAATTCTACGAAATTTTAAAGTCGTTCTTTTAGTCTGTCATTTATTATTATTTTTTTTTATAGCCTTTAACAGTTCAGATCAATTGCTTTTTGAAAATTTCCTTTTCCTAAATTTTTTTAGGTATATAATCAAACTTTAATATTGATTAAGTTTTTATATTTATATTGCTAAATTGGATTAATTATTTATGAATATATATAGTTTTTGTTACATATTTTAATTGTATGAAATATGTAATTGTAGTTACTTAAGAATATGAAGAATAACAATGATTTCATTGACCTCCAATCAAATTCTAAATGAGCTCGTATTGAAATAGATTTGGCAAATCTATTAGTAAACCCTTTCTTTAAAAAAATTCTGATTAATATAGACTAAAATTCAAGAGCTTGACAGCATATATATATATAATAATTAAGTTTTGCTGAATTCTTTATTTATTTCATTAGTTATACTTTTTCAAATATTTTTAATTAACTTTTTTTTTTTTTTAATTTCATTCATAAAATAAAAACAAAAAAAACAAAAATTTGACCCCCCTCATTCATTCATTAGTGTTTTTTTTTTTTTTTGGCTTAAATAGCTATGTCATTCTAGTATTAATATGTAAACCTATAGCTTCACACATTCCCATTCCTTTCCTAAATATATTTTGTTTGAGAAACTACATTTACTCAACTATTATTTTATTTACAATGGCTCCCGCTTCAATTTTTTCAATGTCCACCCACTCTATCATTGGGTAACAAAAATACTTTAGATAAAAAATTCTAAGAAAAAAAAAAAAAAAAAGAGTTGTTCCTTAAAATTGAGTTGGATGAATTTTTTTCAACCTAGTTTATAGAAATGACATGTGTCCCTTTTTTTTATTAACATGTGAAAAACACATGCTTTTTGAATAAAATTTATTTCAATTTTGTCCCTGCTATTAAAAAAACACGTGTTTTTCACATGTTCAACAAGGGACACATGTCACTTTTATAGAGGAAAACTCGTTTTTTTTTTTTTTTTCTTCCTGAATTTTTGCTTTTTCTGTTTATTGGTTTTTTTCTCTCTAAATTTTAGCCTTCTTATTTTTTTATATAGAAATACCTACTATCCTATTAACATTTCAACCCCGCAAACTAAGGATAACATTTAAAAATTGAAATATTGAGAGAACATTGCAAATATATATAATAGATAATTAGAGGGGTAAATAATAATTTCTCTATAACTAATATCCACAAAAGAAGAGATTTTGTTCTACTTAAACTCTGAACTGAGAGTGTCCCACTTCTGAATAAATTCTATCTACGAAGATTTATATAGATGATCTTCTCAATCATTCTGTTTCTCAACTGAAAAACAAATCTTTCCCTTCTTCCTTCTTCTCTCATCTCTGTATCTCCACATTCCCAGCTATGGATTATCGTTCTTTTGAGTTCAATTTGACATGTTTGGAAGGCATGAAAGTGAATTGCTTGTTCAAAATGCATTTATATGCTGAGTTCTCCATCGTGGGAAATTCGAGTTCAAAGCAACAAACTCTGGTTGGAAAATATTTTTGTGACAATCCGATGCGGGTTCACTTGGAAGAATCAAAGCTCCGCCAAAACCAGTTGGTTATCAGGATTCAACTCCGACACAGACGAGTCCTGAGAGGGGATAAAACCATTGCAGAAGTTCATATTCCCGTTAAAAAGCTTTTTGACAATTGCGATGATTACATAAGCGATCAGTATGGCGTCCATCAGATCTTGACGCCGTCGATTAAGCCTAAAGGGTATTTGTATTTTTCGTATAAGTTTGGCGAGAAGTTTGCACTGATGCAGGGACGTCAAGAAGGACACGACAAGGTGTAGGACTCTTTATTATGAGTCTACATTTATCTTATTTGATATTTTAATCTTTTAGTTTATCTTATTTTCTCTAGTTTAGTATCTTTCTAATTACGAAAAATAGTTTTTTTTTTTTTTTTTTTTTCAAAATTCCCTTAAAATTATAGAGAAAAAAAAAAAGTGGGGGCAGAGCAACCCTCACTTTTTGGTGGCCGAACCACCATTTTTGGGTGGCCAAACAGTCCCATAATTTTATTTTGGAATAATTTTAAGGGCATTTTGAGAAGAAAAACATCAAATAAGAGACGTGCATGTAACTAGATTTTCATCAATTTTGAGGCCAAAAACTAACATGTAATGGAGTGGGGTGTGATTTTTTGAATTTTGGTAGTGTAAGTGCAAGAGTGTTGTTTGTTTGGGGACTTATGAATTTTATCCTAATAATTATGATCTTTTAATTATTATTTTTTTGTTACCTTTGTTTTATATTTTGCTCCGAATGCTCCTTGAATTCTTGTCAATATTCGATTTTGGTTGAGAATTAATGTTCTTTCTATGGCATTAGAACTTTTCTTTTTCTTTTTCACTTGGTTAAATTTGTTAGTGAGCATAGCATATCTATGTGTATAGACCATAAAAGCTCTCCAAAATTCAAGCTATGCTGCAAAATTTTCCAAAACCTGTTGACTGGAGGTCAGTCTTTCCAAGTGAGAATGTCTTAAATTGATTATTGCCCTAAAAGTCCAAGTGAGAATGTCAATCTTTCCAATATATTTTGCTTTTCTTTATTGGAAAGCTACTCTAATATCTCAGGTGTTAGGATTATTGCCCTAAAAGTCCATGTTGAACTTGACATTATTTAAACAATTATTTTATGTAGAAAACAACAATATTTTATTTGAGCAATCATAATTCATGATATTAATTAATATCCACAAAGTGCACTTAGTCTGACTTAAGCATAGAAAATCTAAATCTCAAATTATGTACCGCTTGTAAAATTGAAAAGAATAACTTGTCTCGGTCATTGAAGCAAGATCCTCTAAATTTCACATGAAATGGAGAGAGGTCATTTCATAGTCAAGATTATATTTTACAGATTTAACGGTATATGTTACCACATAACAAATATGTTGCAACATCATTCAGATACGTGGCAATGTACATTATTATATGTAACAAAATAAGCCGATGACTCCATAAGCTTGTTCAGTAACCCCAGGAGGCCCAAATCAAACAGCCATTCACCAACAATAGACCAGACTCAAGGCGGATGATTCATTAAGGTCCAGTAGTAAAGAATAATTATTTTTGGGGGGTTCAACATAAAAAACATATAATTTAAGGGGTTTTATAAAAAAATGAGTTTACAAAAACCCATTTTCAAAGCCTTCTAGTCATCTAAAAATAAATAAATTAATTAATTAAATTAAGAAAAAAAAAAAAGAAAAAAAAAAAGAGCCTTCTATTCTACTTGGAGTTCCACCCAAAAAGGGTCAACCGAAGTACAAGATCACAAAAGCAATCATGCAGCCAAAAGAGCTTACAAAAGCAATTGGTGCTAAGTGCCAACATGGCTGGGGGAGAATAAGAGAAAGAACTTGTAAAAAGTATACTTCACTGTAATATGAAAAATGTTTTTACACTATTGTCTTTCACGAACTGCTAGATTGACATTGAATGGATCACATAAGAATGGCTGAAAAACTCACCAGCTGCTGTACATTTGTTTTCTTCGCAATCACAAAGAATACAAAAAAATATGACCAAGAAAATATATCTCTTCACACACCTATATTGGAGTCCTCTGGAATTACAGTTAACGTGGCTAAACTATCCTTGTCTCTTTTCACAAGTACCTTCAAGGGTACTCCAACTCTGTCCCTCACTATTTCAACAATCTGCGACAAATTCCCCAATCATATAGAACATCAGAGACACAATCTTAGAGATCTATCAAGTTATATTTTCTTTTCATATCCTTTACTTCACATTTTCCAAACGTATTTTTTGACAATTAAACTCATTCAAATCTATATATGGCTTGATCACTATAATGTGGATTAATCACTAAAAAGATTATGCATAAATATCTAAAAGTTAAGGATTATGGCGCCATTAATCATGGACTGTTAAAATTCTAGCCATAAGACGTTTTAGAGTCTGCATTGCAAACTGCATAGTTTAAAACTATTGAAATCCACTGAGAAGATGGTGAAAATGACAATGAAGATGTGATGATGATGAAGAGGTGTCAAATACCTCCTTGCTGCATTCAACAGGCTTCCCATCAACTTCAATCACAATATCACCTGAACGGAATCCAGCCCGATCAGCAGGAGATCCAGGAATAACCTAGTCAAAAAATGGGAAAACCATTATAAATGACCAATATGCATTTCTTTTTTTCTTAACAATGTAATATCATCAAACCCAAGCATGCAAATTATATTTCACAGCAAAATAATTCACACATATTCTTTCCAGTCAGTGCACAAATCAAATGTCATCCTGGAGGCGGGAGATAATGGAATGCCCAAATAGATATAAGAGCAACTCACATGTCAAGGCACACTATTACAGATTTAATTATATCAAATGGAAAACACAAAAAACATCCGACAGGTTTAATGGGAAACCGCTAGCCTGCATTTGACTGACAAGAAGTAAATTCCCACAAATGTATCTGATCATGCAAACAAAGACCAGCCACTGCAAAATGAAGCTGCAGTTCCTTTTGGGCCTCTACTCTTTTGATTAGAGTACTGATTCATAAGAGGGAAGAGCATACTGCCTTCACCAGTAAGGCCCTGATAATATATCACAAGTTTTGGTAAAAAAGAAGCAAAATCAATTAAGAATATTTGATCGTGCAAAGTGGAGACCAGTCAATCCACATTCTACGAGACAAACCCAATTCATGTTCATGTTGCAGTCATATAAGACATGATTGACATTAGAAAATTTTAAAAAATACAAAATAAAAAAATAATTAAAAAAAAAAAAAGGAAAGAAGGAAGGCAGCTATTTATAAGACATGTTCAATTGTCGATTGTCCTTTCTCAGTCAAATGAAATGAACTAGAGAGAATTGTAATCCCTACATGTAGCCAACAGAAATCAGTTGGGATAAGAATCTGAAAAGTCTGCAAATTACTAATGAAATTTATAAGACATGCAGCACGGGAAAAGAAAAAATTATTATGATCCTGACAAGAGTTCTCTTCTCTTAATGACTTGCTGCCAAGTTGCTCACGCAAAAAAAAAATGGAAAAAGAAAAAGAAAAAGAAAAAAGACACACTGCCAAGTTCAGTATAGTACATGCATTAAGAATGAGGCAAGAAATAATTAGAATACATACCAGAGATACAAGAATGCCCTTATTGACATTTGGGAACATGGAAAATCTTTTTTTAAGCCGAGCAGTTATCATCTCGTTAAGATCAAACATTTTCAATCCAAGCCAAGGTCGAACAACCCTTCTACATAAGATAACAATCTATTATACTCTAGATAAAGATGATGCTTTCAAACAAATCTTAACATTCTTTGGGCTCTTACAGGATGCCCAAATAAAGTCCTTCTCACACCAAGGAAGGGGGTTTATCCCTACCAGTACATAACTTGCAGGCCCAATGTTCTAATGAAACAATGCAGAGAGAGAGAGAGAGAGAGAGAGAGAGAGAGAGAGAGAGATTGCCATGTATAGATATCTCATCCATACCTCTTGCAACAGAAAATTAAGCACAAATTAACCTCCTATTGGTAGGGGCAACACCAGGGTTGTATGTTATTTATCATTCCATTGGGAGCTACAGGAATTTACTGAGTATTTAAATGCAAAACTTAATTCAAAAATTGTTTTTCCAAGGAGTAGGAATCCCAACCTTGCCCACCCAACACCTCACACTTATAGGGGGTGGAGGTAAGGCCATCAGCACAACTTAATCCAAACATATTAAAGCTGCAATATCTTAACACCAAATGGACAGTGAGGATTCGACATAAATGTGGACATTATTTCATCAAACAAACTTCAACATATTTCATCAACCAAACTTTGACACACACACACACTCACACACGCACGTCTATGACTTTTTCAGATTAAGTTATTATAGTCATCTGATATAGATCAAGGCTCAAATTGGATAATAATAGAAACATTCCAGATGAACACTATACAAACTAAATTTCAAACGAAGCATGTGATCCAATGGTTAAAATTAGTAATCACATGCAAAAAAGATAAGAACATACCCACTTTTGAAGTGCTCAATAATTTTACAGACTGAATCAATTGGTACAGAAAAACCCAATCCATCAGCAGCACGCACTTTCATTATATTAACACCAATTACTTCTCCATCAACATTGACAAGGGGGCCTCCGGAATTTCCCTACACCAGAAAAAATAGAAGAAAACAGTATCAAGTCTATATCCTAGAGAAGACTGAAACTATAAACGCACATGACAACCATTTCCACTATCGACTCAACTTTAAACCCTCTAAGACACAAACTTATGTGCATCAAACTAAGGATACTAGAAAAACTTGAAATAGTATGACTTAAGTGATTCCCTGGTCCAAACATGAATGCCACATACACACAAAGAGAGAAAGTTACCGCATTTATTGCACAATCTGTTTGTAAATACTCTCTCCGCATTCCACGAAGGCCCAAGTCACTGCTTTTACGGTCAACGCAACTACATCCAGAGTGAAAATGATATGACGGAAGGTAATGAAATAACTAGTCTTCATTAATATAAAGCCCCAAGATGATGAGCTCTATCATATACTACCACAATTGAGTAAATAATATATGTGGCAACCGAGTGCTGACTATACATACTACTACATTTTGTCGAAGAAATTTTGACAGCTAGATTTTCTTTTTAAATCACATAATCCACACACACACACACATATATATAGGTATAAGTACACATATTGCATAAGAGAATGAAACTTTTTATTGCTAGAATCTATTTTGAATACCTTACAATACCAGCTGTGATGGTATTCTGAAGGGAATGTGGACAACCCATGGCAATAACCCAGTCCCCGGGACGAAGCTTACTTGAAGAGCCAAGTTTTGCTATTGGAAGTAGTGTTTTGGAATGAATCTTTACAATTGCAATATCAGAATGTATATCAGCATTCACCACTGTACCCTCGAATGTCCGACCATCTTGCAAAGTCACATCAACCTGCAACAATTTTCCATAGTTCAAGATTAAATATGAATGATAAGAACTACTAAAACATAAGCATAAAACCATTTACCGATGCCTTAAAGTGTCTTTTGAAAGAGGGAAAAAAAAAAAAAGGGTAAAGAAACAAATGAATGAGAACCGCATATATAGGTCCCTTAGAGCCATAACAATGATTGAAAAGAGGCTGCAGATGATTCCTTAGAATACGCTAATCACTACCACAGAAAAATAATTCATTTTCCAACAGGTTTACAGGCGATAAATCCAAAACAAATTGATATATCAACTTCACCATCTTGTTTCCTTGCAAAGATTTATCTAGAAGATAACTTAGCCCCACCGGTGATAGCACCTAGGCCGAGGCCTATAATTCCTTTATTGTTGTGTAACACATTCAACAATATATGCCATGTGGTATAACACACTCATTACACATGAAAGTTCTATAACATTTTAAAATGTTCTCTATATTAAAAAAAATAAAAATAAAAATAATAATAATAATAATAATCAAGATATGCAATCTCCACACATCCACATTTCCATCAGATTTCAACTCTAATATTTGTATGACTGAATGCTGCATTGAAACTATTAGAGAAAATCATTGTTATAATTAAATATTGAGGGAGATAACACATACAAAACCTCAAAACCACTGACCTTCCCTTTGTATGAACCCCTCATGTCTTGAAAACCAACCACAACATGAGCACATGTTAAAATTGTACCATCCTCATCAATTATAGTTCCTGACCCTATACTACTCTTTCCAGCAGTAATCCCATAGGAACCTACCAAATCACAAAGGTCAAACAAATTTCAGGTTCTATTTCTAAATAAAATAAATTACAGAACATATAAAATAACCCGAAATATATACCCTGAGAAACCGATAGGTTGACAACAGCAGGACCGACCCTAGCAGCCGCATTTGCAATAGTATCTCTGCCCAAGCAGTTAGGACATGATTTGGGGTCATCTCCAACTGCCGGAGAGGCTTCATTCTTTTTGTCCGATGATGGAACCAAACCAACTCTAGAAGAAAATAATGGAAGCACTCCTACAATTTTTTCAAGCTCAAAATGATCCCAAAAACACATGTATATGTATGTATGTATGCATGTATATTTAAAGGAAACAATCTATTGCCAAAAAAAGGGCTACCAATAAAAAAAGAATTGGATAAAGAACGAACCAAATTGCCAGTGACTCGATGAAGGAAACCAAGGGCGAGGAAATGTGTCTTGTGTTATTTTCCATTCCCGCAGAGGCACAGGAACCTTCGATGCTAATGTTGCTCCTAACATTCAGCATGACAAAGTATGAGATTCTTATAAAGAACTTGTTGGAATTGAGTACTGTTTGGTTGCTAGGAAAATATAAGAAAAATGATTAAATTAAAAAGGAGAGTCTCAGATTAATCATTGTTTGGCACGCAAGAAATGATCTTTCTTCCCACCTAGACTCTTGATTCAAATTTTTGTGTCTCACTGTCACTGCCTTGGTTTTCTGAAAATACTATAAAACGCAATTCCCATTCTTTGATATTCAGAAAACCAAACATAGCAAGACTCAAAATTTCTGCACAAAATTCAATGCTTACTGGAATTTGTGTCGCTGTTAGCATACAAGAGACCCGACCCGACAGTAGCAATTGCTACAATCCGGAGGAAAGAGCTTCTCTTGAAAACTGAAAGCTTTCTCTGCCACAAAATTGTTTCTAAAAACACTAGATCAAAACGAAACAAAAAATAATGAAAAAAATAATAATTTGAATTTCTGAATTTCCGCTTCGTAACTGAAAATGGGAACAAAATTAAAGAGAAGATGGGAGGTACCAGGAAATGGCTCATGAGGACGACGACGTTGAGGTTTCTAAACTTCGTTGAGTGTAGAAGACTATACGAGCCTGGCGGTGTAGTTTTTCTTCTTGGAGAAGTATACGTATTGTATTTTCCTTGAACTATCAGCTGATTGTAAATGTCTCCGGGGAGACTACCAATGTTATAAGATTTAGCGTAAGTGGCAAAGGCTTTGGAATATTACTTGACTTATGTGGAGGGGTGTAAGGTTGAAGAGACGGTTACGGTTAGTGATCAGTGGCTAAAACTGTTAATTATAACCATCTATGCGGTTAGTAATACTAACAGACAGTTAGCAGTTAGTAACACTTAAAAAAAAAAAAAAAAAATTTATTTTTTAATTTTAAAAAATAAATAAAACCAAAACGTTATGGTTATCGTTTCTAGATTTGTATACATTTTTATATATATTTAAGAGATATGATAGGGGCTCAACTAAGCTTCATTTAACACCCAAATTTTGTGAGCATGTGTTTTGATTTTTGTCTTTTTTTGAAATTTCAATTTTTAAACTGACACAATTCTTATGTGACTTTATGCCACGTAAGTAAAAGTTGAGTTTTAAATTGGGCTTAGTTGAACATCTATCATATCTCTATATTTAAAATTTTAAACATAAAAACAACATCATTTCATGTATTTATATATATAGGCGGTTAGAGCATATCCAGCAGTAAGAAGTATTTTATCTAGTCAAAAAGCACAATTCTCTATTTTAGCTACTCATTTTTTAATGACAACTCTAACATATTCTTTATTTTATTAAATATTATTTTTTAATCTTTTTTTTTTTTTTATTTGCTACCGCTTTTGGATCATCTTGTAAATTGCAATATAATTGATTCACGCATATACCTGTGTGTTATTTTTATTTTTCCATTTTTAGTTTGTCAATTATATGCATGCTATTCAATTTTTGTTGTGAGTTTTTAGTAATTCAAAAGACTTGAATTTGTATCATAAATTCATGAACAGAGAAGAGAGAAGAGAGATAAACGTTGAGGGAGGGAGAGAAGAGAAAAGAGAGAGAAATGTTGAGGGAGAGAGAAAATAATGTGGAAATAATATTATATTCAGCAATCTAGTGTGCTACAGTGAATAGCAATATGAAGCTATTCACTGTAGCAGTTAAGGTATAATAGCTAATATGAAGCTATTCTGTTTGAGCAAAAAAAGGACAAAAATAGCTAAATATAGCTAATATCTCCCTTTTAGCTAGACTGCTGGAGATACTCTTAGAGGTTAACGCTTAGCGAACGGTTATTAACTGCCTGCCTTTTCACCCTTAGAGGAGAGTCAGGTGACACTTTACTAGGGTCTAAAGTTTACCCGACATAGATAGATACTCGAAGTGTCTTTGTTGGGGAGGAATTCTTTGTTATAAAAAAAAATAAAAATAAAAATGTGTCCATGTTGTCTCCTAAATTATTAAAAAAAAAAAAAATTGTCAATATCCTCCAAAGACAATAAAAAAATAAAAAACCAACCCAAGCGTTTTTTTGCTGCCCCTTCTTTTTCTTTTGGTTTTTATTTTATTTTTAGTTTGTCTTTTTATAAAAAATTTAATGGGATATTTTTTATCTTATTGAACAATTTTTATAATTATTTTTATCATTTTGTTAGCCTTGAGAGAGTATGGACAATTTTTAATAATTTGACGTAGTTGCTAGTTTAGGAGAGACATTATCAATTGAGTGACCGTCTGAGAAGTACACTTACCATGTCCTCATATACGCCTCACTATTATGCTATTGGACCTCCCTACTCCTTGTCACTCTCCTCTAACCACCTAAGAATTCAAAGAGCAAACTCACAATAAATAAAATACTATAGTTCGGTTGGTAGGTCATTATATTGAGGTGTTGAGATGGATGTGTCAAATGAGATATGTGTTGTAGATGTCGAACACTTAATTTTAACAATAAAGTGATAGATGTGCATATTTTAAACTCGGGCAAAACTTAAAAATCTTATTATTAAAATTGAAAATCTAATCGGTTGAGGGTCACATCTTATAAAGCGAAAGTCATTAGTTTAAATCTATCTCCCATTTTTTTTCCCTTGTGCAGATATGTTAAAAAAAATAACTAGATCCAAATCAAATAAAGGCATATTTGCAAAACATAACTTTTTTTTTTTAAAAAAAAAAAATTTTATAGATGAGATAGTAGACAGTACAGACAGCACAAAAAATTCAAAAAAAAAACAAAAAAAAAGTACATAGCAGGTTAAAATAAAATTAAAAGGCCAAAAAAATGCTACCACGGGGATCTTTATTATTGATTCACCGTCAGGGAGAAATTTAAACATCTCCAGCAACACCTTTTATTTTATTTTACTTATCAAAAAAAACACCTTTTATTTTATTTTAACTACTCAAAATATCACTTTTTTTCATTTTAACTATTAGTTTTTCAAAGCACACTCTAACAGAACATCTATTTTAACTATCTTCTCTAATTAAATATTATTTTTCAATTTTATTTTATTAGATTTTTTGAATCTGACTTAGGTGCGGTAGTGCAAAACTACTGCACCATGCAGTAGCCCAAAACGACCCCAAACTGGGTCGTTTTGGGCAATAAAAGACTATTTTTTTTAAGAAAAAGAAAATATTAAAAAACTAAAAATATTTTTTTTTTAAAAAAAAAATAGAAGAGAAAGAAAAAAAA
>NC_081542.1:5206905-5226677 GCF_901000735.1 Corylus avellana | reverse complement strand
TTAATATTTAATAAATATTATATTATTACTTAAAAAAAAAAAAAGTTTTGTATTGCCCAAAAAGACCCCAAATTGGGTCGTTTTGGGCTACTGCATGGTGCGGTAGTTTTGCACTACCGCACCTAAGCCATCCAGTTTTTTTTTTATCATTTCTTTGTTTTTCCCCATAAAAAGAGAGAAGGAGAGAAAAAATATTAAAAAAATAAAAGAAAGATAAAATATAATAAAATATTATTTACAAGTTGCTACAATAACTTGGAGCATCTCCAGCAAACAGATACTGTAAAATAGAAAGTTTTCCTACTACTGCTACAGTGAACTTTCATATTTATAAGTTACTGTAGCAACATGTAAATAATATTTTATTATATTTTATCTTTCTTTCTATTTTTTTAATCTTTTATCTTTCCTTATCTTTTTTTATGGGGAAAACAATGAAATAATAATAAAAAAAAAAAAATAATACTAAAAAATAATATTTAATTAGAGTAGAGAGTTAAAATAGATGTTCTTGTTGGAGTGTATAGTGAAAAACTAGTAGCTAAAATAAAAAAAGCTGTATTTTGAGTAGTAAAATGAAAACTCTTAATTTTAGGAAAATTGATATTGTAGAAGGTATGCTAAAGCACCAAAATTACTAAATTTAACTTAAAAGTTAGTTTAAAAGCCCTGTTGGAAATGTTCGGAACATATTTAAGGGGTACAAATATGTGAAAAAGCAGTCAATTGAACTTGTGATAACCGCCCAAAAAGCTATGTTGTGAGCATGGAGATTTGCACTCATATCAATCTTGACGTGGCAATCCAGCTGTTAAAGGAGCTGTTAAAGGAACTGAGGAGACCAAGTATATTAGAAACAATTGGGACAATTCTTTAATCATTGGTGAGTTTTGAGATTTTTGTAGGGTAAGAATGGCACATAACGAGTCTTCCTCGAGAACAATGTGCTAGCATTTTTTTTCTTAGGTTGATTTAACAAGGAGAGCTGCAAAAGGCCTCTCCTTCGGTGGGGTTACAAGAGGACCAAATGTGGCAGAGGCAAAAGATAAAGACCCATCATAGTAGGTGCCAATGATGGGAAAGGTTAAAGGCATATTTGAGTGTGCGTTTGAAGGATTTAAAAGTGAGTTTAACACTCAAAAAGTCTATTTAAAAAAAAAAAAAAAAAAGTACCCATTTGGTAAAAAAATTGAAATCGCTTTTAAGAGTCTAAAAAATAAAAAAAAACAAAAAAAAATGTTTGACAAAAGCTTAAAAATAAAGTTTTTGTCAATTTTTTTTTAATTTTTTAACTTAAAAGCCCTATTTTTTAAAAACAATATCAAACATACTCTAAGTATGATGAGCGGATGACAGTGTCTAGGTTTGGATTGGAATCCCTATGAACCTTATTGGGGCCATCTAAATTAGATTAAAAGAGTTGGAAGAAAGGTGCAAATTAGAAACTTAGACCTTCGTCCTACTTCTGGTTTTTTCTTTTTCTTTGTAAGTTTTATTTATTTATTTATTTTTTTGGGGGGGGGGGGGGGGGGTGCTACTAGAATATATATCCATTCAGCAGTCCCCATTAAAGACTAGAATCAAAGGACCTTTCGAAGGATTTGACAAGCAGCTTGATGCTTCAGTAGTGATACCATGCTCCATCCATTTGATCGACTTTGATTTTAATACCTCAACTTTATTTATTTATTTATTTTTTCATTACCTCGATTTTAAAGTAAAATCTAATCATATATCACAAATAAAATAGTAATTTTAAAGTAAAATCAATTTGAAAAGACAAAAGAAGGACATGGGTCTTCCTTCTAACATTACTCATCAAAGAGTTAGAACTTGCAACACAAATTCAATGATAATTTCAAAAACCAATGCTTCATGTCATATCTTATTGGGCTCATAGCCCATACCACATTTTATTGAGGCCTGTGGCCCGCAAGAAAATACGGCTCAAGTTGGACTCTAGCCGATGACTGCATAAGCTGGTTCAGTAACTCCAGGAGGCCCAAATCTCAGCAACCATCCACCAACAATAGACCAGACTCATGGCGGATTACTCATTAAGGTCCAGTAGTAAAGAATAATTATTTTTGGGGGGTTCAACATAAAAAAAAAAAAAAATGTACTTTAAGGGGTTTTTTATTAAAAAAAAAAAAAAAGAAAAAAAAAAGAAAAAGAAAAAGAAAAAGGAGTTTGCAAAAACCCATTTTCAAAGCCTTCTATTCTACTTGGAGTTCCACCCAAAAAGGGTCAACCAAAGTAGAAGATCACAAAAGCAATCATGCAGCCAAAAGAGCTTACAAAAGCAATTATGTGTCTGTATGTGTGAGTGATGCAGAATACCTTAAATATTGGTAATGGGTGCTAAGTGCCAACATGGCTGGAGAAGAAGAAGAGAAAGAACTTGTAAAAACTCACTAAAAAGTATACTTTCACTGTATTATCAAAAATGTTTTTCCACTATTGTCTTGACATTGAGTGGATCACATAAGAATGGATGAAAAACTAAAAACCTAAAGTTTAATTATTGAAACTCACCAGCTGCTGTACATTTGTTTTCTTCGCAATCACAAAGAATATAAAAAATATATAACCAAGAAAATATATCTCTTCACATATCTGGATTGGATTCCTCTGGAATTACAGTTAACGTCGCTAAACTATCCTTGGCTCTTTTCACAAGTACCTTCACGGGTACTCCAACTCTGTCCCCCATTATTTCAACAATCTGCGACAAATTCGCCAATCATATAGAACATCAGAGACACAATCTTGTAAATAGCAAGCAACAAACTATGTCAATGAATTCAATCAGTTAAAAGCCCAAGTTTTCTGGACTAAACTCTATTTGATTGGAGATTTTTACATTAGAGATCTATCAAGTTATATTTTCTTTTCATATCCTTTACTTCACATCTTACAGACTTTTCAAATCTATATATGGCTTGATCACTATAATGTGGATTAATCGCTAAAAAGATTATGCATAAATATCTACAAGTTAAGGATTATGGCTCCATTAATCATGAACTGTTAAAATTCTAGCCATAAGACATTTTAGCGTCTGCATTGCAAACTGCATAGTTTAAAACTATTGACATCCACTGAGAAGATTGTGAAAATGACAATGAAGATGTGATGATGATGAAGAGGTGTCAAATACCTCCTTGATGCTTTCAACAGGCTTCCCATCAAATTCAATCACAATATCACCTGGACAAAATCCAGCCCGATCAGCAGGAGATCCAGGAGTTACCTAGTCAAAAAATGGCAAAACCATTATAAATGACCAATATGCATTTCTTTTTTTCTTAACAGTGTAATATAATCAAACCCAAGCATGCAAATTATATTTCACAGCAAAATAATTCACACATATTCTTTCCAGTAGGTGCACAAATCAAATGTCATCCTGGAGGCAGGAGATAATGGAATGCCCAAATAGATATAAAAGCAACTCACATGTCAAGGCACACTATTACAGGTTCAATTGATTCTATGAGACAAACCCAATCCCATGTTCATGGTGCCGTTGTATGAGACAAGATTAATATTGGAAAACTAAAAAAAAAATAAGGGAAGGAAGGAAGGCAGCTGTTTATAAGATGTGTTCAAATGTTGATAGTACTTTCTCAGTCAAATGAAATGAACTAGAGAGAATTGTAATCCCTACATGTAGCCAGCACAAATCAGCTGGGATAAGAATCTGAAAAGTCTGCAAATTACTAATGAAATTTATAAGATGTGCATCACCAGAAAAGAAAAGACTAATGTGATCCTAACAAGAGATATATATTTCTCTTAATGAATTGCAGACAAGTTAGTCACGAAAAGAAAAAAAGGCACACTGCCAAGTTCACTATAGTACATGCAATAAGAATGAGGCAAGAAACAACTAGAATACATACCATAGGTACAAGAATGCCCTTATTGACATTTGGGAACGTGGCATCTCTTTCTTTAAGCTGAGCAATTATCATCTCGTTAAGATCAACCATTTTCAATCCAAGCCAAGGTCGAACAACCCTCCTACATAAGATAACAATCTATTATACTCTTGGTAAAGATGATGCTTTCAAACAAATCTTAACTTTCTTTGGGGTCTTACAAGAGGCGTGGGATAAAAACCTTCTCACACCAAGGGAAGGGGTCTTATGCCTACCAATACATAGCTTGCAGACCCAATGTTCTAATGATGCAACCAAGAGAGAGAGAGAGATTACCATGTATAGGTATTTCATCGATACCTCTTGCAACAGAAAATTAAGCACAAGTTAACCTCCTATTGGTATGGGCAACACCAGGGTTGTATGTTATTTTTTCATTCCATTGGGACCTACAGGTATTTACTAAGTATTTAAATGCAAAACTTAATCCAAATATTGTTTCTTTGCTTCATAAACTTAAGCAACCAAGGAGTACAGATCCCAACCTTGCCCACCACCCCACACTTATAGGGGGCGGAGGTAAGGCCATTGGCACAACTTAATCCAAACATATTAAAGCGGCAATATCTTAACACAAAAATGGGCAATGAGGATTTGACATAAATGTGGACATTATTTCATCAACCAAACTTTGAACCACACACACATGTTTCTGACTTTTTCAGAATCAAGTTATTATAATTATCTGATATAGATGCCTTTCAAGGCTTCAAATTGGATAATAATAGAAACATTCTAGATGAACACTATATAAACTAAATATCTAACGAAGTATGTGATCCAATGGTTAAAATTAGTAATCACATGCAAAAATATAAGAACATACCCACTTTTCTTGAAGTGCTCAATAATTTTACAGACCGAATCAATTGGTAAAGAAAAACCCAATCCATCAGCATCAAGCACTTTCATAATATTAACACCAATTACTTCTCCATCAACATTGACAAGGGGGCCTCCAGAATTTCCCTACACCAGAAAAAATAGAAAGAAATAGTATCAAGTCTATATCCAAGAGAGGACTGAAGCTATAAACACACATGACCATTTCCACTATCGACTCAACTTTAAACCCTCTAAGACACACACACTTATGCACATCAAACTAAGGAGGCTAGAAAAACTTGAAATAATATGACTTAAGTGATTCCCTGGTCCAAACATGAATGCCACATACACAGAGAAAAAGTTACCGCATTTATTGCACAATCCGTTTGTAAATACTCTCTCCGCATTCCACCAATGCCCAAGTCACTGCTTTTACGTTCAACACAACTACATCCAGAGTGAAAATGATATGAGGAAAGGTAATAAAATAACTAGTCTTCTTTAATGTAAAGCCCCAAGATGATGAGCTCTATCATATACTACCACGATTAAGTAAATAATCTGTGGCAAGCAAGTGCTGACTATACATACTACAGCAATTTATCGAAGAAATTTTGACAGCTAAATTTTCTCTTTATATATATATAAGTACACAAATAATGCATAAAAGGGACTGAAATTTTTGATTGCTAGAATATATTTTGAATACCTTACAATACCAGCTGTGATGGTATTCTGAAGGGAAAGTGGACAACCCATGGCAATAACCCAGTCCCCGGGACGAAGCTTACTTGAAGAGCCAAGTTTTGCTATTGGAAGTGGTGTTTTAGAATGAATCTTTACAATTGCAATATCAGAATGCATATCAGCATTCACCACTGTACCCTCGAATGTCCGACCATCTTGCAAAGTCACATCAACCTGCAACAATTTTCCATAGTTCAAGATCAAATATGAATGATAAGAACTACTAAAACATAAGTATAAAAGCATTTACCGATGCCTTAAAGTGTCTTTTGAAAGAGAAAAATAAAATAAAAAAGTAAAGAAACAAATGAATGAGAACCCCATATATAGGTCCCTTAGAGCCATAACAATGATTGAAAAGAGGCTGCAGATGATTCCTTAGAATATGCTAATCATAACAACTAATCGAATTCAAGTAAGAATTTTTTGGCAAATAAATCAGAATATAAAGACAATTTGATACCTACATTCAGAAAGAAATTGATAAAGCAACAGCATGCATGATAGCATGTCTCCTCTCATAACTCCAAAGCTTCACTTTTTTCTTACTTGTACTAAATGAATTATGCACACACATGCATGCATGTGCGCACTCAGGGACACACAATACCATAGAAAAAGAAATCATTTTCCAATAGGTTTGAAGGTGAAGTTGATATATCAATTTCACCATCTTGTTTGCTTGCAAAAATTTATCTAGAAGATAACTTAGCCCCACCGGTGGTAGCACCTAAGCCGAGGCCTATAATGGCTTTATTGTTGTGTAACACGTTCAAAAATATATGCCATGTGGTATAACACACTCATTACACATGAAAGTTCTATAACATTTTAAAAAGTTTTATATATTAAAAATAATAATAATAATAATAATAATAATAACAATCAAGATATGCAATCTCCACACTTGCATCAGATTTCAACCCTACTATTTGTATCGCTGAATACAAAAACCCAAAACCACTGACCTTCCCTTTGGATGAACCCCTCATGCCTTGAAAATCAACCACAACATGAGCACATGTTAAAATTGAACCATCCTCATCAATTATAGTTCCTGACCCTATACTCTTTCCAGTAGTAATCCCATAGAAACCTACCAAAACACAAAAGGTCGCAAACAAATTTCAGGTTCTATTTCTAACTAAAATAAATTACAGAACATATAAAATAACCCGAAGTATATACCCTGAGGAACTGATAGGTTGACAACAGCAGGACCAACCCTAGCAGCCGCATTTGCAATAGCATCTCTGCCCAAGCAGTTGGGACATGGTTTGGGGCCATCTCCAACTGCCGGAGGGGCTTCATTCTTTTTGTCCGATGATGGAACCAAACCAACTCTAGAAGAAAATAATGGAAGCACTCCTACAATTTCAAGCTCAAATTGTATATGTATGTATGTATATTTAAAGGAAACAATCTATTGCCAAAAAAAGGGCTACTAATAAAAAAAGAATTAGATAAAGAACGAACCAAATTGCCAATGATTTGATGAAAGAAACCGCGGGTGAGGAACTGTGTCCTGTGTAATTTTCCATTCCCGCAGAGGCACAGGAACCTTCACTGCTAATGTTGCTCCTAACATTCAGCATAACAGAAGCATGAGATTCTTATAAAGGAAAATATAAGAAAAATGATTAGATATCAAAACTGGGAATCTCAGTTTCATCATTGTTTGGCACCCAAGAAAGGATCTTTCTTCCCAACTAGACTCTTGGTTCAAATTTTTGTGTCTCACTGTCACTGCCTTGGTTTTCTGAAAATACTATAAAACGCAATTCCCATTCTTTGTATGGGTTTGAGATTGAGATTTCGCAAGAATAATGTGCATTTTTAAAAGATATCGCAAAAGGTAAAGCGTTTGACATTGCGATTTAAAAAACACTTAATTTAAAATAAGAAAAAAATCTCCAATTTCTATAAGCAGTTTAGGGGTGCTTATTTAAAAAAACACGAATTTAAACCAAAATCACAATTTTGCATATCAAATATTTGATAAGAAAGTACTTTTTACCGTACGTCTTTGCAATTTAAAAAAGTAGTGATTTCAAAACACAATTCCAAACATACTCTTTGATATTAGAAAACCAAACAGAGCAAGACTCAAAATTTCGAATTTCTATGTCCTCTACTTTCTAAACAACCAAACAGAGAGTAAAAGAAATTGAAAACCCCCCAAAAAAATCAAAGTTTGAACAAAATTCAATGCTTACTGGAATTTGTGTTGCTGTTAGCATACAACAGACCCGACCCGACAGTAGCAATTGCTACAATCCGGAGGAGAGAGCTTCCCTTAGAAACTGAAAGCTTTCTCTGTCACAAAATTGTTTCTAAAAACACTAGATCAAAACGAATCAAAAAAATAATGAAAAATAAAAAATAAAAAATTGAATTTCCGCTGCGTAACTGAAAATGGGAACAAAATTAAAGAGAAGAGGTACCAGGAAATGGCTCATGAGGACGACGACGTTGAGGTTTCTAAACTTCGTAGAGTGTAGAAGACTAAACGAGCCTGGCGGTGTATTTTTTCTTCTCGGAGAAGTACACGTATTTTACTTAAACTATCAGCTGATTGTAAATGTCTCCGGCAACTGCTTCCGTGTTTATGGGCTTGGCTTAAGCGTGGTGACATTTTATTAGGTCTAAAGTTTTAAAATTTTTTTGGTGTAAATAATTTTTTTGGGGTCAGTCCGCTCACCGAGTCATAATAATACCCGATTCATATGAAAGAAACGCTTTAAACGGGTCTGAAGTTTATCCAACATGAATAGATATACAAAATGTCCTTGTCCGGAAGGATTCCTCATTTAAAATAAATAAATAAATGATTTATATATTTTAAATTTAAGCAAAACTTAAAAATCTTATTCTTGAAATTGAAAATCCAATTGACCGAGGGTCATGCCTTATAAAATGGAAGTTACTAGCTCAAATTTTTTTTCCAATTTTTTTTTTCCTCTTTGTGACGTGTAAAAAAAAAAAAAAAAAAACTAAATCCAAATCAATTAAAAATTTAAGAACTAAATATGATTTTTTTCTTAAATTAGATGATTTAAGAAGTAAGTATGAAGCAGAGTTTAGGTTTATTGGAGTTTTATTTACTGTTCTCCTAATCAATCATTCAAACCAAAAATGGGAAGAAGCGATGATGCATGGTACGAGCAGATTAGTCTTAAAAACGAACCCTTGAGAGATGTTTGGGGCATTCCGAGAATCGAACTCGGGACCTCTCGCACCCAAAGCGAGAATCATACCACTAGACCAAATGCCCTACAGTGATCATTAATAAATTTTGTATTATCAGTTCTTTTTAGATTTAACAGCATGGATGGCTGCAAAGGCCATAGGTTTTTAATTAGGGAAATATTGATGAACTTTGTGTTTTTATCGATTTTTATTTATTTTTTTATTTCATTACCTCGATTATCCTGTTTTTGCATTCCAAGATCTCCGTTCCATTTTCCTGAAATTAATAGCAAAAAGCATCTGAACTACAATTATAATCCTAAGATTAAATAATAATAATAATAATAATAATAATAAATCGGTTATCCAATTATTAGCTTCACAGAAATAAAATTTCAATATAGTCAAAGAAAGCCACAAGAAATTGAAATCTGTACTCTTAACGTATTGAAAAATAACAATGTGAATCCTCCATTCAATTTTGCTACATTATGACTCTAGTGTTGGCATACCTCACCAACAAAAAAATGACATGGTAGTTCAGAGACGCACACCATATTTCCTCAAAAATTGGCAATAGAAATAGGTAAGATTGGAATGCCAAAAAACTGCAAGCCTCTGAAGTAATGAACTCAAATCTGCTTCAAAATCAGAGCAGAAGAAAGTAAATGTCTTTTATGGGAAGAGTTCCATGTGCAACCAAGGTCTCCAATGTTGAGACCCACCAATCTTTCTGCTTTCTAAGCCCATTATGCACTCTCCTTCTACACAACATTTTAGCCCCACTATTAAAAGAATATCTCTGCTTCAAATTAGTTCAAAAATACAGTTCTTCCGGCGCTTCTCTTAATGACAATCTAAATCCACTAAAAATATGTTAGCAGCCCTTTGTTTAGTTACTAATTCCATTGTTGATCCTATTCCTCAATAATTTTGTCTTCCGAACCAAAATCCACACTTGCAACATAACCCGCATCTTTCGTTAGCTCAGTTAATCCATCCAACAAAGTGTAAATCTCTTGTGCATGGAGGTTTGATGTATCCCCCACCACAAAGGGGAAAAATCCTGTGCCCACATCGACCCAAGCACAACCAGGAGCCTTCCTCACACCCAAGTCCCTCATGGAAGTTCTAACCTTAGCTAGCTTGTTCCAACAACCAGCAGCAGCATACATGTTAGCAATCAACACATAGTAACCTGAGTTTTCAGGCCTCATTTCCAATAGTGTTTCAGCTGCCCACTCCCCTATCTCTGTATTTCCATGAATCCAACAGGCTCCTAATAGAGTGGCCCACATGGCAGGGGTTGGCTTGTAAGGCATTGTAGTGATAATCTCTTTTGCTTTGTCCAACAAGCCAGCCCTGCCAAAGATATCAACCATGCATGCATAATGCTCCAAAAGAGGAGATATACCATATACACCTCGCATCTTTTCAAACAGTCTTTGGCCTTGGATTACAAGACCGGAATGGGTACAGGCTGATAGAACTGCAACCATGGTTATATGGTCTGGTTTGGTATTAATATTATGGGCATCAAGAAGGAGGTCAAAGCTTGAGTAAAACGTGACAAGTTTGGGTGCCAAAATGGGATGTTGTTCAAGACCCAAGGAGATAATCTGAGCATGAAGTTGTTTACCTTGGAGTGATTTAAGGTTGGTGCAAGATGGAAGAAGAGAAGAGATGAGAAGTAAGATAAGGTCGAAAGAAGCAACAGAAGAGGCATGTAGCTGGATAAGAGAGAAGGTTTTGAATGCTTTCGATAAATGGCCCTGGAGATGTAAAAAGGGAATTAATCATAGATTCATCACTACTTGTGTTTGTTTCCAGGATAGAATCATTGGATCGTGACGTGGATGGCTTATCATATGGTTTTGTACCCTGTTTCCATGTTTCCATTTTCTAGGAATGAATTTTTGGAGTTGAGATATAAAGAGATCTCTTGGGATAAACCGTGATGGAGAATACGGCATACACTATAAATGTATGTGTTGTATGTGATAGCATGGTCAGGGAGAACTGATTGCATGCCTTCATCCACATTTGCAACATGTTGCTCTGCAAAGACCAAAATACCCATATAACATATTAACCCTAATACACTTTTCTAACACTCCCCCTCAAGTTAAAGCATATATATCATATAAGTCCAGCTTGGGACAAATAAGCTCCAACTTCTTCCGACACAAGGGTTTTGTAAACATATCAGCTAGATGATCTCCAGACTTCACGAATGGTGTAGTAACTTACTGGAGATCATCTTAACCAGTCGGCTGGAGACAACATCCAAGTGGGCCTTCATCCACTCTCCAAGCCGTGTTAGGGCATAGATCTTTGTTGGATCAGCAACTTCTGAGGTAGTCCCAATCTCTTTAAATGTTTTTGCAACCAGATAAACTAGTGCTATACAAGATTTAGTCTCAACTTCGTAAAAATAACCAGGATCCCAAACTCTGGCATATCTAAAGTATGTCGTTTGGGTCGAATGTCCTTCCTTGAGCTCATGATTCTTCACGATATTGCGTATACCTACTACAGCTGATCTTGTTAGGGGACAATTCAACTCTCTCAGAAGAAGCTCCAACTCACATTTTGTAGTTTCCTGAATGGCCATGGTGAGAGTGTAAGCATGCATTCCTGTATATGAGAAAATTTGACCAGCAAGATATTCAACCAATCCTCTCTGTTGAACACTCAGCTTGCTCTCCGATGGGCGATTCTCATTGACAGCTATCCACATCACCCAAGTATGGATGATCTCAGGTCTTCTTCCAAGCGCGTTTTTGATCTTCTCAGCAACCTCCGCAGAAACAGTTACTCTGTTCATGATCTCCCTTCCGTGTTTGTACCAACCTGCATACCTGTTCTTACATTGATCTAATGAGGAGACGAAACCGTCAGGGAGCTTTGACTGCAGACGCAATAGATAAGCAGCCAAGAAAGTGTACACAGAGGCACTTCCTTGTTGAACCTCCTCCTCTTCTTCTTCTGACTCCTCAAAATCATCATTGGACTCCTTAAAGTTAATCTTATCAACCTGTTTTTGCAGTTTTGCGGTGGTTGATTCCTTTTTATTGTTCTTAGCCTGCTTTGCTAAGTTCGCCAATTCTGCTTCCTCAGCGTCTCCTTTTGTGGTGATAGGTTGCTTATATGATATCTTAACCCCCTGATGCTCAGACGGTGGAATCAATAAGAATTTGGACCCTTCTGAAAATGGATCAATCAGAGAGACGGCCAGACTGAGGATTATGTTGACGGTTGAGGATTTAATCTTACTTTCCTCAATATCTTTGATTAGGCTGTTTCCAAGAAGAACAATCTCATCAGTGTCTACTTGATTGACATTATATATCCGGATCTTCTCCAGTTCTTTATCGGTCCATTCTAAGGGGCGGCATCTCAGGATAGAAACCCCATTGAGATCATCGTACCTCGACATCTTGCCAGTCTTTACACTAACTGTAGGCTTACTTACGGGCACCTTGGGAGGTTTCTGGACAGTTCTAGAGGAAGAGAGATCCTTTTGCAGGTTGCTGGTATTCCCTTGTGCCAACCTCTGCAAAGCTAATTCCACAGCATCCATTGAAATCATCAACATATGTAAGTATCGAATTAATAATGCAACCAAATGAAGAGAAAAAAATAAAAACCAGGATGAATAAAGAAGGCGTGAGCTAGTAGGCTCTGATACCATGTTAGTTTGTATGAAAGAAAGAATAGAAGAAGGAAGAGGGGAGGCTGTCAGTATTCTCCCGCAGCCCCTCTCCTCTCAATATATATATATATATATATTGCAACTTAAAATACAAAGACCAAAATACCCATATAACATATTAATCCTACTACACTTTTCTAACAGTTATCAAGTGACTCAATCTTTTCTTGTCAAGATTGAGGCCGAGTCCATAACTAAAGGCAATAATTCCCCTGCAAAAGAAAAGCTGATGTAAGGAGTTACCATGAGAGTCAAAGCAAGCACTACACGCTCTAGTTCCCATATTATGCTCAACAAATTTCTCTATTGGGAACATCCAGCTGAGGTTCCCATATTTGGGATGGATAATGGCAGAAGAGATATATGAACAGTTACACAGTAGCAAAATCAAATGTGAAACGGAAAGCAAAAGAAAAACAGAGACAGTTGCGAAACGCAGGGCTGAGTACTGACCCCATCGGGTCAGTACACACCACAGACCAACGGCCACCTCGATGGCAGCCGGTGGAATGTTTTTCCACCCACTGCCCGACCAAGGGGGTCGGTCACCGATACGCACCGACCCGAGTCACCCGACCCTCTTCAGTCGGGTCATGGTCGGCTTTCCGATCGTACAGCCCGACAATCTTCAATCTTTTATCCAGTCAAAGCTAAGAACCGCAAATCAAAAAAGAATGGGAGAGATATACCTTAAAAACAGGCGCAGACAGATCAACAATGCCAAGTGAAGAAATGAAAGCATGGGCACGTATAAGTGAAAACTGAAGTAGAAGAGCAAAGAATGGTCACGGGCCTCCCGGCGTGCCAACAACGGCTACGGTTTTGTGGAGAAATGAAGAGAAGGAAGGTGGCTGCTTGTGTGAAGAAAGAGGTTCATGATTCTAAGAACGCCTGGCGTGCATGAACAGTCATGCACGCCAGGCTTCTTTCTTTTTTTTTTTTTTTTTTTAATAATTAAAATAATAAAATATTATTATTTCAGCTCGGCGTGCATCACGCCAGGCGTTCTCTTTTACATCACCCGAAGAAAATTAAGATAGGCAGCGGATACGGGTTTATGAGCACTGATTGGGTCCCACGCACGATAGTGCAAAAATTTATTTATTTATTTATTTATTTTTAAAACAAAAATTTTTGCACGCGGTGTGCATGTTTTGTTTTACCCCGGGTTTATATGTTCGATAAACCCGCCCCACACACAACCCGTCAGGGACGGGTCAAAATATCGGTTGGTCTAAAAAAAGGAACTTAAAAGAATTCCTTAGCCAAACTGGAAAAAAATTAATAAAAATAGGTAAATGCTTTTGTGTACTTGGCAACTCTTTTTTAGTGTTTTTTTTTTTTTAATATTATTATAAAACAAAAAACACGAAAAAACAACTAAAAAGATTGTAACGGGTAAAAATTAGGTATGAGTAATGTGTGCTATACCAAACCATTATTTCGTTAGGTTGACATGACATTACCAACCGTCACTATTTTTTTTTCTTCTTTCTTTTAATAAAATTAATCTAAGAGTGAATTGATAATATCATAACAACATAATGAAATAATAATAAGTATTATAACATTACTCATTTGGTTGCTAGCTGTTGTGGTTGTAGTCAATGGCGGAGTCAGACAATTCATATTGTAAGAGTTGTTGAACTAAAAATATGATAAACATAATTTTAAATAAAAATTGAGTAATTCACACAATATATGCATCACCAAAAAAATATCTATAAAAGTTCATAAATTTTTTTCATCAACATAAATACACAAACCCACGTTTTTTCTAGGACTATACAGTCTCATTCACAAACCCAAACCTTTGATATAACCAAAGAGTTTTACATACATCCAGACTTTCTAGAAAGAAAGGTCGATGCAAGTCATTCCATCGGAGGTAGGATACCTACTAGGAGACCTAATGACTATGTCTAATGATAGGAATTATCAACAAACAACCAAGCATGATTACGCTAATATTAGCCCAAAAGGAATTTCGCTTGATTTGGATAATTGCAGGGATAAAGCACAAACTCTGGCAGCCAATTTAGTTATCAACCAAACTATGGCAGCCACGACAGTTTCTATAGACAGTTGTTAACTATCTAGAAAATACTCTTAGGGAAAACGTTCTGAATTGGCTTTTAGAGTCGTAGACTGTAGTTTATAAGCAAACCCCTTACCCCTGCCTATACCACTCATATAGTGATATAGAGAGAGGTTAAAGGACATCAAGAGTAAGAACGCAGTGGACTGGGCAGCCCCTCTGTGTAAGGAGTTTCTAGTCCACAAGGAGTTTCTAGCAAAAATAAAATTTGTTAAATCTTGTACTTGCAACTTGCAGAAATAAAACTATAAACTAGAAATTAACAAAGGATCTTAACCAAACGGAATCAGAAAGAAATCGAGGAAATTAGGGTCGTAGCTCACCTTGATTTCGATGAAGTTGAAGAACCCCGCCGGACCCAAACCCGAGATGGAGAGTGCTCAGAGAGGGAGAGATGGAGGCTTGGAGTTGGAGCGTCTGAGAGAGAGAGAGAGCGTTTGAGAGGGAATGAGAGGGAGAAGCCGAGAAAGGGAGAGAAGAAATAAAAAAATCCTTTGTACGGTGTGTTGGGAGGAAAAAAAAATTTTTAAATTCTTTTTCATTTTTATTGTTTCTTCGGATTCCTATCCACTTCTACCGACACCTTTTGCTTTGATTATTATTTCTTCTTTTACTTTTTGTTTATTCTCCTTCTCCCTTCTCCATTCAATCAACGAATCTGTTCTCTTTTCATTATTGTTTCATATTACTTTATCATCTTTCTTCTTTATCCCCCACAATCAACGAATCTGTTCTCATTTTCTTTTCTTTTCTTTTCCTTTGTCTTTTTCTTTTACTTTATTTCCTTCTCCTTTCTTTCTTTCACCTACTTCTGCCATGCCCCATCTCCTTTTCTTTTCTTTCTTTTCTTAATTCTCCTTCCAGCTAGCTTCTCCCAAATGTCTTCTTTTCTACACTTTCAATTCCTTCTTTTTTTTAAAGCCAGATAGTGAGAACGACAGAGAGAGGACGAGAATTAGAAAGAGGACGGGGTAGAAAGAAAGAAGGAGAGACGAAGCAAACAGAGAGGGAGTGGGTCAGTGAGCTGAGAGAAAGCAGAGGGAGTGTTGAGAAGAAAGGGAACCATGGAGACACTCCTATCAATCTCGGTGGCAGTCTGGCTCAAAGGAACTAAAAAGACCAAATATATCAAAACAATGAGGGCAATTATCTAAGGGAATAACTTCTACGTCTATTCATTGGTTGCCATTGGTTGCCACATCAGTTACGACACTCTAAAAAAAAATTAAACATCCACACCTGATTATATCATGTTTTATTAATTTTTCTAAAAAAAATAAATGTAGAGGATGGCAGACGAAAGTGAGGACGGTTCGCCGCCACTGCCATTGGCTGGGGGTGGCGGCAAACAACCCCAGTGACCTGGGGTGGCCGCAAGCCACCCCTTGTGGCCTGGGGGGTGGCGCGCGGCCACCCCTAGCCAGATCTAGGGGTGGTCCCGCGCCACCCTACGGCCACCCATGCTGGCAGAGTGAGAGAGGGAGAGAGATTCGGTTGGGCAATGGGGTGGAGGAGTCTAGGCTTGGGCAGCAGACGGTGGCTAAATAGTTGTGTGGGGAATTAATCCTTTACTTTGCAAACATGCGTTTTTCTTGCAATTTTTTAAAATAGATAATGTGTCAGATGCTAAGTGGTTTGCACAAAAGTTAGCTTTTGTGCAATAACCACAAAGTAACTGCTTTCATTATTATTCTTATTATTATTTTTATATGTCCACACAAGGGTAAGGAGAGGGAGATTCAAACTAATGACCTCCGTTTCATTAAGCGCTGCCCATAGCCAATGGAGCTATCCCTTGGAGACGCTGCTCAAATTATCTAATTGTTGGTGAGGTGAGGTTTTTGTAAGCTAAGAATGACAGATAATTATGAGTTTCTCACAAGAACAATGTGGTGGCATTTTTTTTCTTGTGATGATTTAACAGCATGGATGGCTGCAAAGGCCATAGGTTTTTCATTAGGGAAATATTGATGAACTTTGTGTTTTTATCGATTTTGATTTATTTTTTTTATTTCATTACCTCGATTATCCTGTTTTTGCATTCCAAGATCTCCGTTCCATTTTCCTGAAATTAATAGCAAAAAGCATCTGAACTAAAAATATAATTCTAAGATTAAAATAATAATAATAATAATAATAAATCGGTTATCCAATTATTAACTTCACAGAATTAAAATTTCAATATAGTTAAAGAAAGCCACAAGAAATTGAAATCTGTACTCTTAACGTATTGAAAAATAACAATGTGAATCCTCCATTCAATTTTGCTACATTATGACTCTAGTGGTGGCATACCTCACCAACAAAAAAATGACATAGTAGTTCAGAGATGCACACCAGATTTCCTCAAAAATTGGCAATAGAAATAGGTAAGATTGGAATGCCAAAAAACTGCAAGCCTCTGAAGTAATGAACTCAAATCTGCTTCAAAATCAGAGCAGATGAAAGTAAATGTCTTTTATGAGAAGAGTTCCATGTGCAACCAAGGTCTCCAATGTTGAGACCCACCAATCTTTCTGCTTTCTAAGCCCATTATGCACTCTCCTTCTACACAACATTTTAGCCTCACTATAAAACAATATCTCTGCTTCAAATTAGTTCAATAATACCGTTCTTCCGGTGCTTCTCTTAAATGACAATCTAAATCCACTAAAAATATGTTAGCTGCCCTTTGTTTAGTTACTAATTCCATTGTTGATCCTATTCCTCAATAATTTTGTCCTCCGAACCAAACTCCACTCTTGCAACATAACCCGCATCTTTCATTAGCTCAGTTAATCCATCCAACAAAGTGTAAATCTCTTGTGCATGGAGGTTTGATGTGTCCCCCACCACAAAGGGGAAAAATCCTGTGCCCACATCGACCCAAGCACAACCAGGAGCCTTCATCACACCCAAGTCCCTCATGGAAGTTCTAACCTTAGCTAGCTTGTTCCAACAACCAGCAGCAGCATACATGTTAGCAATCAACACATAGTAACCTGAGTTTTCAGGCCTCATTTCCAATAGTGTTTCAGCTGCCCACTCCCCTATCTCTGTATTTCCATGAATCCGACAGGCTCCTATTAGAGTGGCCCACATGGCAGGGGTTGGCTTGTAAGGCATTGTAGTGAGAATCTCTTTTGCTTTGTCCAACAAGCCAGCCCTGCCAAAGAGATCAACCATGCATGCATAATGCTCCAAAAGAGGAGTTATACCATATACAGCTCGCATCTTTTCAAACAGTCTTTGGCCTTGGATTACAAGACCGGAATGGCTACAGGCTGATAGAACTGCGACCATGGTTATATGGTCTGGTTTGGTTTGGGACCTTTTCATATCTTCAAATACTTCTAGTGCAGCTTCCCCCTCTCCTCTCATTCCATATCCGGCAATCAAGGAAGTATAAGTCACCTCATCCCTTTTGCTCAATGAATCAAACACTCTTTTAGCTTCCAAAACTTTGCCTGATCTTCCATACATGTCTACAAGAGCATTCCACAATAGCAAATTGTCCTTAAACCCTTCGCGCTTTGTAATGTAGCAGTGGAACTCCTTCCCATGTTGCAGATTTGCAACTCGAGCGCAGAGAGGAAGAATGCTCGCAATTGTCACAAAATTTGGTTCAATTCCGGAAAGCAACATCTCTCTAAATAGGAACGATGCTTCCTCAGATTGATCCATGTGGCTGTAGCCAGAAAGCATGGAGTTCCAAGTAATTATACTCTTATCTTCTATCAATCGAAACAGAATATAGGCATGTCTAAGGTCTTTGCACCTGGAATACATCGTTATTAATGCATTCTTGACGTTATGAAACCCATCACAACAGCTACGAATTGCAGAACCATGAATTTCTTTCCCCAATTTAATGACCCCAATGTGGGAACATGCACCCAAACCAATAATCCTCGCCACAGAATCCAAATGAATGCCATAAGTTCTCATCCGAGAAAGCAAGTTAAGTGCTCCCTTAAAATTGCCCGTCCGCAAGCACCCACCAGCTATAGTATTCCAAGTTATGATATTAACTTCAATACCTGTAATTCTCATCCTTTCAAAAAGCTCAAATGCTTCCTTCCACATTCCTCTTGAGGCATAAGCAGAGATCATTGTGTTCCAAGAAACAGCATCCTTCTCTGGCATCTCGTCAAACAAGCTACGAGCAACATCAATTTCCCCAAGCCTCCCATACATGGAGACCAAGGCATTATGTACAAACAAGTTCCACCCAGCAAAGCTAGAATTAATAGTATTATGAATCTCCCTACCGAAACCCAAATCCAATTTTTCACCACAAGCCTTGAGAACAGATGGGTAAGTGAAATTATCTGGCCTAACCCCCTTATCCACCATTTCTTTATAGGCAGAGAGAGCCTCCCCAAAAAGTCCATTTCTAACATAAGAAGAGATAAGCAAATTCCAAGGCAAAGGATGCAAAATACTTGTATTCTGAGTAATATTATGGGCATCAAGAAGGAGGTCAAAGCTTGAGTAAAACGTGACAAGTTTGGGTACTAAAGTGAGATGTTGTTCAAGACCCAAGGAGATAATCTGAGCATGAAGTTGTTTACCTTGTTGGAGTGATTTAAGGTTGGTGCAAGATAGAAGAAGAGAAGAGATGGGAAGTAAGATAAGGTCGAAAGAAGCAACAGAAGAGGCATGTAGCTGGATTAGAGAGAAAGTTTTGAATGCTTTCGATAAATGGCCCTGACTCGCAAAGTCCTTGAGAGATGTAAAAAGGGAATTAATCATAGATTCATCACTACTATTGTTTGTTTCCAGGATAGAATCATTGGATTGTGACGTGGATGGCTTATCATATGGTTTTGTACCCTGTTTCCATTTTCTAGGAATGAATTTTTGGATTTGAGATATAAAGAAATCTCTTGGGATAAACCGTGATGGAGAAGACGGCATACACTATAAATGTATGTGTTGAATGTGATAGCATGGTCAGGGAGAACTGATCGCATGCCTTCATCCACATTTGCAACATGTTGCTCTGCAAAATTGGCTATCAAGTGACTCAATCTTTTCTTGTCAAGATTGAGGCCAAGTCCATAACTAAAGGCAATAATTCCCCTGCAAAAGAAAAGCTGATGTAAGGAGTTAACCATGAGAGTCAAAGCAAGCACTACACGCTCTAGTTCCCATATTATGCTCAACAAATTTCTCAATTGGGAACATCCAGCTGAGGTTCCCATATTTTCGATGGCCAATGGCAAAAGAGATAGATTTTTTTTTTTTTCCTTTTTTTCTTCCGTTTTCT
>NC_081542.1:5168486-5206805 GCF_901000735.1 Corylus avellana | reverse complement strand
AAATTTGGGTAAGAAATTGAAGAAGAAGGACTATGTTTGGTTACAGGTGTGAGTTATCTTACTTGAGTGCAAAGCTATTCCTATTCTAGTATAGGAATATGATATCCTAGTTTAGTTGTTATACCTGGAGCTGTTTGGTTACGGGAATAAGGTAATCCTTATCCCAACTTATGTAATATGAAAAAAAAAAAAAAAAAAAAAAAAGGGTGCTGTGTGTGGCGTGGATTGAGGAGAGAGAAAAGAAAGAAAAGAAAAGGGAGAAAAGAGATGGTGTCAGCCAAGTGAAAAAAAAAAAGAAAAAAAAAAGGAGAAGAAGCGGTCCAAGTGGACCATATCACGCGCGCCACGCGCCGGTCAGATTCGGTGCGCCGATCTGATAACCGCCCAAGTGGGCTCATTTCATTTTTTTTTTTTTGGCCCAAGTCGGCCCATTTTTAAGTTTGGCTCATAGTCAGCCTTGGCCCGTTGTCGGCCCTTTTTATTTTTGGCTCGTTGTCAGCCTTGGCCCGTTGTCGGCCCCTTTTATTTTTTGGCTCGTTGTCAGCCCTGGCCCGTTGTCGGCCCCTTTTGAAGTTTGGCTCGTTGTTAGCCCTGGCCCGTTGTCGGCCCATTTTGGAGTTTGGCCCGTTATCGGCCCTTTTGAATCTGCATTCACCAGCCACCTGCCGCCGTCGCTGGCTGCCCGCCAGCCTCTATCTCCTCCGACAGTCGTCATCATCTACGGCCCATTCCCCACCTCCACCACCGCCGTCATCATTATTTCGGATTTCAAACTCAAGGTTCCAAAATATTCCACCTTGAGTTTGAGAGGGGATGTTAGAATATATGGAAAATATATTATATTTTCCATATATTCCATAATTATGCTGATATTGAAATATTCTCTATTTATGGATTGATTGTAATCATATATTGAGATTGTAATCAAATCAAAGAGATTTGATTACCAAACTTGTATTTAGACATTACCCTATAAATAAGGACCTTTGTATTGTAGACAAATTAAGTTAATGAGCACAATGTAGCCCTTAGGGATATTCCGAGTGGTGGACGTAGGTGTCTAACACCGAACCACCCTTAAGTTCTTTGTGTTCATTCCCTCTTTTGCTTCCGCTATTATTCCCACATCATCATTATTTCAACAAGTGGCATTCAAATTTCTTTGATGAAGTGTGTTAGTATTTTCCCCCAGTCAGTGTCATCGTTTCGTTGTTGGAAAAGGGATTAGAAATAAAAATCGAAGCCTAAAAGAGTTTCGTTGTTCCCACCTTAACTCTTGGTTCAATTTGTGTTATCTACTGTTGGTCTCCTAAAAGAGTACAAAGGAAAACCATTTCAGAAATATAAAACTTCTCTGCCCTCCATTTTCTCAAGAACCAAACAGAGAGTAAAAGATTTTAAAACAAAGAAAAGTTTGAACAAAATTGGATGCTTTCTGGAACCTGGATCGCTCTCGGTATTCAACAAACTCGACTCCCCAGTAGCGATTGCAACAATCCGGAGGAGAGCTTCTCCACCCACAAAATTGTTTCTGGGAGGAAAAAATTAAAATCGAATTTCCACGATGTGGTTTGAATATTCCTTCTACTTTTCGAGAAAGAAGAAAGAGCCCTCCAACGCTTTCCCTTCTCATAACATTTGCACAAACCAAAACTCTAAATTGGAAAACAATCACGATTTGCTTAAAGTGCGATATCATCAAAAAAGTAAGAAGAAAGTAGCTTTCCATTGGATTTTTCAAATTTACCAACTACATCTATGCAACAAAAACTTCCGACCGCTAACACTGTTATACATATAAAAGAAAACAAGGACATTTAAGCTTTTTTGGGGGACTTGGAGGCTTTAGAGGACTTGTCAGAGTCAGCAGGAGCTGTCTTCTTGGGCAGCAAAATGGGGTTGATGTTTGGCAGAACTCCGCCGCTGGCAATGGTAACCCCTTGAAGCAGTTTCCCCAGTTCCTCGTCGTTCCTCACGGCCAACAGCACGTGCCTTGGGTTTATCCTGGTCTTCTTGTTGTCACGTGCCGCGTTTCCTGCCAGCTCCAAAACCTACACACCAAAAAAAAAAAAAAAAAAAAAAAAATTCAGACTCTTTTCTATTTGCTTTCTTTTGCATGTTCGCAGAGAGAGCTGTTTAGATGCTTAGAAAATGCAGGAAAAAGTGGATCTGAATTTGGGATATAAGATTTTTGCCTTCGCTTGAGAATAACCGAAAGTGTTTGGATCTGATATTCAAACATCCAATCTTATATCAGCAGCCAAACATAACTTCCAAAAGAAAAGGATCTAAAATCGTCATCACCTTTCCTCAGTCTCTCGGCAACCAAACACAGAAAATAAAAAATGCAGGACGCATCGGGAAAGAACAGATCCAAAAGTGCCTTTTGGGATCTGAGAGAGTACCTCAGCGGCGAGATATTCGAGTACGGCGGCAAGGTAAACGGGAGCCCCGGTGCCGGTTCTCTGAGCGTAGCGACCCTTTTTCAGGAACCGAGCGATACGACCAACGGGAAACTGTAGCCCCGCCTTGACCGACTTCGACACCGACTTCTTCCTCTCGCCACCTTTTCTTCCTCCGGCTCCCCTCCCCGACTTCGTGGTCTCCATTAAGAAAAGAACAACCTCAAACCTCTCTGAAGATCTTTGGAGGGAAACTGAATAAGCTTTGGAGCGTTTGTATTTTGAATTTTGGAGTGACGTTCACTATCGTGGGCGGTATTTCATTTATAGTAGGTGGGGGTTCGAGATTTGGGGGCCTTTGGGGGTTTGGATCGGACGGCTGGGAGATTGTTTGTTTGCCTTGTTGTATTCCAATGTTTGATCCAAAGGGTATGAGCTGTGACACGTCCGCGATCCGTGGGTTTTGGTTTCGGCCAATGGGGTGCTTTCTTCTAGAAAGATAAAATTTATGTGATATTGTGGGACGGGCCATGCTGGCAATCCGTGGGAGTTTTGGTTTTGGCCAATGGGGCTGCTTTTACTGGAATGACTAAGCAGCCCTGGCATACTTTGAGAATGACGGATGTACCCCTGAATTTGGTTCGAGTCTTTGAGTTTGAGGTAAGGGTTAGGCCAAGCTTAGCCAAAACTCATGTTTGAACCACATTAATTCACCTAATATCATAATATATTAATATCTACTCTAAATATTTAAAACAAAAAATTAACACCTCAAATAACAACAACCACCAACCATATCATCATCACCAACAAACTTTTTTTATTTTATTTTTATTTTTATAGGTAATCAAATTTTACTAAAGGGCACACCCAAATACACATAAAATGTATACAAGAAAACGAAAAAGAAAATCAAAAAATTCGTGGAAACTAAAAATGGCATTAAAACCTAGGTTACACACGCTAGGTGCTTCAACACATGTAGTCCTGCCTAGGCCTCTAATGACTGACACTTTGCCTTCGATATCAAAGGTTGGAGGCAATCTCAATTTATGGTACGCACAAGATTTACAACGCTCAACCAATTGGACAAGTTGGCCATGAGAATACGATTAGCAACTTGCTACGTGGCAAACATCTAGAGACCTTAGGATATGTATCTTAAAAAATATGGACTACATTAGGTGTCTCTTTTTAAAAGGATATGCTAGCTGTAGTTGACAAATAGCCTGTAAGTAAAAATAGTAAAACTTACTGAAAAGGCCAGGATATGCTAGCTGCAGTTGACAAAGAGCCTGTAAGCAAAAATAGTAAAACGTATTGCGCATCCAGGGAATCGAACCCTGGTCAGTACCGTGGGAGGGTACTATGATACCACTACACCAGATGCGCTTCACTTGATACAAAGGCTTGAACATTTATACCTAAAGAGAATATACATTTTTTCCTAAACTACCAAAATTGGTTAACGCCCTTCCTAAAGTAAGCAAAAAAATGACTAATTTTTTTTTTTAATAAGACTCAAATACTCTTATAAATTCGAGAAAAAAAAAAAAAGAGTTCCCTTAACGGGTGCAAGAGCCAGGAGGTATGATGTGATGTTGAGCTCACCACTCGCAAGATGGCTTCAAGCCTTAGCAAGCTTGGCATTCGAAAGGGAGATCGTGTCATGCTTTTTTAAAGGCTAGGCATGCGGATACATATGCAATTATTGGCGCATTATGCGGTTCTTACTTTCGATAACCACATATGCATCATGTAGTTACTAATAATTATTCGTGTCATCATTGTTGTTATTAACCTCAATTATTATATCGTTATGTGCATATTAGGTAATAAACATTTTTAGCCTTTATTAAGGCATATTTTAAACAATTTTAAAAATATTTTGTCTCGTGTTTTGGCATGTTTTAGAACACTAGCAACAACTTTTTTTTTTTTAATTTATTTTTCTAAATTCAAGGAATCAAAGTATTTTCACTTTCTATTCAAATACACTTCATAATAGTTTCTCTTTATTTTTCTGTATTCAACCAAATTGTACATTAATACATACATTGTGCGCTTTAAGAAATTCAAAAACAAAAAATAATTTCAATGGCCGTGATTTTGCTTCTATATATCCTTCTTCGAAGGATTCACAAATCCGGGTTTTAGCTTTTCCCAATGGGGTTTTTGCAGCTTAAGAGAGAAAGAAAGCTAGAAGAAGAACTAATGTGCTTTCGTTGGAATGACTAAGCAGCCCTAATATTTGTCCATAATATATGGAGTATTTAATCATTTGAATTTGTCAAAATATATGAACCACCCACCAATAAATGTCAAATTACAATATGAATTATCAGATAATTTAGACAAAGTGTTGTACAAAACCAATGAATATATATATACCTTTATGCATTGTTTTGACTATATAAAATCAATTGAAATATTGGATTCTTCGCCATGATCAACTTTATCAGGGAAAGAGGTAATGATCTTCATTTGGATTCTTCTCAAATGAACAGCGAACTCCATTGCCTCATTCATGGCAGCTCGAGCAGCAGCCAATGCCTCCTCAAGCTCCTTATTGATCAAGTAATATGTGCATATTTGGCTTAGAATCCGGTCGTGTCTTTCTTGGAACCTTTGCACTCTTTCTTCAGCATGTTCCAAGGCCTCCCCAATGAGCCTTAGTTTCTCTGCTGTGATTTGTTGCCGATGCCATCTCTTCAAGTTAGGCACACAGAAGAAGAATGAGGCTGAGAAGCCCACAATGGCAAAAACGATGCCACCATAATCCATGAATTCTTTTTTATTTATTTATTTTTTATTATTATCATTTTGTTTGCTGAATATATGAAAGAAACTATGTAGTGTCTTGGGATTCTTTGCTTGGATTGAGGGGGGCTACAAATTACTTTTCTCTCTTTTATTACGTGGGACCATTATTGGGTGCTTCCATGCCTCATCACGAAGAAAAATCTTTATATATGTTTTTCCTTTATTTTGCAAGGTATGGTACTTAATTAATGGCAAAGTCTCTCTCTCTCTCCCCAAAGAAAAAGGCTGGTGATTTAAATTAACAAAATGATTAATGTCAATATTAAAATCAAAGCAAAATTCAATTTGCAAACCCACCTTGATGCGGATCCAAATTTCCCATTATTAAGCCCAAAGGGGAGCAATGAATAATAACAAGATAGTGAGAGAGGGTTTTCATTGCCTATGCAAAAGAACAAGGATCATCTTCGATTAGTTATATTTGAGGGATATTTTTGTCTCACAAAAAGTAAAAAGACAAAAAGTTACCCCTTAAATATAACTAACCGGATACTCTTCACTTCATTTGAACTAAAGAGGATTTTGTTTCCATGCAAAAGATCCAACAGGTAGACCTCTTGTTCAGCTCCCTACTCGAACAAGAGAGAGCTCTTCTCACGTACCTCTACCGGTAGAGAAAGAATTCTCAATTACAATAACATGTTTGTCCCTTCGTTGCACCTCCTATCACAATCGTCCAAAATGTTTTCCTTCAATTCTCTAGATATTACTACTTCCTTCTCTATTACCAAAGTTAAGTTTGAAGTGAACAAGTTTCTGTAATTGATTTCAAATTCAATATGCGGTTATGTACCAAACTCTGCGCTTTCCAATTTCAAGCATTGATATCTAACCATCAAAACAACTCAATTGTACATTCAATACATATACTGTACGCTTCAACAAATTCAATGGCCTTGATTAGTCACTTGTATTTTGATAATTTTGCTTCTATCCTTCCTCGAACAGTTCTTGAAGATGGGTTCTGTTTGTTTGATTTTCTACCGTGTGACTTTCGTGGTGCTCGACGCTTTTGTTTCCGTGAACCACGTGCCCCATCCAGCTTTCTATTCGGTTGCACTTGCATTCTCTCTAAGCGTTGACGACGGATCTCAGGATCTGCCCAGCCTCTTCCCCATTCTGCAAAAGATGAATAAGACTTGGGCTTGCTCACTGAGAGCAGCATATCTGCTTCAGGATAAACATTGAAAGGTTGCTCCCTACTAGATTGCAAAAACTCCAAGCCAAGTTTTGTTGGCGCTGGGAATTTAATCTGAACATGAATCTGCACAAGATAATGCAGTTAAAAATAATGGCACACAAGGGCTAGCAACATACAGGCACAAATAGGCAACACCATATGCACAGGGCACAATCAGATGTGCAAACATTGCTCACAGTTTTAGACGTGTGCGCATACTTCCCGATACAAGGTAGAACAACTAGTTAACTATTTTTGACACTAGTTGGATTGTACAAGGGATGGACATTTACGATCTTCAACCTACTAATTTTGGTTTAGAAAACAACTATAAGAAAGTAAGAGTTCACGTTGTTGCATGACATCCACGACCCAATATATTTAGTCCCCATAGTGTCTTGAATCTGAAGAAATATATCAGTGCAAGGATGAGCATAAAAATGGCCCAAAGCCCGGATTTTGTTTTAGGTGCTGTAAAAAGACTACATTTTCAATAGTCCAAAATTAATTTCAATTTTTTTATGCTGTACTTTTTTTTATAGCACCTTAAGCCAAATCCACCGGATGAAAACTCAACGAAACCAGAAGCCAGACTAGCCTAGCCCGTCCATGTAATTCCCTTGGGATAAGACCTCCCAAGGTGTTGCCTCTCCCTTGATCAACTATATCAACTAAAAATTGCAACTGGAAAAGGAAAAACTCATTTTCCAATTGTATACCTTGTTATCTGCCTCTCGGATGTACCCTTTATCTTCCATAATTCGTGCAAGACCTTGCCACCAACGCAGATCAGTTGCCACAAATTTTTGAGACTGTACATGGTCATGAGATGAAAAAATAGCAAACAGCAACAATTTGAGAAAAATGTCTTATACGCCATATCAAAAAATCTGACACATGTTTCCACAGAGAGAGAGAGACAGAGAGAGAGAGAGAGAGAGAGAAAGAGTTGACTTAGCATCACCTGCTCCCTTATTTTACTGACAAGCACTCTGAGGTTTGGCATTTCTGTAGATCTCCGTTGCTTAATGTCAGTGCACATGGTATCATCATATAACCCATCCATGAAACTGCTCTTATCCTGAAATTCAACACAAATCTCATTTTAAAATAATATTAATTAACAACCCTCCCTCCAAAAGCACATATTACGTCCATACACTGCTTAGAATTTCAATACTACAAGTATTGTACTTAGCAGGTTGGCAATAAGTTCTCAAGATGGGTATTAGCATTTAGCTGACCAAAGTGTTTCCCAGACAGAATATCCACACATACATGTGTAATTTTTACATACACGCATGCAGATATGTATGCATGCATTTGTGCATGTGCAGACCATGGTAGAAAAATAGGATGCCAAAACATATCAAGAACGATCAAATCACCTATTCATCAGATGGTCAATGGCATAGTGTCTGGCAGCTATATTGCCATGCTAAAACCAAATATTTATGACAAAAAACGTAGTATCTTGACTCAACTGAAATAAGCATGACCATTACTTACATAATGAGCTGCAATAACCTGCATCAAAAGATCAGCCTCCTCTTTCAAATTCTGCATTTCAGGAGGTCCATCAACGCAAACATCACACCTGCATATTAGATGAGGTTATCCCATATAGACCATCATTACAGAAGGGATTACTAACCATGGCAATGGAGCAGACTCATTGCTTAATATTTACAAATAATAATTACAATATTCCTACCCTGAAATTTTACTAGAAAAATTATCAACAGATCCAACAGAAGAAAGGAAGCATTACGTACAATAGACACTTCTCCCTTAAATCCTCCCCAAAGTACTCCACAAGTGTCTGAGCCCGACAGCAAGAAGTATTCACGCCATATCTGCAATTTTATCTTTGTAATAAACTGTTCAAGAAGAGGAAAAAAAAAAATGGCTGCAAGGAAATGCAACTGTCACTAACCTGAAGCAGTCAGATAGCATCTTATATGCTTTTTTAGTCTGATCTTCATTTCTTTTATTCGGCAAGAGTGATGGCACTCGTGTTTGGTTTGCATATAGAGCTGCTTGGCAAAAACATAACAGATTCTATTTAACTTTTTTCTATATATGAATGATAAAACACCACAATATATTTGTTTTTATGTTTACAGCACTGCATTTCTTTATCTAGACTTCACAACACAAACCATTCTCCACAAAGCAATACAAGGTGAAAAAGAAATTAAAACAAAAGGGCATGTGGGAGCCGCAAGCACATAGAAGAAACTGTGGACTAAGAATTTCAATTATATTTAGGAATAAATACACAATTTAACAAAAAAAAAGAACTTACTGCATTCTGCTAATTTCCCATCCCTGCCAGCTCGACCTGCTTCTTGATAATATGCCTCCAAACTCTGTAAGCAAACTAATGGTTAAAAGAAGTTCACGCTACCAAAAAAATGATTTTTTTTTTAACAAAACACAAATTTGGCAGGCAGAAGAGCATGCAAATTTCCACACTATTTTTTGTATGAATGCAAATTTCCACACTAATAAACAGATATTCAGGTGATATGTAACAGTTAGTGCACAAGTCTACGAACAAATAATGGCGAAACCCAGTAAACATTGCACCCAAGTCAAATTTAAGAGATCACCTGTGGCCAACCATAATGGACAATTCTTCGGACATTTAATTTGTCAATCCCCATTCCAAAAGCAATTGTTGCAACAACAACCTGCAGGTGACAGGTAACAGTATAGATGAGTACAAATTGAAGTTTCCTATCGCCACAATATTCTTGTGAAATAAACAGAACAAACGAAATAGAATAAGGCCATTGCCCTCTGTGGGCAGATATAGCATTAACAGGTGTAGAGCTTTAGTTTCCTTGAGCCAACAATGGAATACAAATGTTATAAGACCATCAGCAATCTCTGTTGATGAATTAGATTTTAAATTGAATTGATTTATACTCGCAAAAAGTAAACATTGTATTAATAACTAGAAAAATCTATATCTAAAATGGACGAGTCTTACCATCTTCTTGAACACATTTTTGTCTGACCAAGCTTGAAATCATATTTAAACAATCTCATCATCAGGTAGTATGGAAATATTTAAGCATAGGTGTACTGAATTTACAGTAATATATCAGAAAATTCTATAGACACTATTTATGCTCAACACTAAAATCCTAAATTCTGATTTGGAAGCAGAACTCGACTCTTAATTGAGAAAATACAGATATAATGAGTATTCTCTTCAACTAAAAATTACCATTTACATAGATTTATCTAGGACACTCCTCAAGATATGCGATGGCCAAAGACCAAGCATGACATATATAAAAACAGTTTTTCTTTGTTCTTCGATTAGCATGCTACATGCAACTGGTGAATCTTGAATCTTGAACCATGGCCCTGCCCTTCACCCTATTTTTACAAGAGGAGAAGCCACTTTTCAAGCTATAGCTGATTGAGAAGTTGGTTAGTTATTCAACATGATATCTATGGACGCATGAAACCATCTCGGCTTTTCCACTTTCAGTAATCTCTATGAAGAATGAAAGTCCATACCTCTAAAGAGTTTTCATGAAATTCCTTGTGAACCCGCCTTAAATGTGATTTTGGCAACTGGGGAGAGAAATAAGCACAAATGAGAGGCACATTAGGACAATTACAAAAAAATAAAAGAAAAGAATATTAGCAAGCAAGGCTCAAAATTACATGAAAATCAAGAGATGTCCGCCTGATTTCCCTGTCTATGGATGTTTCCTTACCATTATGGATTCCACACAACCAATTTTTGGCACTAAATTGTAATGCCCCCGAGACCCCCCACCCCCCCGAAAAAAAAAAAAAAAGGCCCAATAAGAAAATGAGGTTCAGAAATTAGGAGAACCACATGTTTCTGTTAAAATAATTCTTTTCAGGCTAAGGGGTTGCCTTAGTGGACAGTTAGAGTTAGAAAACAACATCATATGGTAAGTTGGTTATAGACCTCATATTATGCATATGAATAAACTTCTAGTAATTGCCATATGGAATACATACCGAAGCATTATAAGCAGCAGCTTTCACACCAAACCCACAAAGATATTTTGTGATCCTCAATGTTTCTTTTCTAGTAGGAACATATATAATAGTTAGTCCTTGCTCTAAAGGCTCACGCAGAAGTCTTAGTCTTTCTTCTGGTTTGTTTGGTGGATCAATTGTCTCAGATAGCCCACCCAAATCCCAGCATGCAGGAGGAGATTGTCCAGAGAATTCACCAAAGGCAACTGCAGGAATAAAAGCGATTGACATGTTGTGAAAAATCATCAATTTAGAACGAACTTGAAAGTTTGGTGATAAAACATAGTTAACATTTCATTCTTGAAATTTCTTTCAGGTTCTACTTTACTTATTACAGTATCTATTAGTCAAACAACAGAGAATATGAACAGAAGAAAAAACAAATTAAGAAAAAATTTATTTAAAAATAAAAAATAAATAAAAAATAAAAACCAGAAGGCTCATACCATCCCAATCATCCACACCCTGAAAAATGTCAACATCATTTTCCAAATATTCAACTGACATTTCTTTTCCCTTTGAAGCTATTGAACCATTTTCCTTCACTGCATATACTTCTTCATCATCACTGCCAGAATAGGAATCCTCAATGTTGTCCAAATCATTTGGAGAACTTCTATCTGCCTCAGATATACTACCATTCTCAGAGCCATCAGATGCATCATCTAATTCTTGTGAGATTACAGTCTGTTTCTTGCCAGCACTCTTTCTCTTTCTGACATATATGTCTATCAGTTCACGGAAATCCTTCTCATAGGAAGATGGTGACGATGTTCTACTATGTTTTACCTGTAAATGGCAGTAAGTGAATTATAGGGATTTCTTCAATAACAATTGTGGACGTTATAATCAGACACGAAGTATAATGAAGCAAATAAGAGTTAAATCAAATAATAATTGAACAACAGTCCATCAGGAAAACCTTAGAATTTCCTCTTCTCCTAATTGAAAACTGCATTGCAAGGATCAATCTAGAAAGAGGAATGCTAGGTTTACAAACAAATTTTACAAAAAAACTTTTACAACATGATTGGAAAAGAGATAAATTCAACTTTTGAGAAACCCAATCATATTGTGCCACATCATGTTGTAAAAGTTTTTTTGTAAAATTTGTTTGTAAGCCTAGCATTTTTCATCTAGAAATCATAAATCTCAGAGAACACACTGAATGAGCACATAAAGGTATAACAAAAAACCTAACCAAAAACCGAAGATTTGGCCGGAAAAATGAAGTAAGCACAGTCTTTGTTTCCCTTGACATGCGTAGAGACTTGAGAATGTCTTCTCGAACCTGTGTTGTGGCAGTAGCAGTCAATGCCATCAGCGGTATATCAAATTTCAAGAATTTTAAACTGCTAGCACTGAAGTTCTCTCGTAATAAAGACAATCGCCTGAAACATCAGTATATATAAGTCAATTAATTGTGACAACTCTAATCATCTAATACAAGAAATAGATTGATAAGCCTAAAAGGAGTGGACGATAAAACGTCAAAGGCACAGAAAAGACAAACAATATATAATTGGCTAAACAAGGTGAACAATAAATAATAAATAGAAACTAACTCAAACTAAGTAGATATGGGACTTCTACTTATCAAAAAAAAAAAAAAAACATAGATATGGGACTTCTCGTTATCTTATTAAAAAAAGTTGCTAGCAGGGTATTTTAGATTGGATTAACTATGATCAGACTCACTTGCCTTCATGTGAATAACATGCATGGCTGAGCCATTTATTGTTAGTTATAGTAACATATTAGTAATGAAGCAATAACATGCAATGATTATAATCAAATCCAACCACTGCTTCTAAATGTTAAAAAGGACATCTCGGCCAGAAGGGAAAGCACAAACCTGTAATCAGGCCGAAAATCATGGCCCCACTTAGAAACACAATGGACTTCATCAATTGCAAACAAAGCAATTCCACGACTTTCCGCAAGCCTCTGAAGTGGTTTTATCAATCTGTGGCAGCATAGATTGTATTTTTAATTATGGAAACACCTCTGTAAAATAGTTGTTACATATTATACATCTTTTCTTTTACCTTAAAGCTGTCTCTGGGCAACTATATATTATGCTATACATGCCTTGCATCGCTTTCTGTTCCACAGTACTGTCGGGTTGCCCAGATCCAAGAAAGCAAGCAGACACCCCGTGTTTGGCTAGTTTTAAGCACTGATCATGCATCAAGCTAATCAAGGGTGAAATAACCACTACAACCTTCCCTGTTAATAATGCTGGAATCTGGAAACACAGTGATTTCCCTGTAGAAAAGTGATTGCGTTCAACTACTTAGCACCCATCCAAAACAATAGGAATGGGTAAAGACAAAGATATAGTTGAACAAGGAAGATTACCAGACCCTGTTGCTGCAAGGACAAGACAGTCTTGGTGAGCTAACCAAGCAGCCAAGGCTTCCTTTTGGAAATTTTTTAAGGATGAATAACCAAAATGCTTTTGCAAGAGACTGGTAACTTTCTTCTCCCAATCTGATCCAATTTCCAACTCTCGAGGGCAATCAACTAGAAATGGCTCTACCTCAGATTTAAAGTTACGACCAATACCAGAAAGATCTTTAGGTTCTTCTACACAAGAAGGCAATACGTTTGATCCCAAAACCAACACATCAGATAGAACATCAACCCTGTTCCGTTTGGGTCTAGCTGTGAATTGGAAATGGTTCAGTATGCTAGACTGGCGTGTTTGACTTGAAGGATGCAAGGAGGACAAGGCTCTTTTTTGCACAGCCTTGCCATTGCTTGTGGAACAGGTGGAACTAATTGATGTACCCCCACTATTTCTACGAGGACCATTCAAGACATACTCAAGTGCATCATCCAAAGATGACCCTTTTGCTTTTACAGCTTCTGTGACAGCGGAATGCTCAAATCCCATTTCAATTAGTCTTTCGATGACTTGATTAGAAGATATATCATCGCCATCCATGGTATGAAAATGTTCTCTGATGAAAAAAAAATAAGAACCAAAAGTCAAGCTTGCAACAACAACAAAAACATTGGATGGTTGGGAAAAGTTTTAATCTCCTGATAGAACACAGTAACTTATCAACCCTGCTCTGTTTGGGTCTAGCTGCAAATTGGAAATGGTTTAGTATGCTAGACTGACAGCAAGAACAACAAAAGTGGATGATTGGGAAAAGTTTCAATCTACAGAAATGTCCAATCAGCTCCATATAGAAACTCTAACAAATCAAGCTTTAGATTCAAATGAATTTTATGGAAATAAGGCAACTGACAAATTCATAACTCAAAGATGTCTTTCATATGACAACTAAATTTTTTAGCAAAAGCAACATTGTCTTAGTCTTGTCTTCACAAGATACTATAAATCAGGGGAAAAAAAAGTGCTGGCTAAACATACATTTTCAAATTTTACAGGAAAGGAAAAAAATTAATAAAGAGGGTCAATAAGAGAATTTTTCGTGGAATATCAGAGATAATGCAGGTCCTAAATAGCAAGGAATTCAAATATCACCTAGAATTCATTGAAAAAATTTAAAATAAAAAAAAGATTGACCATAACTCCAGCACTAATTTCAAATGAATGACAAAATGTGCAATTGAGACTTAGTAATCTATGCATGTAACTCTAAGCCTATAGAAGGCAGAGCAGCAAATCAGAATCCAAAACCCCAAGATATAACTCCGATCGAAAGAAAAATAAAAAATAAAGCTTAAGATTTGTAGTGCAAGTGATCTAAACTGAACAAAAAAACAAGGCATAAAAGCAAAAGATATTAATAAATTAATAAAATTCAATCCAATCTTTGCCCAGCCAAGTTTTTTGTTTTCATTTTTTTTTTTTAAAAAAAATTATAAGTAATTAGCCCCAAGGGTAGACCTCCCCTTCTTCAAGGGTGGTCCTCAACCGATTGAGCGCCAGAAACGGGGGCGGGGGGGTGTGCAATGACCGCTGCACCCCTTGGGATGAAACAACCTAAATGTTAAGATTTCAAAATTTATTCCCTGTTATTTTCCTCCACTTGCTTAGCAGCCAAACGGAGTCACCAAAACCCTTTCGTAATCTCAACTCAACAAACTATTAAAATCTAATGAAGCACAATGCCAAACTCCTACATGAAAAATACTCGTCAGATGGTGAAAAGTTCTAAACTTTTATTTATTTATTTATTTTAATTTTCCTTATTTTTCCTCTCCTCCATTTTCTCAGCAACCAAACGATGCAGTGGCGTAAAACAAAAAAGAAAAAAATAAAAAAGAGATCAACCATTCTAATTTCAGTTTTATCAAACCCAAGAATATATCAAAGGAGAGATAAATACAGATAATATTCGAGATTATTACATAAGAAAAAAAGTCAACCAGAAGCTTACATAAAAAATATAATCAGAAAATTTGAAACACACACCAGAGACAGAGAGAGGAAAGTTGTGCCCAATGCTGAGGTTTTTCCCGCCAGAGCGGAAGAAATTTCGGAGTCGGGGTTTGCAGTTGGGTCAGAGTGAACGCATTTTCACACTTTTACACTCTCTCTATTCAAAAATTAAACGCCGCCGTATGGTTAGACGTCGGGACTCAACGTTCTAGGGGTTTGAAATAACGGCCTAGCAGCATACGGCCGAAAAACAGGACGACCCAAACTATTATTTTTGCTTTTTCTTTTAATTAATTATTTATCTTAGGTGACGTAAATAAAAGATTTTAGCTTAGGTTGTTAAAAAAAAACAAAAAACAAAAAACAAAACAAAAAAACTAAGGAAAAAAAAATCATATTTAGTCCTTGCAGCTTTCAATAATAAGGTCCTTAGGTTTTGCCCACATTTAAAATATATCCATATGTCATTTTACAGTAAAATGCAATGTCATATCAACAAGTGTTGAGTCATGAATTAAAAAAATAAATAAAATTTTTTTTAAAAAAAAAAAGACCCCCAAAAAATCATTGACATGTGTTAAATCACATATTGTCCAAAAAGTTTAAGCTAATAGGAAGAGATGGGGCTCAACATGTGTAATATTTAATTAAAATGAGATAAATTAACAGAGTCAAGGTTTGATCTGAGGACCTTTGGCCCTGACACCATGTTAACTCACCAGTTTTTTCAAAAGTTTAAGCTAATAGGAAAATGTAAATTTAATCCCTTAATCAATACTTTAACAACATGACATGTAGAACTTAAAGAAACACAAAACCTGAGAACTTAAAGAGCAAACCACAATAACAAAATACTATGGTTCTGTCGGTGTGCCATTGCATTAAGATGTTGAGATAGATATTGGCATATTGCTTTGTCAAATGAAACACATGTGACATATGACAATTGCCAATTCTTACAATAAAGTGATAAAGTGATATATTTTAAACTTAAACAAAACCTAAAGACTTTATTAGTGGAAATAAAAACCCAATGACTAAATTAATATCATGACAACCTAAGAATCAAATATGATTTTTTTCTTTCAAATAATAATACTATATATTACATTTTTATCCACAATAATTCTAAAATAATGATGTGGCAATTTCAATCGATCCTTAGATTAGTCATTGTTAACAAATATATATATATATATATATATATATATATCCAAAGTGTTGAATGGTTATGCAAGATTAGTACCGTATGATAATTATGAAATAAAAATTTAGTTTATAGCGTTACTTTTCAAATATGTTGTATTTTTTAAACGATGTTGTAGATTTGATTCAAATTTTTTTTTGTAAGAGAAAGAGAGTGAAATTAAATATACTATATATAATAAAAAGTATAGTTTAGAATTGCAACAAATAAGTGTTAAACCCCGCAAAATATAATGGGTTATATACTAAATACCCCATATGGTTTCATAACTTTATTTTTTCTCCTTTAAGGTTTTACTTTTATCATAGGAGGTCCATGTGGTTTTGATAATAGACCAAATTAGGCATTATGTCAGTTGACTTAACGAAATTTCACGTGGACCAATCAAATATTAACACGTGGCACCTACTTAATTTTTTTAAATTAAAAAAAAAGTATTTTTTTTTTTAAAAAAAAAGGAAAAAAAAAATTGAGAGTGGCTTGGCCTCCCCCTTTAGCCATGGGGGTGGCCTGATCACCCCCATCTGGCCGGATGGGGGTGGCCTAAACCACCCCCAGTGGGTACTAAGCCACCCCCTTGGCTCCAACGAGGTGGCCGAGCCACCCCCATCCGGCCAGATGAGGGTGGCTCGGCCCTCCAATTTTTTTTCTTTTTTATTTAAAAAAAAAACATTTTTTTTTAAAAAAATTTTTAAAATTAAGTGGGTGCCACGTGCCAACATTTGATTAGTTCACGTGAAATTCCATTAAGTCAACTAATGACTAATTTGGTCTATTATCAAAATCACATGGGTCTTCTGTGATAAAAATGAAAACCTAGGAAAAAAAAAATAAAGTTATGAAACTCCAGAGGTATTTAGTATTTAACCCAAATATAATTAAGTGAAACGTGCGTTGAAAGAAAAAAGAAGTGAAACGTGCATTTACGTGTTTAATACGTTTAGGTTTTTTTCCCCACCGACTTTAGCGGTTATAAAACCAACTTTAAACACAGAGACTCCCACGTCTCTCTGCCTCTCTAGCTATGTTTGCCCAGGGAAAGCCCCGCACTGTTGCTGGAACGGCACTGTTCCAGCTACAGTGCGAACTGACACGTGGCTGACTTTTTCATCTTTAAATTTTTTTTTTAAGCAAAATAAAAAATAATAATAAAAAAAAGAAAAACCGGGTGGCCTCCACCCCCCATTAAAGTGGGTGGTCGGACCACCCCATTTTGCTGGGGTGGCTCCAAACCCTGTCGATTGGGGTGGTCAACAGCGCGGGCTGGGGTGGTCCTACACCCCCTTGGCCAAAAAAAAAAAAGGGAACGAGTGCATTTGGGGGTGGCCGGACCACCCCCAAGGGGCTGGGGTAGTTTCGGCCACCCATACAGCCGGTGTGGGGTGGCCGAAACTAAATACAATTTCGGTTTTCACAAGAATCATTTATAAATAAGGGCCATAATATAAATGATTCATGTGAAAACTGAAATTGTATTTAATTTATTCTAATTTTATTCCTTGATGGGAGGAGAAACCAATAAAGGTTGAGGGTCCATGACCTACTTATAAATAGAGCCCTGTGTAAACAATCTATTGGCATTGGTAGACATAGGTTAGAAGATATCTCTTTCTTTGTTGCAGGGTTTAATTTCTAATTCGCTTGAGCAAACATGGCTAGAGGTAATTTTGAATCCTTATTTCAGCTGCGTATTTTATAGCATCTAATTTTATATGCTAACATGTGGTATCAGAGTCAACTCTACGCTATTTTGCTTCGCATTAAGTTTATGTTGGCAAATAAGAGTTGTGCAGGTGCTGCATATCATTTGTCTTGCTTGTAATTAAAGATCGTCTGTTTTATCACCTCCTTTGGTAAATATTATTGCAACCTCATGCATCATTGCGGTTCTCTTCTGCATCAACATTAATCCTAGTAGCTCTATCAGATCCAATTTATCTTTGTTTCTTTTGCCTGAAAAAGCCCCAAACCCTGTTGCTTCTGTCTATGGTTAGAATTATCACGAGTGTTTGGGTCTAATTATCGTAAGTTTTTGTGTTTCTTTGTAACTGACTTTGCAAGAAGTTGTATTACTATAAATTTCTCACCCAGTGCATATATTGATGAAAGACATTCATAACTATCTAGGCTTTGGAGATGCTTGCATCTTTTGTAGCCTGGGTCTGATGTTGTTGCTTATTTCACATTGCAGCTTAGGAAGATGCTTGATCTTCTGGTGCACGCATCACAATGTCGTTCTGCACTTTGCCAGCACCCAGATTGTCGCAAGATGAAGGGCCTTTTTCGCCATGGAATGAAATGCAAAATGCGTGCATCTGGAGGTTGTGTTATCTGTAGGAAAATGTGGTCTCTTCTTCAATTTCATGCTCATGCTTGCAAAGAATCTGAATGCCACGTACCACGTTGCAGGTTTATTGATAAACTAGTTGTCAAAGTTTTTTTCCTTTTTTCCCCTTTATGTTTGAGGTGATAATATATAAATATAAATATATTATTTTAATTTGTTCAGAGATCTAAAACAATACTTAAGGAGGCTACGGCGAAGAGCTGCCGTGATGGAGATGATGAGACAGAGAGTTGCAGAGATTGCCATTAATGCTGGATGACCAATTTGTCTACATAATGGGTGATAATGGAGTTTTGAAGAAAAGCCCTTGACAAATAGAGGGAGTATATGGAACCATATAAAAAATATTTAGAGCCTGTTTGGCCATGACCCATGAACTGTTTTCTCGGCCATTTGCAAGTTAGTAAACAAACAACTAAAAATGGCCAAAAAAAATTTCAACTGAAATCATTTTATGCCGTTTAGGTTATTTCATGGATTTTTTTTTTTTTTTTTCTTCCATGCCTGTAATTTCAACTAGTTGCACACATGAACAGTAAAAATCATACAATTACCCACAAAGCTTAATAACTATATTTCTCCTATATAACAAGGTGATGAGCGTTTCGCCTAACTAGTAAAATTGAGCTTTGAAAGTAAATAGTAGAAAAAAAAAACAACGCAATTGGGAAGCCTCTCATATCCTCCAACCATTCTACAACTCATCATTTGGTTCTTCATCTTCAGATTCAGCTGAACCTCCACCACTCTTTTCATAAACTTGCTTTATGACAGGATTACACACTGCTTCCACCTCCTTCAACTTCTCCCCAAAATCTTCCTTCTCTGCGTTTTGGTTATCATCCAACCATTCCAGAGCCTCTTTCAGTGTACTCTCAATCTTCTCCTTGTCCTCCGCATCAATCTTATCTGCAAACTTGTCAGTAATGCTGCTCCTCATGTTGTATATGTAAGTCTCCAACTGGTTTCTGGCATCTATTCTCTCCTTCACCTTCTTATCCTCTTCTGCAAACTCCTCAGCCTCCCTCACCATCTTTTCAATTTCTTCCTGGCTCAGACGCCCCTTATCGTTCGTGATGGTGATGGATTCCGACTTCTTCGCCGCCTTGTCCTCGGCTCTCACATGTAAGATACCATTGGCATCAACCTCAAAGGTTACCTCAATCTGGGGCACTCCCCTGCAATAAGAATCACATCATTTGATAAGAAACCCATGATATAAAAAAATCATTGCAATGCAGTAAAGTTTAATGTAGTTCTGTTTTAGATTACCTTGGAGCAGGTGGAATGCCCGATAGATCAAACCTTCCAAGTTCACGACAATCCTTTGTCAAGCTTCTTTCACCTTCAAAGACCTGAAAATTTTAAACAACAACATGCGTAAGCAGCAGAATATTTATCAAGAGTGAGGTTTCTCATGTCGATTTTTGTGTATTCATAGGTTGTACCTTGATGGACACTGTGGTTTGCTGGTCTTGGTAAGTGGTGAAGATCTGAGACTTCTTAGTTGGGATAACTGTGTTTCTTGGTATCAATTTCGTCATCACACCTCCAACGGTTTCGATTCCCAGACTCAAAGGAGCAACATCAAGCAAAAGTATGTCTGCAGACGACAAAAGGGAAAATCTTATTAAGCATTATCTAAATATTTTGGAAAAACTTCATTTTAGACCTCTAAACTTTTAATTGTTATCACCTTGAATCCTTCCATTATATTTTAAACTTTAAAAGTTTGACAATAACATTTATACCTCTAACTTTTTTTATAAAATTTTAAATTTATCTTTAATTTCAAATTAATTAATTTTTTTAAAAAAAATCACAATATGATTCACAGTTGGGTTACCTTGTAACCTATTTTTTCAATTTTTTTTTTTTTCATTTTTTTTTTAATAAAAAGAAAATTGAAAGGTAATTTTATATTTTTAATAAAAGGGTCCAAAGTGATAAAAATTGAAAATTCATAAGTTCAAATAAGAAATTTTAAAGTTTGAACGGACATGTCAAAAGATATGGTAATTCAGAGGTCGAAATGAAGTTTTTCCATACATTTTAGTAACAAATTAATGTTAAAACTGAATCATTACCTTTGGTTTCATCCCCGCCTTCGCCACTGAGAATCCCACCTTGAACTGCAGCCCCATAGGCAACAGCTTCATCAGGATTAACACCCTTGTTTGGCTCTTTGCCATCAAAGAAGTCTTTCAACAGCTGTTGCACCTTGGGAATTCGAGTGCTTCCTCCAACAAGTACAATCTCGCTAACATCTGTTTTCTTCAGGCCTGCATCTTCCAGAGCCTTCTTCACTGGCCCCATTGTCTTCTTAAACAAGTCCATATTCAACTCCTCAAACCTTGCTCTTGTCAGTGGCTCTGAGAAATCAATACCATCGATAAGAGACTCAATCTCCACGCGCACTTGGTGCTGGCTACTCAACGCTCGCTTCGCTCTCTCACATTCCCTGCGAAGCTTCCCAAGTGCTTTTTTATCCTTGCTGATATCTTTGTTGTACTTCTTTTTGATCAACTTGATGAAGTAATCCATCACTCTGTGATCAAAGTCCTCCCCACCCAAGTGGGTATCTCCACTAGTGGCAAGAACCTCGAACACCCCATTATCAATGGTCAAGATGCTAACATCAAATGTACCACCACCAAGATCATAAACCAAAATGTTCTTCTCTCCTCCTTTCTTGTCCAGACCATAGGCAATAGCCGCGGCCGTAGGCTCATTGATTATCCGAGCCACATTCAGCCCGGCAATAATGCCTGCATCCTTAGTGGCCTGCCTCTGCGCATCATTGAAATAAGCTACAACAAGCAACAAATAGAAACCCTTTAGGTCATGAAACGCAAAGACATAACAATCACAACTCTCAGAAATATCAAAGGAAAATCTCTCTTTCTTGCCCTGGTTTTGCAAGTAATGTATTTTTTTTTTTTTCAAAGCAAGTAATGTATTCATATACATAAGAAACTGACAATTCATCAACCTCTTCTCTTCCTAGTATACAGTATAGAAATTCGTAACAGGGTAAAGAGATGAGATTAGAGAGCTTCATGCACATTCCTTAATTTAGGATAAACAAATCATCATGATTTCCATCCTTATCATTGTTCAGTTGTTCATTCAAAAATTCTCATGACATTCAGAACATTCAAACTTTTTTAAAATAAAAAGAAGTTTTTATAATACCTGGAACAGTGATAACAGCATCTTTTATTTTCTTTCCCAAATACGCCTCTGCCGTCTCCCTCATCTTTCCCAAAATCATAGCACTGATTTCCTCAGGGCTAAACACCTTCATCTCACCTTTCACTTTCACTTGTATATAAGGCTTCCCATCCCTGTTCACAATCTTATAAGGCAAAAACTTTATATCCCTCTGAACCTCCGGATCATCAAACCTACCAACAAAAACAGACGAAACCCATTTCAATTCACCTTTCAAAACATAAAACCCTTTCTCCATTTCGTCTTCAAACCAAAACAAACGGAGCCTAAAAGGAAAAGAAATTCACTTACTTCCTCCCAATAAGCCGCTTAACATCAAAAATAGTACGTTCTGCGTTGAGAGCCGCCTGATTCTTTGCGGCCTCTCCGATTAAACGCTCGGTATCAGTGAATGCGACCCACGAAGGGGTGATTCTGTTCCCTTGATCATTGGCTATAATCTCCACATGACCGTTCTTGTACACCCCCACACACGAGTAGGTGGTTCCCAGATCGATACCGATAACGGTCCCGAGCTTCGGTTCACCGGCTGCCACTGCTACCCCTAACAAAAATTCTTTAAAAACACAAATATTCAGTTGAGTTTCAGCTAAAACCCAAATCTTAATTCTTCCAAAGAAACATTTGGAAGTCATTTCAATGCAAAGTAAAATAGATAAAAATTAAATGAATTATTTATTTTTATTGAATTTTCTAGTAACAAGGAGATCTAAGAAGTAATCTTAAAAACAAAAACCAGGAATACTATCATTTTTTTTTTTCTGCAAATTCAGAGCACTCATATCTCCAAAACCGAAAACTTACTCCAAAACTTTCTCGTCCCCTGTTTGGTTGCCAGAAATTACTCTAAACAAGTAATCGAAAGATAAAATAAAGAAAAAACCCATAAGATCTTCGTTATGTTGTTTTCCCAAGAATCATAATATCATACAAAAAAAACTCAAAAACCTTCTAACTTTTTTATTCTTTCCCACACTTTCCCTCCAACCAAACAAAGTTACAGAGCTCCACATGTGAATCTAAAAACAAAAAAACAAAAAAAAAAAAAAACCAAAAAGAAAAGAAAAAAAAAAAAGAAGAAGAAGATAAACAGAGACTGAGTGACAGCTTTGTCTTTTCCTTTCTTACCTAAAACAAAGAGAAGCAAAAACGACACCGCTTTGTCCTTCAACCTCATTGTTGTTGTTTTGCGCAGCTCTCTTTTTGAAGATGACGTTTCGTTGGCGTCTCCGACTCTGAACGTTTCGCTGAAGCTTTCGCGGTGATCGGAAGTTGATCTCGTCAATATTTTTAATTGAGGGAAGCAGGAGTTACGACGAGTATTTATAAGCTATGGGCTGTTTTGGGGTGCTAGAGTGTTCTAGCAAATAGCAGTTTGACACGTCAGCGTTTTAATCGCTTTGTTGTTCGCGCAACTGCTGTACACGTATGGCGTTCAATGGGAGGCTAACACGTAGGGGGACCCGAAAGTTCTTGATGCGTGAAGAAACTGTAAAGAGGAAAAAGGCGGGATTATGGGTTGAAGGATAGTTTCGATATTTGCTTGACAGGTTGGGGCATTTTGGGATATTTGCTAATTCTAGGTTTGTGCTACAGAAGAACGATGTCGTTTATGTTTTATTGCTCAGGAGTTCCCAACAGAAAATTTACATGTGTGATCAGTTTGGTCTCATTGCTGCATGCATTTTTGAGTCTGCATTTATTGCACTTTTTTTTACAAAGTAGTAAAAATTATCATTTAATTTAAAATTTAATATTAATTTTTTAATGCTATATTAGTGGTGAGCACGCATTTGAGAGAGAGTGTATGTAGTATTTCTCCTTGTAAAATAGAGATATTGGGATATTAAAATTAGACAATTAACAAGCTTTGTCTTATTTCTTTGTTTAGCCTAAAATGGTCTCAGTAGTTTTTTGTTTTTCACAAACCCGTTGCATATCAATTCCTATTGGTGATTTACCAAAAGAAAATGCTTGGAATACTGCACTTTCTTACAAATTTACGTAGTAGTCCATTTAAGGTGCTACATTGTGTCATATGAGAAAAAACAAAAAAAATTAGTTGTTTAGTGTCTGACATGGTAAGTGTTACTTGAATTGTCATGCTAGTTTGTAAGTGATTTATAATTAAAGCTTTAGTATATCAATTTCTAGTTTGGATTTGCTTTTGTTGACAAAAAATAAAATAAAAAATAAAAAATAAAAAATCATTGTTTGTTTCAAATTCTAATAAAGCAGTTCAATCCACTCAGCCCAACCCCTTAAAAAAGCGAGAAATGATAGAGACACAACTTATGTCATATCAGAAAAAACAAAAAAATTTGAAAAAAAAATTTAATTGTTTAGTAGATGACATGTAAATGTTACTTGAATTGTCACGCTAGTTTGTAAGGATTTATAATTAAAGTTCCAATATACCAATTTCTAGTTTAGATTTGCGTTTGATTGACAAAAAAATTCATTGTTTGTTTCAAATCCTAATAAAGCAATTCAATCCACTCAACTAACCCCTAAAAAAAGCCTTCAAGCTCAACCATTTGTGATTGAATATAAATTAAATGAATAAATTAATTTTGCTTGTCAGTAAAGTTTTTGTGATGAGTTATAGTTTGATATGATATCAAAGCAAAGATCTTGAATTCTACTCTCATCTTTGTCTTCATCATTATGGAGTTAAATATTCTATGTGTTTCGCATCCCTTATTAAGATGGAGTTTGAGCCCACACGTTAACCATTTTCTATCGACTTAACTTTTGGAATTAGTGGTAGTTTAACAATTTCATAGTAGACAAACAATCCAATCTACATGTTTCAAAGCTTTACATAGAAACAAAAATAAAGTCAGTATTTGATAGGTGATGGGTTGTATCTCATAAACACACCGAGCAATTTAAACTACCGGAATGGTGCCAGAGGATTTAGGCTTCGTGGGGCTTTTGAGCTTCTAAGCTCTTTGCAAACATGGTCTAACATTCCAAGAAAATCTCTAACAATCACAAAAATTCGAAGTGGGTTGGCTTCATCTTTGCTCACATCTCCATGAAAATACTCAGTAATTTCTTTGACATGTGTGAGGATCCTATCTTCATCCCCCTGCAATTCTTTTATCTTTTCCTCTGCATAAGAAATGAATGATCTCATTGAGTTGACAAAGTTCCCATTGCTTTCATCCACCCACAACTCCCTATGTACTAGATGTTTCAGTTTAGCCATTCCATCTGATAGATTTGAGACAGAGCTTCCAAGAACATCTAAGTCGATTGCAGCTGTCTTTTTCACATTGTAGAGCTCAGTACTTAGGCCAGAAACAAGATCAAGCCCCATTCTTCTGTAATCTTCTTCCCTTTCTTCAACAGAATTGGTTTTGCTTTTCTTGCTGATCCTTCCCATAATGCTATCTGAAACTCTAATTCCTTCTGAGCGGATTATTTCTTGAACAACAAAGTGGAGTAAGGTTGTTTTCCCATCTGTTCCTTTCACATCAGCAAGCTTAAGGAGGGCATCAAGCTTAAATGCTCTGGCACCTCCTCTGATTGTTCCAACATTCATACGGTTGCCGGTTTTCAGCACAGCTTCAAGTAGCTTTAAGAAAAGTCTGCTTGATCTGAGTTCCTTGCAGGCTTCCTGATAACAAACATAAATAAGGGTGAGAGTGATTATTATATTGGAAAAAGTAATTGTGGTTATGGTTTGATGGTTACCTCTAGCATTGAAAAAGAGTTCCTCAGGTGAACCACCTCATCTTCAAAAGTTTCTCTGTAAAGCATGGCTTCAACTCTAACAAAGGCAAATGGTATCCTGAGAATTGCTTTGACAAACTTCTCTGCAGACCCCAGTTCGTTTATATCTCCTTTATAGCCAGAGAGCTTTCCCTCCTCTTCCTTGGTTGGAACCATCTTCACCAGTGCCTCCAGTTGTTGTAAACTCAACCCATTCCCTGTTTCCCACCATTTGATAATATTGAAAAAGATGAAAGAGCCAGAGGAAGTTTAAATATGCTGATAGCAAATAACCTTTTCACATATTTTTTTATCAGCTGAAGTGTTTATAAAGAGAAATGATATTTATACAACTTAGATGATATGGCAGTAACTTTTTTTTTTTTTATAAGCTTTTGCTGATTGAAAGACTTATTTTCATTACCACGTCATCCCAGTTGTATAACGATGCATTACTCGTTTATAAATATACAACTCCTCTCACCATAAGAGATGTGGAGCTATATGTTTTCAAATACTCTGCTGTACTTTATCTTAAGGATAAAACTATAGGGAAAACTTCACTTAATTACGATTGCTTATGCTTTGAAATTTAGGACTTATACCTTGTAGTAGTGCGTCACAAACTTGCTCAGCAGTCACATTCAAGGCTTTTGAGAGAATAGTTATGTTCTGTAGTCTCTTTGGCTCTAGCACATGCTTGCTTGGAGAGGGAGTCTTGCTCTTTGCTTCATCTGCACTCTTCATTGAAGTTTGTAGATTGTATCCAAAAAGTGATTCAATCATTTCCTCGTCCAACCTTTTTCATGATTCATCATAATATGTTCAATTGTATGCAGAAAGAAAGGAAGAAAAAAGTAACCAATAACATAAGAAAAATACTATTTAGTAGACTACTATACGACTCCCGTATTACTGGGATGATTTGACAACCTTTTTTTTTTATTATTTTTTTATTATTATTTTTTTTAATAACGTAGGAGAACTTTACTCAGATTAATTGCACGTCGCAAATGCATACAATATAACAATCCTCACCGTTAATCAAACTCCTATGGGTAATTGACCCCACCCGCCAGAACCAGTTACCAGGTAATCCAAGAGCTTTGATGATCAAAAAATTGATTTTCACTTTCACGTCATTCTAATTGTATGAGAATCGTATAATAGTCTACTAAATAACATTAATTATAGTGTAAAGAAACTTACTCAAATGAACTTGATCGCAGCTTATCCCAAACCATTGATCGATCGGGGGCAGCTCTAACCTTGTCCCAATGGAGTGGCTTCAATTTTGCTAATGGAGTTCCATCTTTCCCCATTGGTGTAAATCGAGGCAGTTGAGATGGTGGAGGAGGTGGGCCTTTGGCAGAGAAAAATGGAGGTGGACATGGTGGTGGAGGAATATGAGATGGAGCTTGTGATTGTGATGGTTTAGGAGGGTTTCCAGGTGAAGAAGGTGTGTCTCTTTGTGGAGTTCTATTTGTTCCTGATGAAGAAAATGAATTTCCTGGAGATGATAAATTTGGCAATGTGAAAGAACATGAAGCTTTAGATGTAATTCTAGTTGAAGAAGAAGAAGGAAAACACGTCACACGGGGCGGTGGAGGCAGCGGAGGTGGTGGTGGTGGTGATGGGTGCTTCAAACTATTTTGACTGTCTGAAGAACATTCAACTGTTTGTTTTTCTGGTTTTGGATAGCTTGGAGATTGTGGAGGCATTTCAATATCTAAAGATTTGGGCAGAGAAGATTTGATCTGTGACTCCAGTGGAGTACTTAAAATATCTGATTTCTCACTTAGACTACCAGCTGAAGCATTGGAAAGCCGGGCGTTTCTCCATGAAAGTGATTCACCAAAAGAATGGAAAGATTCATCATCGGACGAATGACATTCAATGGGAATAATTTTTCCCTCAGATGAAGAATTCCCACCATCTGATTCATATATGAGTGACTCTGCATCCTCATGAACAGATGTAATTTCCCTTGTAGAAGAGCTACTAGCATTTTCAGAATCTATCTTTACATGTTCTTGAATTGGTTCTTCCATCTCATGCATTGTACATTTAGGGGTGCTATCATATGATGATGTGTTTACAGGTTCAGTAATTTGCTTAAGACAAGTCTGCTGCTCTAAATCCTTTCCTAATGAATTAAGATAAAATAGATCAAGGCCAGGATTTCTGCTCACCTTGCTTGCTGAATCCTGGGTACTCACATTCTTTAGTTTACCTCTGGTTCCTCCTTTTTTGCTGTAGACAGATAGAATTCTTGTGGGTTTCTTTCTCAGTTTTCTGCGTTTCTTGCAGAGCCAGATGAATCCAAGACCACAAACCAAGAAGACAGCTCCTGCAGACAAGATGACTGCAACAAGAATCGTTCTGACTCGGTCTTTTCCTCTGTTCTCTTTTTGAGCCTTGTCGTGTTGTGGGATATTTGAACTCGACCGGTGTGATGGATGATGGGGATTTGCATGGATATGCAGCACTGGAGATGGAGATGGAGATGGAGCTTCAGCTTCAGCTTCAATGGTGGGATATGGAGAGGGTGATGGTGCCATATTTTCATGACTTCTATGTGATGGGTTTCTTATGTGGAAGTTTTTCAGTCCCAGCAAAGCTCTGAACTTTTCCACAATCAAAGCTCCCTTTTCTTGACTCTCATCCTCTCCTGAAACTTTCTGAATGTAGTATCCAATCCCATCTCCATGAACATTGAAGTCTTCTGCAGCATTCAACACCTTGCCAGCAATCAATGATATGAGAATGAAAATGATGATGATCATGTGGAGAATCTCGGAACAAAACCCCATGTTTCTTTTCCAACCAAAATCATGAAAGCATCAATGTAACTTTCTCTGCTTATAAATCTGCCACTCCTTTTTGCTTCATTCTTTTTATCTTGGAAGAATTTATTTTTGAGTTGGTGTTGGTAATGTGCAATGAAGATCTAGCCAGAAAGCCTTTAATGCTACTCCAAGAAACCCCTGAGCCTGGCAATTGTAGTTGTACTGGGCCTTCTTTACTTCCCTATTCATGCACCCTTATCTTCTCTTACCACCATAAATTCTTCTGCAAAACACTGTTAGTACTATGCATCATACCTTTCTTCTGGAAACCTTTCTCTCTCTTAATTTGACTCCATCTTTTTGTCTTATTTTCTGATCTTCATCAGTCTTCGCTAGTGTACTTATCATCTTCTTCAGCTTTAATGATTACATTTAAGAGTTCAAAAGCAGACTAAAACTGGGTCATGGATTTTGCAGTTGAACAAAACTTTTAGCAGCTAAAAGTCATCAAATCAAAACAATCCAAAAGTGTGTAGGTGGGTCCCTTTTTGGTTGGACTTTCGCCTAACTATTATTGATAGGTGATCATAATCTAAGTTTTCTCCTAACCCACATTATTAAAAGGAGAGATGGAGGGTCAAATGCTCCATCACTTTCTCATGTGATCTTCCATAGAGAAGCTAAAATGCATCATATCACAGTCTCTTTCCCACACTTTTAATGGAAGCTCTTCTTTGATATTGTTTTCTGTTTCACAACATGGTATCCATGGTTGGGTGGGCTTAAAGTTGATTTCCTATATAACCTTTATAAGGCATTAGCCCATGTGTGTCCCTCACCTAACTACAGAGAGAGAGAGAGATTCAAACCGACAGATACACTGGATGCCGGTATTCGAGGGCAATTGGCTTGGCTTAGCAGTAACCTGGAATTGAAAATGACGCCATATAAGGGGGGAGGGACCGCATTGGATGCTGGTTTTCTGCACCAGAAACTGGACCCAGTTGTTGGACCATTGAGGATCATAATAAGAATCACACTACCTCAACTCATCATCTAGGTGAGAGGCTCATTACTGAAATATCTTCCAAACAAAAGAGAGAGATGGCTCAATCTTATTTTCAGGCTTGTTCCTTTTTGGAGACTAATTTAGACAGAAAAAACCACTCCGCCTAATAAATAAAAAAATTCGTGGGCCTAACTCACTTCATAAAATCGGTCCCATAAGAGAGGGTTGTCCATTTCTTATAAACATGCCCAAAATCTTCTCCACGGGCAATGTGGGATCATTCTTCAACACCCTCCCTCACTTATAGGCCAGTATTTTTCCTAATTCTTGTCACGGGGTAAGTAGTGTGGGCCCTATTCGTTCTGTGGTAGACTCTGATACCATGAAGAAATTCGTAAGCCTAACTCATTTTATAAAATCGGTTCAATAGGAGAGGGTTGTCTCCTTATAAACATGTCCAAGGCAATGTGAGATTATTCCACAACACCCTTTCTCACATGCATGCCAGTATTTTTCCTGATCTTTATCACAGGGTAAATAGTGTAGGCCCCATTCGTCCTATAGTAGGCTCTGATACCATGAAAGAAAGCAAAGAAACGTGCTTTTGGCGTGGGCATAACTCATCTCATGAAACTGGTTCCATAAGAAAGGGTTGTTAATTCCTTATAAACATGCCCAAGATCTTCTCCACAGGCAATGTGAAATCATTCCTCAACAATAAAACCGGTCAATTCCTTTGGCAGCTCCACTCATCTATCAGCATTTATTGACTTAACACTATGCATGCACATAATATTATGACATTTTAATCTAGACTATAGGTCACCCTCTTCCTGACTCGAGCACAAAGTCACGACCCATTCAATTTCATACTCAACGATCTGCTTCTAATCTCATAGTCGACATGATAATTGACTCTAATACCAAATGATACAAGCCTCAAATAAAATTCACCATTAAAAATAGGCTTGCAAGGAGAATGTGCCCGATAACTTATATACCCATAGTGGTTAAAGATTACACTCAAAACACTCTAGATGAATTCAAAATTAGCTCCATTATAGGTTCATTCCAGATTACTTCTGTCGGCTAGTTTCACTACATTTTTATCCAGTAGGTTATTTCTTAGAGTTGAGACAAATAGTATGGATCCTTAATCCATGAGTGTTATTTACTCTGTTTTTTGGTGTCCTAGAGTGTCTCTGTTCTTAGAAAATGACATTGGATCAGTCAATATCTGCCAGTAAAACCACATTCCATAGAATCGTCTCCCATTACAAACATGACTGGTTTCACTTCATCTTTAATTTACTTCACATTCTTGAATTATTGTCCAAAGAATGCCTCTTTCTCTCAAGCCAAACAAGACAGTACTACGTGGTCATGTGTACTGTCGGTTTCACTGTTCCACATGGCATATCAGAACAAAATCAATTTATTTTTATTTTTTGCTGTTAATTAAAGTTGGAAACCTCTACAATAGTTATGGTGACCTTACGGAACAGAATTTTGTATCATGTTACATGTCCTTTGTAGATGTATAGAGAATCTTTAGGTATTCAATTGTCCTTATATTCCGTACTCGCAATCACCAACAATGAGTGTTCATTTATTAGCATCAAGCATTTTTTTTTTTTTCCCAAAAATCTCACTTTTATTTAGTTGGGTTGATGTGAAAGTATTGATCCGACTTTAAATTATTATTTTCAATTCTTGTTAAAAATAATGATTTTTTTTTTTAAAAAAAAAGAACATATTTGTTGTTTTTGTTGATTTTTGTTGTTTTTTTCTTGTTCATATAACATATTTGTTTTTTCTGGGTTAAAATTTTTTTGGGCTTTATTAAAAAAATCATTTGGGCATTATTAAAAAAAAAAAAAAATTGGGCCTTATTAAAATTTTTTTTGGAGCCTTAAATTTCGGGCGCCTTAGGCGCCGGCCTAACTTGCCTAGCAGTTGGGCCGACCCTGCATTCGGTATTTCAAAACTACCGCGTAGTGTGGTAGTTCATAACAGCCCACTTTAGCCAATAAACAGATAATTTTTTTTTTTTTTTTAAGAAATAATATAAAATTCATTAAATATTAAAAATTCAATAATTAAAAAAATATAAATATTAAAAAACTAAAACTATTAAAAAATTAAAATGAAAAAGGAAAAGAAAAATCAAAGAGGGTGGCTCCCGCCATCCCTTGCACCCCATTTTGGCCAAGAGGGTGGCTTGGCCGGTATGGGGTAGACGAACCACCCCATGGCTAAGAGGGTGGTCCGGCCACCTCCAAAAGGCCAAAAAGAAAATTAAAATAAAAAAATATTTGATTTTTGGGAGTGGCCTGGTGACCCCAAAGGAGGTTGTTTAGGCCTAACATGAGGCCTATTAAGATGGATAAGATAAAGATTTTCTGAGTGAAGTGAGTGAAGTGTCGTCTATCTGTGCATTTTGAGAAGATAAGGGAGGTAAACGGGAATAATAAAGAGAGGAAACCCAGCGGATTGAACCCATGTGGAGAGCCATCTGCTTGAGCCTTTGTGGTTGAGGAAGTATAAAAAATGAGAAAGGGGGTGGCTGCTTTCGGCGGATGAAGAAAAGAAAGGGAAAAAGAAGGAAAAATGAGAAAAGGGGAAAAGAATGAAAAGAAATGAGATTCTTATGTTAGCAATATATAATTAAATGCTAATTAACAATATAAATTAGTAGCGAAATAATTAATTATATAAGTACTTCCGGCCATTGCTTTGCTCAAATGAAGTGAAATAAAACATTTTTGCAGCAATCGGAGAGTCTTCTAACCTATGCCTACCAGTGCCAATAGATGAAATACACATACTTTATTTATAGGTAGGTCAGGACTCTCAATTAGAATTGCTGCCTTATTTATTCCTTCCATGAAGGAATAAGAATCAAATCAATAATCAATTCAAATATTTGATTCCACAAAATAATCTTTATTTGGAATAAATCATTGAACACCTATTTTATAATTACAGTAAATATATGTGACATACGGGCCATACCTTAAATGAATTTCTTACATTCTCCCACTTGACCCTTATGACATATAAATTTCTTATGGTGCTCGTCGCTCAATTGTATAATATGACCATTACTTTATTTATTTCAACCATTCATGAAATCTTCAAACTCACACAAGGAATACTACACATGAATCATGGCGGTAAAACCTTTATATAATAAGTCGTCCCTTCTATGTATCATAATGTGTAATAACTTCCTAAATGAGTACTTTATGAATGAACTTCATATAAGCCATTCGGGTCTAACTTTATTTTATTCCCGCGGATAAGAATAATATATGTGCACAAAAAATAATAACTTTATGTCCAAAGACCAACTAAAGAGAAACTAAGCATAAATGAATTAATGAGTCTCATATATTCTACATGACTTTATACTTTATTTACCGGTAAACTTTCAATCATAGGATCTGCAATCATTAATTCAATACTTATATGCTCAATAGACACTTCATGTCACTTAATGTTCTCTTTCATAGTGATACTTTATATCGATATAGTTACTTCTGCTTTTACTCTGATTATTCTTAAAAAATAGAACTACAGTAGAATTATCGCAAAAGATTTTTATGGGTCTGACTATAAAATTGACAATCTTGAGACCTTTAACAAAATTGTCTCAACTATAATACATGTAACATCCCCAGCCCGTTAAGGCTGAGTTTGCCACTTTTCTTCTTTTATAACAAAAATTCTTGCAAAGATCTATAAGGTTTATCAGAGTTCTTGATTTTAAAAGATACAATAAATGCATAAAACATTATTCAAGAGATTTTATTACAAGTGAAATTAGAAAACATTAAACTTTAGTTGCGGAATATCATATTATTACAATCACTGATATGAAAAGATTTTGAAAATTAATAATTATTCCCATCCCCATTCCGGCCTCCTATTCCAGCATCATTTCTACCTGAAAACAAGAAATAAAACTGAATGAGCCCAAAGGGGGCCCAGCAAGTAAAATCCACAACCATAAATAGTTTTACTCCTTGTTCTCAGTTTTGAAAATCATTTTCGCAAATAAATATAATTCTAGCCATAATAATATCTGTATGTACGGTTGCATCTCCCGTAACATATACATACTATTACATCTAGTAATAGATCATCGTTGTAAATCATCTTTATAAATCATCATCATAATGCATCATTATAAATAATCTTTGTAAATCATCTTAGCATATCTTCGTTGAAAATATAGTATCATTTTCTCATAATAAGGCCCATGTACACTATTACCCCTGTGCACGAGGGTTGCGGGTCCTTGTGACCATGGCACTGAACTGTGGCCTCAGCCATGCCCGACCGTCAATTAACTCTTTTTCTTGGTGCACTCAACGGTCTGTTGATGGAATACCACCTTCTGGCATAGCCTCCTTCAGTGGTTTCGCCTCCATCCGAGTATCGGTACCGAACTCTCATCTTATCTTATCTTGGGGCCAAAAATACTCTCCTCCATACATGTGCCCTCATTTTATAAACATTTATCTCATCTCTTGTACTTTTCTTTGTACTTCTTTTGATGCATCTTAGGGCAACATGTAGGAGGGTTTATCATCTTTTTTTTCTTTCTTATAATCATCATCATTTCTCAACTTTCTTTTCTTAAAATGGAAACTTTTCCAAATATAAACTTGTTGTGCTTAAAAAGCATTTAAAGAAATAGAAACTTTCTAGATAATTCATTTAGAAATCCTTCATGCATGCAACATAACTTCATAATACGTAAATAAAATAATCATTTACAATTTACTAAAGAATGAATAAATAGCATGACATGAAGTAACTTTAGAAGGGTAGTGAATTTACTTACCTCTAGACTGAAGCTAAAAGTGGTATGAAGGAATCTAGTTGCTCCAATATGACTAACACCACTAGTATATCTTTTGAAACTAATTTCTAAAGTCCGCTATCTCTTGTGTTCTTTCTTTCTTGTAGCGCTTGGTCTCCCCCTTTCTCTCTCTGTTCTGAGTAAATACTCTTAGAAAGAAGAAAGACCGAGTAAAAAGCGGAAGAAGGAAGAATATATGCAAGAGATGGGAGAGGAGATGAGTTGTGAAAATTGTGAAGGAGAAGAGCTCTATTTATAGGAGAAAATCAAACACTATTCTACCTTAAATTTACAATTATACCCTCATTTTACTATTTCACCTACCACCTACTATTCCACCTACCACTTACTATTCTACCTACCACTTACTATTTCACCTACCACCTACTATTCCACCTACCACTTACTATTCTACCTACCACTTACTATTTCACCTACCACCTACTATTCCACCTACCACTTACTATTCTACCTACCAATTACTATTATACCTACCATTTACTATTCTACCTACCCTATACTATTCTACCTACCAATTTCCAATTACCATTCATACAATATCATAAATTTCTCAAGAATTAATATCATTGCCTAATATGAAAATTAATATAATCATAGCATCAAATTAATATCTCTAAAATAAGACTTTCAAAATCTGAGGTGCTACATATTTACTATCCTATTATTTCACCAATTACCATTCTCTAATTACCACTCTCATAAATTTCCCAAGAATTAAAATCCTTAACTACAATGGATATTAAAATAACATCATTATCAAAATAATCTATTTAAATAGCTTTGAAAATTCTGGGACACTACAATCTTCCCTCCTTATTAGAATTTCATCCTCGAAATTAAAACCTATAATATTATCGTCCAATCTTCAAGTTGAGGGATTCAGATTTAAATAATCCTTTCAATCCTTCATCAAAGCCTACTCTCTTTTATCATATTGAAATTTTATCTCCTTCTACTAGGAGTAAATCTTATTCACAGTCTAAAGTCACGATTTCTGCAATCATTCATCAGTTCACACTAAAATCATACCTCAAAATCTTTTCCATTGTTTCTTTCCAACCTCAATAACAACAATCGAATTATTCATCAACAGTCTACAATCAAGGTTTAAACATCAAATTAATAAATCATGTGATCAATAGTTTATACCTCCAAACATCATAGTCCTCATTTCAAGCCTGCAATAATTTTCTCGATCTAATTTAATCAATCTTACCAGAAAGGTGTAAAAATCATTCCTGCCTATATTCTCTTTAGTATCTCAGTATTCCAAATCATGCATACGAAATTTAATATGATGCTCTAATAATTATTAACTTCTCACCATCATATACCTGTAAAAGTAAATAGCACCAACATTCTATAGTTTATATCTCCCAAAAACGTCATTACACGAATATACCTTAGAAGTGACATCATAATTCGATTCATTCTAAATACACAACCGTTTCTATTTTCTCATCCCAAATCTTGCGTCGATGTTACAATATCAGCAAAATCTCTCTGTACTACATCTTTACTTGATAACTCGTAACTCAGCAAAAGAAACTTGAAATTATTAGTCCAACTCAATTTGAAATGCAAGATTCTCATCCATTCTTGACTAATACATGTGGTGCCTTGCTACGCTCTAGAAATTAAATTGATCAGCAAGCAAAGCAAGATATGGGTAAGTTTTCAAGCTGGAAGTTCCAAAGTACACATGCTAAAATCTCTCTCTCTTGGGTCTTGCAAGGTCAAGAAGAGAAAAAGAGAGACTGATAGTCCTGTTGTTTTCCAGAAAAGAAGATTTGATAAGCATTTTCAGGACCTGATGTGCATGTGACTCCTTCTGAGACTATCAAAATACCCACATCGGAAGCTCTCTCTCTTCTGTCATGTATGAAGACTTGAAGAAAAGAGAGATGCTTATCCTGAGAGGCATGATCAAGGATAATCTTGCTTCATCAGGACATGATCAACGATAATCTTGCTTCAATGGTTTACCACTGAGAGTATAAGGTGTTGGGTTTGTGAATCATGTTGTGATGCTGCATTTTTTTTCTTGAGGATACGCTCAACTAGGAGAACAGTCGAGCTTTCATTGTATGGAAGGCTATTAGCAGAAGATCTCAGGTGAAGGGGTATGATCAGAAGGCATGCGTTTGCAATGGAGAAAGAGGTGTGAATTTATATGAAGGGTTTCTGGATAACGAACGAGCGCGTGGTGCTCGTTGGCATGACATTTCATTCAGTTGCCCACGCATGGTATCCGAAGTCGTTGATTGAACAGTGGGTTTGAAAAATGAGCTCAGTCGAATTATGACAGGAGACAAGATCCTACTTTCACGGGATCTTTTGACAAAATTTCCCTCGCGGCCCGAGGTCGCCTAACGCTTTGTTGTTTACTGTTCATTTCGCTTGAAGTGAAAAAAAATTCCTTAAGGCTACTCGTCTGCTGCTTCCAGAATCTTCACAAAAATTCCTTTAGTTCCTAACGCTTAGTCTCTTCTCAGTACTTCATCTCTCCCAATTTCTTCGTATTCTCAACTATCTTCCTTACTCTCCTAAATATGGCAGCATCATTGTCATCCGTTAACAACATCGATTTGAATGCTGCTCCTGCAGCACAACCCAGTGTTATTCCTAATGTGCAACCAGATGTGCTTGCTGTTCCCTCTGAAGTGCCTGCTATTCATCCCGTCGTACCTATTGCACACCCTAATGAACCTGCTACATATCCTAACGTATGGCAGCCAACTTTTGTCTTTGACAATCGTCCTATCACTATTCACGATTCTGTCATGCTCCACGATTCTACTGCTATAGCGGTGGCCAAAGGTTTCGTAATTCCACGGGATCAGACATTGTTAGCTGATAGATCGGATATTGAGGCTATTAACGATTCACTGGCGTTCAGTATTCAAGATGCTGCTTTAGTTTCTGACTTGGCACGACGTTTGCATGCCAGAGCTGATGAGCTGAAAGTCTTAAGAAAACAAATTGGGGTCATACAGCGACTACTCAAATACTACAAACGAAGACACGTGGATTTGAAGCAGGAGAATACTCAGCTGAAAAAGATGGTGTTATCTTACGCAGAATACTTGGGACCAAAGATGCTAGAAATGGAGAAGAATACCGAACGTCTCCAGCGACAGCACGAAAAACTCCGGGTCGATGTTCAGGGGTGTTGCAAGTCTCTCCGCACACGCTCTAGTCAGGTACCTCATTAGAAATAAATATTCTCTTTGATAATTCAATTAATATAAATATATACGATTCTGCTCATACTAGGTTTTCTCTATGCAGAAATAATTTTCCTGGAGCAGCTCTGAGGAATCATCTGCTCATCTCATTATCACGTGTCTCTTTATGCAACAAATTCCCTTCTTTTTTTTTTTTTTTTTTTTTTTTTTATGGACACTGGTATGTAATATTATAAGGAGCTTGTTCTCCAAACATTTCTTTTCGTAATCATTCAGTGCTCATTCAATATTCATTATGAAATCATTCTGTTATTGTAATAACTTCCTTTAAACAAACAATCTGTTTAAAAAGTTAATCACTCAATAAAACATCTAAGTATGCACCATCACATGTTATCAACCTCTAAAATACCTTAATATCATTGAACATATATCTTATAAGAGAAAATTTAGATCATGTCACTATATTATATCACTGTATTATATTGTCTTTCAACTCTTGCCTCTATGCTTCAATTTACCTCAAGAATAATAATCCATTATCTTTACTTAGTAAAAGAAAATTATATCAAAAGCTTTGGCATGTAAATAAAATTTCTCATAATTTCATATCCACTAATGCCTCAAAATTTAAATATTATCCACAACCTAGGAGCACTAATTCATCCTCAAAACTTTAAGCATCACTTCAATATAATTTACCTCAATTATAGAAAACCTAACACCTTAAATTCTAAGAATCACCTCAAGGATTTCATGAATCGTACCTTAGAGTCATCACAATCATCCAAAAAATATCAAAATCCTTAAACCACAAATTTATATATCAAAATATCTTATAGATTCTAGGGTATACCTCATTTGCATTTATCCCTGCAGTACTTAGGCATTCACTTCATGCCACTACGTAATCCTTATTCATCAATCCATATATTACAACATCAATCATAGTATCATTATTGTCATCAACCAAACCTTAGCCATTACCAAAAACTCATATAAACTATTATATCATTAATTCAGTTCAAGAATCATTTCACCACCGACCTCCATAAGACAATTTGTTACCAAGTCACTCACACAATTTGTCTCACAACCTAAATCAATAAAACCATTTTGTCACCAAATTAATTT
>NC_081542.1:5137250-5168386 GCF_901000735.1 Corylus avellana | reverse complement strand
CATGAGGAAAGCCGTACATGTTGGATACAAGATCCGGCGATGGAATAAGAGCAGCATGAGTTTTGATAGATAAAGAAGATTTGAATATAAGTTATTTGCTTCTTTGGATCATCTAGTCCCATAGAATAGAAAATGGTATTTCTCACCTGTGAAGATCATTGTACTGTTATGTCGGCTTGATCATGGCTTTTTTTATTTTTTCGTTTCTTTTCTTTTTTCTATTTAGGTTTCATCATGTCTATCAACAAATAAAATCAAGATTGTGATTCGTGGATGATATCATCCATACCATTCTTCTTGTTAGAGCATGGTAGTCAACAAATAAAAACCTTTAGATTTTTTTTTTAACAATGGTTAATGGGACTACCATATGGTCCATATTAGTATTGTAAGGCACTTGTAGGATAAAAATGTAATTTGCAACATTATTCTTTTTTTAAAAGAAAAAATTATGAATGATGTGTCATAATCTTATTAGTGTTGATGCGGCATCAATGGTTTTTGTAAAAAAATTAAATAAAAATTGAGTGTAAGGACCCATTTGTTATTTTTGCATACCACGTATAGCTCTCAGAATATTTTTATACCACATGAACTACTTTCACATTTTTCCCTTTTTTTTTTTTTGAGAAAATTTTTCCCTTATTATTGCACTATAAAATACAGGATTACTTTTATCTGATCCTCAAAAGAATATTTAAAAATCAAAATAAGTTCCAATTTAAGCTTCAACTCATCTCCCAACATATGGTACATAAGATATAACGGCCCTTTAATAAAAAAAAGTTGATAACTATACTGAATATGAAATGTTGAAGAAACCTTGTACTACTAGAGACATCTTCATAGGATTCACAACTTTCTGTTCAAGAAAGAAACGAAATAACTAAAAAGATAAGAACAAATATGAAAATCCCTCCACACATTTTCACTATGAAACAACTTTCTTTGTTACTGATAATGAAGATAATCAATATTCTGACTCTTCCCACTCAGCAAGCGTGATGAGCAATAGTGAGAATGACAGTGAAGGTAAAAATAGTGAAGAGGAAGAAGAATAAATTTCTTCAAGAAAAACAAAAATGGAAGAATATCTACAATCCATTGGAGAACGTCACACTGGACCAACCCTTCGACATGTCAACGATATGTAAGAAACTGTAAGGAAACACAGTTTGACTACATTTATAAATTATGATCTACTGCTAAAGACATGGCGCAGTAGTCTTATAAAAAGATAAAATGTAACCAAATTGCATAATGCAATGAAAGGTTTCAACTCCTCTGAACAAGTTTCTAACTCGTAGCTTTGCTTTTCGTCTAGTCTTTGTCCTGATCTTGAATAAACTACTACTCCAGAAGACCGGAATGTGCATGATATAAACTTGAGATGAACTTGATGAACCATATATTCTAGTTTATGCATAGTAATTCAAGCTTGCTTTCTTCTTCGCCTGAACCTGAATGATACCTTCATTGAAGTCTTCATCGTTTTCGTCTTGTCCTGATCTTGAATAATCTACTACTCCAGAAGTATGGAATGTGCATGATATAAACTTGTGATGAACTTGATGAACCGAATCCTCCCACTTTCCAGTCTATGCATAGTAATTCAAGCTTGCTTTCTTCTTCGCCTGAACCTGAATGATACCTTCATTGAAGTCTTCATGGTTCACCTGAAATTGTACAAATCAACACTCAAAATGAAGATGATAAAAGAAAGAAAAAAAAAAAAGCATGATGGCCTCTAATACAACCAAAAGAAATCGACCCATGATGACAGAATGGATAGCTAAAGCACTAAGAGAAGTACTGCATCCCCAGCTGAAGCAATCCCTCAATTGCTCTGGTTGTTGGCCAAGTTTAGACCACAAAAGGCCAAGTTATCTCAGTAACCTTTCCCTTGATTAATGAAACTAATCTAACTTTGTCAAATGGGAAACAACTTGCAAATTATGGAAGTGCGCACCTCAGTTGCATCACGACGAAGGGCTAGCATGCCAGCCTCCACACAGACAGCTTTTAGTTGTGCCCCGTTGAAATCGTCAGTAGACCGAGCCAGTTCTTCAAAGTTTACATCTGGATGAACATTCATCTTCCTCGAGTGGATCTAATATATTCAGATTTAATGAGAATATGCACAGAGCAATGTCTAAATGCACAGAAACATCAAAGAAAGCACTCCTGAAAAACTCACCTGCAAGATACGAGCTCTTGCTTCTTCACTGGGATGTGGGAACTCAATTTTACGATCTAATCTACCAGAACGCATAAGGGCAGGATCCAAGATGTCAGCACGATTTGTTGCTGCTATCACCTATAAGTTACATCCAAATTTTGTCAATTGATGGTCCAAAATAGACAAGTACAATTACATTAAGTGCCACTCCCTGTTAATTATCATATGAGGTACTAAATTGAATACATTTTAGTCTGTAACTGTGTCCCACAAAGTGAAGTTTTTAACTAAGCATATTCATATCACAAATTTCATTAATCCAAACGCTACGCTCCAACCAAATTCAACACTTTTAAAGTGCTCAAGCACCCGTGAAATGAAAATAACTAGATGAAAAAAAAAAGAAAAGGCATAGAGAAACCTTAATCCGGTCATCGCTACTAAAGCCATCGAGCTGATTGAGCAATTCTAACATAGTCCGCTGCACCTCCCTATCTCCACTCACTTCACTACAGTCAAAACACAAAACACATTTTAATAAAAATAAGATGATCTTAATTAATAAACTAACCTATTCCAACCCCAAAAAACCAAGAACTGTAAATCCAGAAACACAAAAGTTACTGCCTTGCAGAAATAAGGTACAGCATACCTATCAAACCGTTTTGTGCCAATGGCATCAATTTCATCTATGAAAATGATGCAGGGAGACTTCTCTTTTGCTAGCTGAAAGGCATCACGAACAAGTTTTGCTCCATCCCCAATGAACATCTTCAGACAAATCAAGTTCAGTTACTTCATGTGAGACAAGTTTAGAAGATAGAGATTGCACACTTATTGCAGTATAACAATGGATAGGGTACACAATAGTTGAATTTTTCATCTGGAAAAATTACAGCTAAAGTACTCCCTATAAGAACAAGACCTCAGATGCACTATAAGATGATCCAGATAAGCTCTCCATATAATATAAGTATCAGGTGTCAGCATATAAGCATCATAGTAAAATGATAAGCCAAAAAGTGCAAGAAAATAGAAATCTGATAGAAGCAAACCAAAGACCTTTCAACACAAGTAATTATAAGCAATCAGCCATAAGAATGCAGAAATAAACAGCATAACATCATGTCTCCTACCTGGACTAGTTGTGGGCCTGCCAACTTAAGAAAAGTGGCATTTGTTTGTGCTGCACAAGCACGGGCCATTAAAGTCTTCCCAGTTCCAGGAGGTCCATACAAGAGCACTCCCTTAGGTGGACGAATTCCTAATTTCTGAAATCGCTCTTTGTGTGTCATGGGCAAAACAATGGCCTCAACCAATTCTTGGATCTGTTGCAACAATAACCAGCTTGAATAACAAGGAATCTATATACGCAACATAACAAGAAACAAAAAAGAAGTTATCCCAGGATCATGCTGAGAATCAGAAACTTGCCTGTTTCTCTAGCCCTCCAATGTCATTGTAGTCTTCAGTAGGTTTTTCATCAACCTCCATAGCCTTTACTCGAGAATCATACTCGGATGGCAGTGTATCCAAGATCAAGTAACTATCTTTGTTCACCCCGACCAAATCACCAGGCTTTAATTTATCAGGGTCAACAAGACCAACAACAGGAAGAAAGATAGTCTGCAGTCAAGTGAAATATAGATTATTGTTTCTTTGATACATGGAAACAAGACAACAAAAAATTTCACATTTTTTTCTCCAAGTTTTACAGGAAACAAATACTAATTATGACACAGATGATGGTCCCCTGATGGTTAAGAATACAAAATGCATCCATCAAGAGGCAGGACTTTGCCGATTATAGAACCACATTTCAAATCCAAGATAGACATAACTATTGCATATTGCTTGGTCCCAAACACATCATCATATTTTTTAACCAAAACTGACAACCTAATCAATTGAATAAAAGAAAGAAAAAAAAAAAAAAAAAAGCAGAAACATTGGCAATAATTGGACTATGAAGCAGCTAGAGGAAAATCCAAGATAAAACTTTGTGAACACGTACAGTATTGGTGCAAAAGGTACCATTACTACCAGTATCAGCAAGTATACAAGCGCCAAGATTCAAAAATCGTACCCAAGAGTCCTAAGACTTGTTCAGACAAGTACAACTATTGGGCGGAGCTAAATACTAAACCCCCACATATATATTGCACGAAAAGTAAATGCCATCAAAGTTTGAGGATTCCCAATGATGCCCATGACAAATTAATCCTGATCCGAAACGAAAAGAAAAGAGCAATTATCAACACTTAGTTAGACTGCTTGTTGTCATTCAAGATTTTTAGCAAAATAAGTTCCATAACTGGAAAGATTAATTTTTTTTTTAATGAGTAATTAAGTTCCATAATTGGAAAGATTAAAGTAAGAAAACACAAGAAAACTGCTTAAATAGCTTTAGCAGAACAAAAATAATTGAAAAGTTCAAATAAGATTAAACCACATCCAGTAACTCTACTAGTAAAATAGAAGAGCTAGTATTTAGAGTAATATGCTAGCTCACCTGACGAGTAGATGTTTTCAGCACAACACATTTTCCCTTCCTTTGTGAGTCGAGATCAATATTCGCACCATCTTCCTCAGCCTCGTCCTCTGGGTTCATTTCCAAAATCTGGAAACACACAAGATTGCAATTAGAGTCCAGTACAACAAGCAAATAACTATAATAACTTCAGTACAAACCCCCAGTTCCCCACATGGAGCCTAGTCTAGCGACAGCCTGACAGATTAGGCGTGGGATAACCAAATCAACTCAAATATCATGGTTAGAGCATAAAATCATTGCACTATACCTTCTAGATTATCAAAAAAGAGTTCTGATTTGAGATGTTGGTGCACATTATCCCATGTAACAGCAAAATTCAGAATGAGATCAAAAAACATTTGTAGTATTGAGTAACAAGAAGTGGGTGTACTTCTCAAAAAACAAAAAGTGGGTGTCCAAATGGTTGTTACTGGCTCAGAACAGCTCCACTCCTCATCACATGGTTTTTGGCACATTTTTTTGGAAGTAAACAAACACGGAAATATTTTTAAGACATACTAGCTGGATTCAAGATCTAAATAAATTCTTTCATTTTCACATATCAATTATCTTCCGCATTTTTTTTTTCGGAAGTGTCTCTCACATGTATTTTCTTGAATTGGTATCGCCTTGTTATGACTTGAACGAGATTCTATACTTTTTTTTTTTGATAAGTATACTTGAACAAGATTCTATACTTCTTCTTGCTTAATTTTGTTTTGCCTTGCATTCAAGTTCAGCATCGCCCTTCTTCTCCACCATAGTCTTACTTTTGATAGCAAAAGAACACCCAATGAGAATGAACATTTATAAGAAAAGAAAAAAACCCTTATCCCCACTATCTAAGGGTCATCAGGTATCCCATACTGTCATTCACGGTTAGATATAAACCTAAAATACATAATTATGGCGCCAAATATTAGGCTTTTCATAAGGAATCAAAGAAATTCTTCGCAATCAAAACATAAAAAGAGATAAGAAAAAAACCGCTTAGCATAATAAAATTAAGAGCGAGAGAGCCTGATAATGTACCTCAACAATGTTGCCGACCAAGTAGGGCAACTGCTTATTAAGCTTAATCTTCTCTTGATTCTCCTTTATCTTCTCCTTGTACGAATCCCAATCCAAATTTGTTCTTTGCAACTCCTCCTTCAATCACGTAAGAAATCCACACAACTGGTTTTTTATTACAAATTCGCAGAAATAAAGAAAAAAAAAAACAAACAAACAAACTATAGCTTCCAATCAACAACAAAAAAAAAAAAGGAAAAAAAAATAATAATTAAAAACCTGAGAATCCACACAAATTCATAGACTAACAGAAAGAAGGATCCATAGAAGTATAAAGAAAAACTGTAACTTCTGTTCCAAAAACCAGTCATATAAATACAGAAATAGCAATGAAACATACACACAAACACATTACCAAAGCAAAACAAAAGAAATTGAAAGTCATTCAAAATCATATATTGGGGAAAAACACATTACATTAAAATACATATAAAAATTGGAACTTATTACCAATAAAACGTTCATATAAAATAAACGATCTTAATGCACAGACAAAAACGAAGGAAATAAAATCCACACAAACCCTTACACAGAGAGAGAGAGAGAGAGAGAGAGAGAGAGAGAGAGAGAGGACCTTGAGGATGCGGATCTCGTTATCGAGAAGACGAGAGGCTCGGACGATTTCTTCGGTTGTCATGGAAGCGAGCTGGTCGTCTTCGAAGCTCGAATCTTCCACCATAGCTGTTGCCATCGGAATTTTATTTCACGAAGGAACACAAATTTGCAGCGAGAGCGATTTCCCACTTTTGTTCTACTTCTTCTTCTTGTTCCCGATCGAAGTAAAGCTTGTTTTCTTCTTTTTCTTTTTTTCTTTTCTATTCTTTATTTTCTTCGTTTCGAGTCTGGGCCGTCTAGGTAGGTGCGGGCGTTGTGGGCTGTCTCACTTTTGGGTTTTGGGCCCACTTAAACGGAAGAACATTTACTGCGACTGAATCTTTTTTTAGAGTAAATTTTATTTTATTGTATTTTGTGGTGTATAGCACGACATTTGAAATATTTATAGCAATAATAGTCGGAATAGTTATTGAAAAAGTACAACTATCTACTTTAGCTACTACTTTTTCTCTATTCTCTCAAACAAATTATTTCTTTCTTTCACTACTTGCATTTAAATATTATTTCTCTTTTTTTTTTTATTATTATTTACTTGCCAACACTTAATTAAAATCATTAAATTGACATTATATCCTTACATTTAAATGTTATATTCTTTTTTTTAGTATACGTTGACATTGAAGTCATTAAATTATTCTTGCCAAATATTATATTGAAAAATATTGAATCAATTTCAAGTATTCAATTGACATTGAAATCATGAAATTGTTTTCATGCATTTAAAAAAAAAAAAAAAAAGTGTGATCAATGGAGGATCATGTAAACAAACAACCTCATTAAACTAACAAATACAAAGCCATAAGTCTGATCAACAATAAGCATCATAAAAACAAAGCAACATAAAACAACGATGAAAGCAGCAAAAAACCAAAAAAAAAAACTATAGAGAAAAAGAGGATAGCAGAGATTGAATACTTGAAGGCTATTTGTTTGTTTAAAGGGAATAGTAAAGAGAAAGAGAAATATAATAAACAAAGAAACCACACCATGCCGTACACCCGAGACCAAGGTTCCCAGAGGTGGAGGGCACAAAAATGGGCTTTCTTAGACCACCGCAAAGATTTTGGCGAATGACCAGTATGGGTTTATCTTTAATGGTGAGTTAGCCGGCCACACAAAGAGAAGGAGAGGAAAGGTAAAACTCTATGAGAGAATGGTAGTTGATTTCTACATTTTCTCAAAAACAATTAAAAAAAGCATCAAGAAAATACTTCTAACATTGTTCTGTGGAGTTCGCTAAATTAATGACTTAAATAATGCCTCAAGTGTTCATGCAAGCCATCCAAAATCCCACCACATAAAAGCAAAATGCAAGACATCGATCATTACATGAAAAGGCTCAATTCTTAACCTCATTTTATTAACACAAATCGATTATTACATGAAAATGCTGCAAATTGCAATGCAAACGAAAAGATATCACAAATGATGATATGAGTTGGCAGACTTATATATCACAAAGAAGCAAATTGAAAGATACATGAGGAAAAAGCCAAGCAAATTTAAAAACACCACTAATTGCTAGGTGGTTAGCGGTTTTTAGTGCAGTTATGATGGTTAGTGGTTAGCCCACGGTTAATAACCGCCCGCCTTTTCACCCCTACTCTAACACATATTAGGTCAAATTTTACCTTTTACATTTAAGTTTGAGCGAGATCTGAAAATATGTTGTAAAATTTTATGGTTTGTTCAAATTCTTATACTTTCTATATATATATATATATATATATATATATATAATCTCACCAAATTTATACCATATCTTAGAGTACTAGCAGCAGATGCCTTATATGCCATACGATTTTCTATGTTTAGGAAAAATTTCAAAAAAATCACAAAAACATACCTACATCAAAAGCCCTATATTTAACCTACACCAAATAGTATCTACAGTGTTTCTCAATGCATTGGGAAACATTGTAGATATCTAATGCTTTATTAAATTATAAACAAATCATTTTCTCTCTTCTCTCCTCTCTCATTGGTTGCAATGATAAAAATAAATAATATTTAGTTAATATAGAGAAAAATAAGAGAATCTATTGCGAAGTGTTTTTTTATAAGGAATCAAAAATTAGTTTTATTCTCTAAATTGAGGAAAAATGGTTGGGGAGCTTAAGGTATAAAGATTATTGATAGACTGAGTATTCACCAAACTAGCCTAGAGGTGAGGAGACCCATTGGGCCCAAACCATGAATTCCAATGGGCCTAGCAAATCAGCTAGCCAGTGGTTCAAACAACAAAGGAGAACGCATCGCAGGAGATAATTGTTCTACCACTTTATTAAATTGTCCAAATATTCCTAACAAACAAAGAATTAGGTAGCACCGCTAACTTGCAGATAGACATGTAGCATTACACAAATGTCTGATAACGATTGAAGAAGATAACAAATTCAACGTCACTATCATGTCAGGACTGTATTTCACCGGTGAATGACACCTCAGTGACCTCACAAAAGCATGTACCTCACTTGTGGACGAAAACCAAATGCCACACCTATTAGTGGGCAACACCTAGCTAGAGTCCAAGGAATGCTAATGCTCAGCACAAATTAGAGAAAGCAACCTTGCCCTGCTTAAAAAAAAAAAAAAAGAACCACTCTTGGTACACATTTTACATACTTCTTTTCATCATTGAAAAAAAAAAAAAAAACTTTTACTAACAAACTATTTCTGGCCGACACCGACACTTCTAATAAATCTTCGAACACACTTTGCATCAAACAATAATGTCATTAACTATGACATCAAAATGCTTAGTACCAAGAACCTACAAGTTAGTGGCGGAGTCAGATAATTTATATTGAGAATGTCGCAAAAAGTTTTTTTAGAGTACCAAGTAATAACTTGCGTAAGTAGGAGAGAATAATTTTTTTTTTCTTTATTTTTTGGGACTTGGGTACATAGGAAAACAGCAAAATAAAAAAATTAAAAAAAAAATTAAAAGCTTGGCACTCCTAAAGCCTCAAATGGCTCCGCCACTGCTACAAGTATTTACATATTTGGAGAATATGCATCTCCCTGGGCCTCAAACATGTCTTGTTTTTACCCATTGGAAAAAGTTTAATTTGGAGAATATATCATCCTACGTACTTTTTGTAACACGTTTTTGTATATGTCCACAACATTAACATCAAGATCAACATCAACGTTATTATCAATGGGAGACCGTCCAAATTAGAATTGTTTGCGGGTTGGCCAAGAGCAGGTAAAGTGTGAGACAACCTATGACCCTCATTTGACAACCATGAATAAGCCATTTTTGTTTTTCCACGACAGCCTGTCCTTTCCATCGTATTTAGCCAACGAACTTTGAGATAATGCAAACACGCTTTCGCCTTCTTTGACATCTTCCCACTGCATTCAAACATCTCGAAGATAAATGAAACACACACATGCAGTTAAAATACCTAACAACATTTTTGGGTAAAACTCACAATTAAAAAGGAACAAGAGTGTCTATTTGAATCGTAACATATCACCACGCTTTCACAGCTAACGTCTTTGGCGACTCACTCTATCGACATTGACAAGGTGTTTGGCTCTGATACCAATTAATGATACAAACATTATGTAAAACTCACCCTTAAAATTCGATTTGCAAAGAGAAGATGCCTACAAACTTATATAAACATAATTAAGGTCAAACTAAACTAATGTGAGACACAAAGGTTATAACACATATCATCGGTCTTCGAGAAGAGATTTTTTTCTAGAGAGAGTGCCATCAAACTTTGACTGGTTTTTAGTGAAACCAAGAGGCAGCTTGGCTGATTTTTAGAAACCAGGTGGGATTTTCAACATCATATATCGAGACTTTATCTTCCACTACTTTTCCTGGCAGCTTGCAATTATTAATGGGTATTATTGTCTACATCTTCTTCTTTCTAAGATAACAGTCTAAACTGTAGGCCATAAATCTTTCTGGATGAATGCACAAGTCAGTCATGCATCAACTGATGTTTTTATTTAATAAAAAGCAAGCGTACGTAAAAAAGATGGATGTGAATGATGTCACCTTTCTAATAAGATGTTATTCAAAACAAGTATTTTCCAGTCAAAGCAATTAATTTTTTTATTAACAAATATAAAGTCCTAATCAAAGAAAAAAAAAAAAAAATTGAAGTACTACAACTTTTTCTTACAAATTTATGTGACAATATGTTAATAAAGAAAAAATAAAGCAATAAAATTTGTCATGTAAATTTAATTGTTTGGTGGTTGTTATAGTAAGAGTTAAAGTATTAATTCAATGATTAAATTTTATATTTTCTATCAACTTAAGCTTTTAGAATAAATGATGATTTAATATGATAGTAGAGCGGGAGGTTCAGAGTTTATCTTCTATTCCAGTTAAATATTTTGTGTTGTGCCTCATTTATTAAAGAGATTTTGAACTCACTTGTGAGAGAGAGTATTAAATATTTGATTAAATGGTGATTTAACAGTAAATATCACATGGGACTGCCATATCACTTTATAAAGATTTTTAAGTAACAAAAATATAGTACCCTTAACAAGAATTTAGAAAAATACACGTCTTTAAATGAATCCCGGGTGTTTTTGTCAAGAGAAATGTGCTACACACATTACCAAGTCAAAAAATAAACACTCTGGTAAACACTTGTGAATATGTACGTGTAACGCTGTCTTTTGTCAATTGACCACCATGATAGCCTATGAGTTGAGTTCCCCACCCTCCTTTAATTATCTTTTTAGGTATGGTAAAAGTAAAGAACGTGGTACTTTGGTAGATGAGATTCGATCTCATCTCTTATATAAAATAAATAAGAGATATTATCAACTAAACTAATTGACTACCATTATAGTCTATAGACATCGACTTTGATTCCTTCATGATGTAAGATATCCAGCAAAGGCTCTTTAAAGATTACCAAAACAAATTCATTTTCTAAAGACAATAATTTAGTTGAGTTTCTCAGACATTTGGCTTGCCGAACATTCTGACTAAATAAAATATAGCAAAATAATTATGAAGGCTCTCAGCCAAAGAGTTCCTTCTTGCATGTGCAGAAAAAAATAAAAAAATTCCTGAAAATAACAAATAAGACTCATATTTGACCAAACCTTAACAACTTAATTGGTTCACAAATCAAAGAATTATTTTATTGAAGAATTGCAATTAAGCACATGAAAATTAACAAAGATATATTTTCAGTGCCACTTGCTGCTTAGAATTTATTTGGGTTTTCAATTTTAAAAAGTGCGATTTAAAAATAAAAGTTTTAAATTGTGCAATTCAAAAACGTAATTTTTTAAAATGCAGTTAAGCGTTTGGCAAAAGCACAGTTTGGCCTTTAAAAACACTATCCCAAATAATTAATCTTCTACAATTTGATTTAAAATTGCATTTTTAGTCTATAAAGTCACCATGCCAAATGCACTTGATGATATCATAGACCACCACCGATTGTGGTTGAATGTGAGTCACAGTCACAAAACCTCAATTTGGCTGGCTCTCAAACTATCTTTGTTGACATTAGTCTTTGGTGGTTGATTATTATGCAGTAAAATGATTATCAATAGGGTTGAAACAAGCACTAATTTGCTGTTTTATACTTCATTAATTATTAACATAAGAGTCAGGGCCGGCTCAATGTATTTTGGGGCCTCAGGTGAAACTTTGGAATTGGGCCTAATTTTTTTTTTAAGTAAATTTTTTTTTTTAAAAAAAAAAAGTAACAAAAAAATAAAATAAAGTCAAATATGCTCTTGCATTACTGGGTCAAATTATGCAATCCTTTCAATTAGACTTAAAAAATTTCCATTATTTTCTTAGTAAATCTTTTCATTTTGTCATCTAAATGCCAAATTATTCTTACCAAGCTTCTTTACTACAACAATAATTCTAAACAATACTCTTTTCCAATGATCTTTCTCTTTGTTAATTTGTTCTTGGACATTTTGATCAATTGTTTTATTTTTTAATAATCTCATTTCTAAATCAACCCAATCATTCATGTTAATGATATGCTCATTGGTTGTTTCATGACTTTTAAATTTAGCACTAAGATTTTTAAGTTCCTTCATTATCTAATTGCGTTATATTAGGTTTTGAATTAAATAACTTACAACAAAAACAGAATACTCTATCTAAATCTTTTGAATAGACTAGCCATCTTCTATTATGTTGCTTCCCATTTGATAACTTTGGTATATAATATGTACTAGAAAAATGCCTAGACTTCTCATCTTTAGGAAAATCTATATTATTGTATCTTATTGGACCATTTTCTACTAATAAATCTCTTAATTTTGCATCAATATTTTTTCATTGGCCAGGGTCATAAATATTTGTAACAAGAGAATTAGATACATCAATAGTATTTTCATTATCTTCTAATTCTTTTTCATGAATTTCTTGTTCATTTATGAGTTTTTCACCTAAATTACCCTCCATATTTTGTTTATTGCTAATGACAAATATATTTAAAGCTCATCTTTGAGTTCAATCAATTTCTCTACTTTTCTTTTTATTTTTTTTAAGTTTTTCATATCCATATGCATATTTTCTACTATGCTTAGTTAAAAATATTAACAACAAACACAATTTAAAAAAAAAAATATTATGACTATAATAAAATAAATTATAAAAATACAATAATGAAACCTGACTTAGAGAGGCAAAGATGAGAGAGTTCTTGGAGTTGGAGATTTCTGGTTTTGAAGGAGAAGAAGAGTTGGGAGCATTAGCATGAAGGTTCTTGACTTCTCGTTCTATATGTTGGTCCTTATTAAATTGGGCCTTATTACTTATTTGCTATTATTAGAGGTTTTATATCTTTTTTATTTTTTTCCTGGGGCCTAATTAAAAACAAATTTACTATTTTTTTGGGGGGGGGGCCCTTAATATTTGGGGGCTCTAGGCAACGGCCTCAGTCGCCTACCCATTGAGCCGGCTTTGATAAGAGTAATAAAATCATCATGCCAAATGCACTTGATGATATCATAGACAACCGCCGATTGTGGTTGAATGTGAGTCATAGTCACAAAACCTTAATTTGGCTGGCTCTCAAACCTCTTTGTTGACATTAATCTTTGGTGGTTGATTATTATGCAGTAAAACGATTGAAACAAGCACTAATTTGCTGTCATGTACTTCATTAATTATTAACATAACAGTAAAAGTCTGCTTTCATTGTGATAACCATGAGGCCACTAGAGAATTGTTTTCTTTTACTCTCATTATTCAATATCATGGACTATGCTAATTAGGGATACTAATTCTTTGATAATTGATAAGGAGTGGGAATGTCAAATTGTCAACCACTTGAGATTCTTTTTATCCGGGGGAAATGCTAAGAGCCTAGGAGCTTACAAAAGGGTGTGTTTGGCAACCCATTTGTTATTTTTTCACTATTCACATCACTTATTCCCCTTTTTATATAATAATTTATTTTTTACTACTATTTAAATAAAAAAAATTACTACAAAACAAAATTTGTTTACTGTTCTATACAACTTTTTTCACTTTTTTTATGCAAAATATTATTACTTTTTCCCACATCAATTCACATCCAAACACACCCATTAAACAAACATCTCATTCCCATTTACCTTTCGGATTCCTTATGTTAGTTGATGGCGTTAACCCAGACGAAAAAACAAACACGAACACACATTTTAAGTTTTAATGTGAAATGACAAAAGTAATTTGACTTTAGAAAATAATTTTACTTAAATACCATTAAAGTTTAAAAAAATGCAACAAAAATGTCGTTAATTAGCCACCAACCGTAGGGGTGGAAAAGCATCCACCCTCCAAGTTCACGGGTTTTTTCATTATTATTGTTGATACGATAATAAATGTTGTCATTGTTGTTGTGGGGTCATTTAGTGGAGGAATTAAAAAGTGAAATTAATATTAATTTAAATTTTGGGTTCTTTCATTAGAAGTAATCGGTAACGTATGAACCATGAAGTCATCATTCCTAGGATAAACCATGCTTTCTCTAAGTCAAATCAAAATATCCAATGATCACTTTAGAATAGCAATCATTTTACTTTTTTAACATACCTTCGATCCCAAGGGTGTTTTTGTCAAAGGATTTGAAAAAAAAAATCATATTATTTATCTTAAAATTAATCTCAATATTCTTATTTTTTACATTACATCAATCATTTTTTATTACTATTCAAATAAAAAAAATTACTACAAAACAATTTTTATTTTTTTTATTTTTTTCATACAAAACATTCTTACTTTTTTCTCGTATAAATCAAATTTGCTACGGTTCTAATCTACTCCCTTTTTCAAGTCCTTTGGCAAACCCAACCTAAATGTAATTGGAAAACATTTAAAATTACATCCTCAATATTTTATATAATAATACTTAAAAAAAAAAAAAACCCACAACTCCAGGCCGTTATTCTTGTCGAGCTCTATGGCCATGGAGGTTGAAACTTCATGGCATGGAAAAGAACCATGCACATGGAGCTCCAATCTTCATGGTCATGGGTATCAAAATCAAGTTCATCCATGGCCATGGATGGCTATGGGGATTGATTAGTCCTGCAGCTGTTGAGAGGGCTTGTTTGGGTGTATATTTGAGGGGTTTAAAGTACATTTAACACTTAAAAAGTTCGTTTAAAGAAAAAATATTCATTTTGTAAAAAAAATTAAAAGCGCTTTTAAGGGTTTAAAAAACTTAAAAAAATGGCCAAAACACACTTTTGACAAAAGCTTAAAAAAAATTTTTGACTGAAAAGTTTTATTTTTCAAACACAATCTCAAATATGCTCTGGGTCGATATGGACATAGCTTTTTTTTTTTCTTCTTTTTTTTGCCCTTTTGGTTTTATTTTATTTTATTTTTTTAATATTTAGGTGTACAATTATCATTTTATTATTTTTATCTGTTTTCCATCATCAATGTGAAAGGCCTTAATTTACAAAAATTGAGTAACACGAGGTTGTTAAATTAAATTTAAAAAAAAATTGAAAAAAATGAAATTTATTAAAGTCAAATCAATTTAAACACATGGTTATTTTATAATATTTTCCCTAATTGAACACATTAGTTTTGATGCGACATTGACACATTTTCATGGAAATTGATTGCATGTATATCCTTTGGGCATCTAAAAATACATAACCAACATCTTTTTGAAAGACTTTTCAGACCCAAGTGTCCATTTTTTTAATATATAGTTATAATATATACAATCAAATTAAGATGAGATTTTGTTTTCATGCTACAATCGCATTGAGATGCCATGCTATATAGGCAGAGACCATGAAATCAAGACCTATCCGACAAATAGATCAATCTGGCAGCCTACAAGTCAATAATGCCAGTTGATGGCTATATATAAATTAATTTATTTAAAATATCACCATCATGATGGCTATAATAATTCCACCATGATTTGCTCTATAATTAGCATCATTCTTATGCTTCCACTGTAGTTTTCGTGGAAAATGTGTGATAAGTTTCAACACGTTTTCTTTCTTTCAGCCTTCCTAATCCTCCCCATTCTAGTTTTTTAAATTAAAAGGATAACATAATGTCATGTTTGTTTTAGCGTAAATATTTTTCTAAAATAGTTTTGGTGTAAATATTTTTTGTTTTTTGTATTTGATTGGTATGGTCTAAAATATTGATCAACTCGAAATGTTTTCAATTCATCAAGAAATATAATATTCATGATGCAGAAAATGGCTTACATTTCTCATATGTGTAAACCATTTTCAGAGCTCTCGTACATCTTTAAGCATGTTATTGTGAGAGGATTAAGAGTTTGTTCGAGATTACAAGAAAGGCTTCAATTTTTTTCAAATGAATAGTTTGAAGACCTATTGACTCTAACAACTGATTACAGAGTTGATCATTCTGACCTTTCAATTCATAGATGTGAATCATGGACTTATGAATAGGGATATTCCCGAAACTCACACAAAAAAAAAAGGAAGTGAGTTAGACAAAAAGAGAAGAAACTTGGACAAAAAAAGAAGTTACTTGGACGAAAATAGTAGAAAGCTTAAAAAGTAGTTTTAGTATCTAAAAAGTTGAATCAACCAAAAAAACTAACATGTTAGGTAAAAAATTTCAAAAGTAAGATTTTTTTTTTTTTTTTTGAACTTCTCACTCCAAAAAGGCCAAAACACACTTTTGAAAAAACATTTTTTCACTTTAAAAATTTTATTTCTCAACTCAATCTCGAACATGCTCTTAAGAAACCTATTTGCTTGAATCAATCATTAGCTGCCCGAACACTTATCCAGGCAAGTGGGCCTCACAAGAATCCTCACACTTACAATTTGTACAAACAATTGCATTAGATGTCAATCTCATTCTCAAAGACCATGTATTCTCATATACTCTCTTCTTTCTTCTTTCTTGGCAGGTCATTTTCGTCCTGAAAGTACCAAAAAAAAAAAAAAATGTTTGATGCCAAAACAAACAACCCCTTAATTCCTTCATTTCCTAGAAGCCAGAAACATGCAAATGGTTGACCCTGGCACAAAATTTTACTTTTCTATGATCTCACTCAGACACCTTTGAATTTTGAATCTGGGTTGTTGTTGTTATTTGTTATATATGGTTTGAAAGCTTGAAACAGTCTGGAAAACCCCAACCACTCCACCTCAACCAATACTCACACAATCCAGATGCGCCCACTGGTTTCACTCTCTTTGACCTGTCATTGTCGTCCCATATATCTCACCAATATATATCTCTTTCCCTACCCTCCTCTGTTTTTCACTCTGCTTTCTCAATCTTTCTTTCTTACCAAACAATCACATACTTCCAGACATTGATCACGGGTAAGCCTCAACCCTTATGCAAATCCAAATTTCTGGGAAAAAGTTATTCAACTTCTTTCTAGCCCTCTGTACTTACAAATTCTTTCCCAGTTTGGCAGTTTGCATCACACCCCATCTTCAGTACAATCCCTTGTAATCTAGTATAGTATTTTATTTTATTCATCTTACAAAGCTTTTTTTTTAAAACAATTTTCTTCTCAGGCCAAATCCAGAGCAGCAGCAATGGATCCGATTCAAGCAAACCAACGGAATTCATTTTCCGACCAGTCAGAAAGCGCGGGAAGTTCACGAGCTGGCTACAGCGGCCCTCTAAGCGGCCCATTAGTTTCCAACAAGAGAAATAGCAGCAAGAGAAGTGCGAGATTCAAAGACGAAGAATGCTTGGTGGAGATCACTCTAGACGTACGCGACGACACCGTTTCGGTGCAGAACATCAGGGGAGGGGACTCGGAGACTGCGTATTTGGCAAGCCAGCTGGAGAAAAGGCCATCTTCGCTTGGTTCCCAGCTGTCGTTTAAGCTCCGGCAAGTGTCGCAGGAGCTGAAGCGCATGACATCTTCAAAAAGGTTTAACAAAGTTGACAGGTCCAAATCTGGGGCTGCTCGCGCCATTCAAGGCTTGAAGTTTATGTCCGAGAATGTCGGAAGTGAAGGTTGGTCGGAGGTTGAAGCTCGCTTTGATGAAATCGCCGTCAATGGGATGCTCCCCAAATCTCGATTTAGCCAATGTATAGGTACGCAACAATTTGGTTAAACTACTTTTGATTCTTAATTTTCTTTGTTTTTCTCTTATTTCTGTTTGTTTTTATACGTCATAAATACGTAATTTTCTTTACATGTCCTTGCTAGTGGGAAAATCCAGAACAGTAGACACATATTACTTTTGAAACTGAACGGAGCATGCGTGTTTCAATGCATAAAAATAAAATAAAAAACTTTTCAATTCTCTAAATAGGGAAATAAACATATACTTTTGTAGCAAGGAGAAAACTTTTTGGAGCGCTGCTAAATTGTTTTTTACAAATGGACGTTAGTCACTAAATAATTAAATTTTAAAAGACGGGAGACAGTAAAAATAAAAAATTTGGGGGGGTAAAAATTGATTTTGAGGAGTCAATTTAATAAAAATATAATTTTAGGGGGTACATGACTAAATTCCTAAGGCTTTGGATGGTTTCGCCCATGATATGATATTGTCACGTCTATTTGTAAGCTCACATTATAATGATCACGTCAGCCACCAAATAATTAAATTTGATTGTGATGGATTATGACTTATGTAGTAGTGACATGTGGACTATAAAGTTTGTTTGTAAGGAGATTGTTGTGGCTAGCATGGTAAGTGTCACATGAATTGCCATATTAATTTATAAGTTTTACTGAATAATTAAATTTGATTGTGACAGATTATGGCTTCTGAAATGGGATTGTACTAAAAAAAAATGTAGTATTCCAAATATTTTCCTATTTCTTAAACATATTATACCCAAAAAAATAAAATGTGCGCCGTACGCAAATAAATTGACACTTTCTTATGTGGGCATAAATTTAATAGTAGTAACTCTAAAGTTGATGGGTACCGGTGTAATTGTTAATAGGGATGAACGAGTCCAGTGAGTTCGCCGGAGAACTATTTGATGCTTTGGCTCGTCGGAGAGGAATAACATCATCTTCCATAACCAAGGCCGAGTTGGGCGAATTTTGGGAACAAATTACTGATCAAAGCTTTGACGCGAGGCTACAAACGTTCTTTGACATGTAAGCTTTTTTTCCCATGCAACTTCTGTTACGTGCCCAAATATTTCAATGGCTAGATGATCACTTGGTAGACCATTATTATTGATAATGTGTACAAATTCAAATTATTATATATTTTCTCAATAATTCAGCCATTCATGCACATGCATAATGTGCAACCTAATATGAGAATATTCTTTTGACGACCCACCGTCTGAAAATAGGGCTTAATAATTGTTCCCATGCCAACGTCCTATATGATGATGTTTCTCTTATATATATTTTAATCATAGTTTTTATAATATGAATTTCCACGACATATTTTTTCAATAATTGACACGGTTGGTGCCAAAATGGATAAGGTGGCAATCAGACAACAACATGTGAGAATAATCATTTAAGTTTGAATTAGGGGCTTGGTGGATTCTACAGGATTAATTTGATTTTTTTTTAATAATTAATTATACAATTTTGAGGAGAAATTTCATTTTTTTTCAGCTTAATCTTTTGTCTAACACGCACTCAATGCAGGGTGGATAAAAACGCGGATGGTAGAATTACTGAAGAAGAGGTGGAAGAGGTGAAAAATTATATTTAAAATTGAACTGATAAATAGACTTTTACGGCAATCAATTATTTGATATAGAAAATTTATTAGGTGATTTTATGTTGATTTACTTAATTTTTTTTTTTTCAGATTATTACCTCAAGTGCTTGTGCAAATAAGTTGTCAAAAATCCAAGAACGCGCCCATGAGTATGCTGCAATGATCATGGAAGAGCTGGATCCAAACAACCTCGGATACATTGAGGTTTCTATCTTTCTTTTTTCTTTTTTTGGTTAGTTGGAAAACAGTCTGATTGAAATTGTGTTAAAGAGTTTAAAAAATGCTTTTAATATGTTAAAACTATGTCAAGCAAAATCTATATTTTCCACCGTAATTTCAACTAGGTTCTTGGCCTACTCAAATTTCAAGTAAACGGCCCGAGTTTATTCTAAGTGGCCCAAGTTACAGGATAGAGATTTGCAACTATTTCGTTGTTGGATCGAATTGCTAGTAATTTAGACAACAAATATGAAAGTCTCTTATAAAATCCATCTTTCGAACAGGTCTTGAACAGTCCATATACTTGTTAGCATAAGCGGGCATTCACATTTTTTCTCCGAATTACTAACAATTCGAACAATAGAAAATTGCTTGGATTCGGATCAAAAGTTACGATTTGGTAGCAAATTCTCCAAAACTAACAACAAAGTTAAACGTATCTTTGCAGCTATACAACTTGGAAATGCTACTCCTGCAAGCACCTATAAGCCACACAACGAACTCAGCAAGCGACAGCCGTGCTCTGAGCAAGTTGCTGAGCCAAAAGCTAGTCCCAACAAAGGAGCGCAACCCCGTAAAGCGGTGGTGCCGGGGGCTGGCCTACTTCGTGGAAGACAATTGGAAGCGGATTTGGGTGATGGCTCTGTGGCTTTCAATCTGCGCTGGCCTTTTCACATGGAAATTCATTCAGTATAGGCACAGGGCTGTGTTTGACGTGATGGGCTATTGTGTCACTACTGCCAAGGGCGCAGCCGAGACCCTTAAGTTCAACATGGCCCTAATTCTTCTCCCAGTCTGCAGAAACACCATTACTTGGCTTAGAAGCAAGACCAAGTTAGGCGTGGCCGTACCCTTTGATGATAATATCAACTTCCATAAGGTACCAAATACTTATATAACACGTTTGAAATTGCGTTTAAAAGCGCTTTTAATTTTTTTTTTTAACCAAACATGTAGTTTTTTCTTCAAACGGATTTTTTTTAGTATTAAACACATTTTTAAACACCACAAAATGCATACCCAAACAAACCCTAAATCATTAGTTGTCTATTTTAATTATTATTTTTTGAGTAATTTAATTAATATTTAAACAGGAGCTTATTGCATTGCCTTTTTTGTTTTTTCAAACAAATTATTTAGGTAATTGCTGTAGGAATTGCAATTGGGATCGGGCTACACGCCGGTGCACATTTGACATGCGACTTCCCCAGGCTGTTACATTGCACGGAGTAAATATGAGTCAATGAAGCAATATTTTGGCAATACCCGACCCGACAACTACTGGTGGTTCGTGAAAGGAACCGAAGGTTGGACCGGTGTGGTCATGGTGGTGCTCATGGCTATATCATACACATTAGCCCAACCTTGGTTCCGTCGGAACCGGCTAAACCTCCCAAAAACTCTCAAGAAGCTCACTGGGTTCAACGCCTTCTGGTACTCCCACCACTTATTCGTCATCGTCTACGTCCTCTTTATAGTCCATGGATACTACCTCTACCTCTCCAAGAAATGGTACAAGAAAACGGTAAGCATTTTCAATTTTCAAAACCCGACACAAAACCTTAAACGAGTCGAGTTATGGTTGACATATATATAGCCTTATACCGATGTTTCGAAACGACCCGAAACATTTTCTTAACTTTCTTTGTGCTACGATTTTGCCGCAGACATGGATGTATCTGGCGGTGCCTGTTTTACTATATGCATCTGAACGGTTACTTCGAGCATTTAGGTCTGGCTATAAAATTGTGCGGATATTAAAGGTTAGTGTTTTTTTTACTGGCAAAATTATGTTATATATCCTACTGAGCTACAAATTAATTAATCTTCGTGCAATAATAGGGAAATTAAAAAATGTTTATTAATTTTAATTATCTTGATTTTTCAGGTTGCAGTGTACCCTGGAAATGTGTTGTCCCTGCATATGTCTAAACCTCAAGGTTTTAAATACACTAGTGGGCAGTATATTTTTGTGAACTGCTCAGCTGTCTCTCCCCTTCAATGGTAATTTCAATCACTGCTACTATTAATGTTAGTTGACGACCGTCATAATGTACCAATGAAAATCAATATTTGAATCAACGGAAACTTGTTAAAAAGAAATCAATGATTGATTTTTACTAGCATATTATCATAATAGAATCACAAATAGTATATTAGTTTACTAAATAGCAATTCTCCTGTTAGTATTGTTTTTGCTTCTCTTAAAGATAGCTAGTGTATCGTGCACTTCAGGCATCCCTTTTCGATTACTTCGGCTCCAGGGGACGATTATCTGAGCGTCCATATACGCACCATGGGCGACTGGACATCACGGCTAAAAGCTATTTTCTCCAAGGTAAATTTTGATCTGTAAATTTCCTCAATCATTGATCACAGGAGTTTTTTCTTTCATGAGCCTAAACATTCTTCTCTTTTAACATTGAAACATATTGAATTAATTTGGCATGTAATGTAATCATAGGTATGTCAGCCTCCTTCTAGCGACCATAGTGGCCTTCTAAGAGCCGACATGGGACAAGGCAATAACAAACCAAGGTGATTTTTGATATTTCGTTTCTTGGTCGATCATTTTAAATGTCACTAAACTCTTAATTATTGTTTACTAAAACTGAATTATGGAACATATTAGCAGGATCCCGAGACTCTTAATCGACGGCCCGTATGGAGCGCCGGCACAAGACTACAAAAAGTACGACGTGCTCCTCCTCGTTGGCCTCGGCATCGGCGCGACCCCTTTGATCAGTATTGTTAAAGATGTGCTTAATAATATGAAGCAACAAAAGGAAGTGGAAGAAGGGATGGTGGAGAGTGGTGCAAGAAATGATCATAAGAGAAAACATTTTGCTACAAAACGAGCATACTTTTATTGGGTGACGAGGGAGCAAGGCTCATTTGAATGGTTTAGTGGTGTGATGAATGAGGTAGCAGAAAAAGATGGAGACAAGGTGATTGAGCTTCACAACTATTGCACCAGTGTTTATGAAGAAGGAGATGCACGGTCGGCTTTAATCACCATGCTTCAAACGCTACAACATGCCAAAAATGGTGTCGATATTGTCTCCGGCACCCGGGTTAGAACACATTTTGCTAGACCTAATTGGCGTAACGTTTACAAGCACGTTGCCCTTAAGCACCCTGACGAACGAGTTGGTAATTATCTTCGCTTTTGTTTGACTACTATACTCATTTCACACCAACTATTATCGTGACGTGTTTCAAGTGTGAAGAGTAGCTTTGCTCTTCTGTCATTATCTTTTTAGTATTAAATTTTGATTTGAGCTGATTATGTTTTGTTATTTGTGGTAGGGGTGTTTTACTGTGGAGCACATGGATTGGTTGGAGAGCTAAGAAGTTTAGCTCATGACTTCTCCAGGAAAACCACCACCAAGTTTGATTTCCACAAGGAAAACTTCTGATTTTTTTGTTCTTTTTTACCAAAGTGTATTATATATAGATTATGTACCCTTATTTTAAATACGTGTATAATTTTACGTTGTAATTTACATATAATTAATTAATTCACTTCCAAAGAATTGCTTATTTGCTAGGGCAAAATGTTGTAGCCTTGCAAATAGCTGGAGTTGTTAAAAGGCTTTTATTTTATATATGAATAAATCAATGCTCAACTGAGAGTACTCTAGCCTTCAAAAATACCATCATTACCTGATTACCATTAAATCCTCAAGTATTTTTCAAAGGAAATACGCTTCTCTTCACGCTTAGATTGTACATTCATTTCATACCTACTGACATTGTGTGTTTTTAGTAACTTTTCATATCACCTATTGAGCAATAATAAAAAAGAAAGGCACTTAAAACACGTTGTAAAATGGGTGAAAAATTGTTTTATTATTTTCATAAACATAAAATAGGAACAAAGCCCAAGCCCAACAAACAGTCAGATTGAACAGATTGGGAGCAATTGGATAGTTTTCTTTGAAATTCCTCCTCCGGGTGTGGCTGAAATTTTGTTGAGCAAAAGCTTTGGCCGGAATCCGATGAACCCAGCCGCAAAGAGGGTGGCTGGAGGTGGTGAGGCTACGTATGGGCCGGTATGTCTCAGGTGGTGGCGGTTTTATTCAAATTTTTTTGGTGTTTTAATAAACAATTCATTTGAATAATTTAACTACATTAAATTGTTTTGCACAATATTAAATGAAAAATTGAGGAATTACACAATATTAAGAAGTGGTTATTTTTTAACAAAACAAAACTTACAAATAATAATCAATGTACGAATTCAAGTTTGAGATACAATACTAATAATTTGACAATTATGTTTATAAACATATAAATAAATCAGAATAAGCATATAAATAAATTATACAATATGAATTAATTATTTTGGCCAGGCAATCCAATAATAAGTCCAATACAATCATATCAGAGAGTAAACATAAATTGAAAATGAATGTGCCAAATGAATAACGCGATCTTATAAATTCTTGACACAAAAGCTAAAAAGGTGGCGGTCAATTAAGGAGGTTTGAGATGGCATACCAAAGACATCACAACCAAGAAAAGCAAGAAAGAGTACAAACTTCAAAAAGTCATTCAACCCTTCATGCACCTTCACAACAAGAAGGAGGACACTTAAGGTGGTCGGATCGAAGCAGCCGCAAGTGGGAAGCACTAGCACAATGTTTGGAGAACACCTCAAAAGGGTTTGCAACCGGATTTAGAGATGAACATAGACGCACACAAAAAAAAAAATTTTAAAAATGTGGAGAACCACAGTGGGAGAAGTCGCCGGAGAGGTGGTGACCCGTGGACCATATGTATGGAGGCAGAGGATGACAGGGAGGAGCAGAACTGGCTAGAGAAGAAGAATGTCGGGCATGTGCACCGGGAAGAGGGGCAGATCACAGTCAGGGCCGTCTCAACCATTAGGCGAGTTAGGCGATTGCCTTGGACCCCCAATTTAATAACGCCCTCAATTAAAAAAAGTTTCCATAAAAAAAAACCTTATTACCCTCCATACTCTTTAATTAAGGCCTCTAATCATGGTAAATAAGTAATTTAAAAAATGCCACAATTTAATAAGGCCACCAATTAATGAACATAATAAAACAATTTCCATAAAAAAAAGAAATCAACACCTAATTCCCGTTTCCATAAAAATAAAAAATAAAAAATAAAAATTTAAACACAGTCAACATATATGCTTAAATTAAGGCCCTCTACTTAATTTCAAAAAAAATTAATATCATTTGATTCTCTGACATTCTGAAATAAATAAGGCTTAAAAAATTGATATCAATATATAAGGGAATCAAATAACAATAAAGATATTTTTAAATAAAATACAATCTTAAACAGGTAGATATTATTATTATTATTTTTTGGCCTTGTAAAATGACAAACTTAAACCTCAAATATAACTAACAGGAAGGGATCAAGTTTCAAAGATTGTGTCTAACGTTTAAAATCAAATGGGAAAAGTAAATAAATAAATGCTAGACGATGGAAAGTTTCTAAAATATTTTATTCAATTACAAACTCATCTCTTTATAAATTTTCATTTTTCTCTCTATATCCCTATTCAAGCCTTATTCAGATTTGAATTTTATTGACAATATCTGTTATAGTTGCTTATGCATAAAAAAGTTTTTCAAAATTAAAATTGATAAAATCTTACCTAAAATCAACAATGTCACAAGAGAGATTAAATGGATTAGCTATATTATCAATTGAAAAAATAATGTAAGAAAATCTTGAATATAAAAACTTAATCAGTAATTTTGCATTCTAAAAAGCAAGAAAAATGATTTTTAAATAAAAATATAATTAATATTAAAATAAATTAAATAAATATTATTTTTTTTTAAAAAAAGGCCCACTTAAACTTTTCACCTAAGACTTCAAAATATATAGGGCCGGCCTTGATCACAATAGATCTAACTTTCAAGTTATTTTATATATATATATAAAGGGAGGACCAAATGCTACTTCAAAACATCTTTAAGCAAATTATATTCACTTTTGAAAAGCAAATCAAAATCATTGATCCAATAAGTTGGACCAACAGTTTCATATAATAAAGTTTTCCATTTTATGCTTAATACCCTTTTAAGGGAAAAGATCCTCCTCCAGCCTATAGAGACCAGAATAAACAACCTATGTGAAAAAGTAAATTGGAATTTTTTTTTTTTTTTGTCAGGCCCTTTTCCAGGCCCATGACTTAATTATTACCTTCGGAAATGCCCCTCCCACTGTCCCAACTCGCCATACCTTTAAACTAATTGTACCACGGCCCTTTTCCCAGGCCTGACAATCTACCTGTGAAAAATAAAAGTTGCTGAATAAGTTTCATCCTCTAATTAATTTGCTTTCCACCTTCACCCCCAGCAGTAAGCACCAATCTCTCAGAGTTAAATCATTTCTATAATTAAAAGTTATGAACACTGATTTTTTTTCTACATTTTTCAATTAATTCCTTTTGGAGAGTCAGCACTTTCTGATCCCAGTGTTATGCCAGCCTGAAAGAGATTTATCAAAGGCTCTGGTTTCCTTAGTGCATAAGGAGTGAGAGATTGAGAGAAACAAGCTGCCTCTTCATAACCTGATTCTGAACTCTTAAATTACTATTTATACTAAAAGTTTATATTAATAAAAAAAAATTAATATAAAAATGTATCAAAAAGTTCATCTGAGATTCATTGTTAGATGTTAATTAGTTGATAAAACTACTTCTATATACTTGGAGAAGTGTATTCGATGAAATAAAATGATTAACAAATCGAAGCACTTCAAAATTATATAATTAATAAATAGGACAGAATTTTCCTTCAAATTGGGTAAGAGAATTTTTCTCAAATTTAATTTATAAAAATGGCGTGTCATTTAAACATATAAGATGTACATGTTTTTTTTTAATAATAAGAACAAAGTTGAAATAAATTTTACTAAAAATTTATGTGCATTTTACATGTTATTAAAAAAATTGACACATATCATTTTTATTTATAGACAGTTTCTTCAACCCAATTTGAGTGTGTACTGATTAATTTAATACATGTTTTTTGATAAAAATAATTTTCATAGTATATATTAATAATCAGAAAATGGTGCTAATTTAGCACTTTCTCCACTCAAAAATATATTGTAATATATAAATAAAAAGCTATACATATAATAGACACATACAACTGGAATCACAGTAGCCATTGAGGCCCATAACTCTATTCTTCTTCTTTTTTTTTTCTTTTTTTTTTTAAGGAAATCATAACCCTAATTGTCTAGAACATTAGCGATAGCTTTCTTTTACTGTTTAGGGTTAAATATTCTTTTTAGTATTTGAATTTAAATGCTTTTATTTTGTATTATAGATAATACATGTGTTACTGGTAAAGATACCTCCGTATATGAAACTAACTAAAGTAGACGTAGAAATTTAGAGAGAATTTTGTGAAGTTTTTCAGTGATAAATAAAACTTCCCCAAATCCTACTTGCCTTGGAGCCCAAACTGAAAAAGAGAAAAGGAGTTCCTTAGTCCCTCAGTAAAGTTGCTTAAGGGGAGTATATATATATATAAATGAAAATGCTTGTAATCTCAGCTTGCAAAAAAGCATCAATGCTCTAAATAAGTTGATAGGTGTCCATTTATTTAGTGAGTTTATATAATTTTAATTCTCTTTGGCAACAGTTGTACTGTTGCCACCCCATCAAGCACCAACCCCTATGCCCTACTCTCTCTCTCAAAGCTTCTTATTCCCTCTTTTTAAGTAATCCTTCCCACTCATACTGCATCCCCTCTCTCTCTCTCTCTCTCTCTGAAGATACCAACTTCTTCTTTCCTCTTCTTCCAATGGCTGCTACAGAAGCGAAGGCAGAAGCTAAAGAGGCACCTAAAGAAGTAGTAGAAGAAACTTTAGCACCTCTCAGAGGCAAGGTAAAATTTATATAATGGTTTCTTTGAAGACCCTCTTCTTTTTCAACAAAATTTCAACTCTTGCTTGTGCCTAAAACTTTTCTCCTCTTTTCTCAGACATGGGTCTTGAAAGTCTCCATCCACTGTGAAGGCTGCAAAAGAAAAGTCAAAAGGGTTCTACTTGACATTGAAGGTAACCTCAAAACCCATATAGTTTTAGAGTTTCATTTTCTTATGGCTTGTTCCATTTGCTTCCCCAGAAAGCAAAAACTTGTTCATTTACTCTAGTTTTGTTCTTTCTTTCTTGCAAGTTATTCCTTAAATCTCTCTTTTAATGTTCATTTGTATTTTTTTCAGCTGAAATCTTATGGTTTATGAGCTTTTGTCATCTGAGTTCTTTCTATTTTGCTCAACATCAGTATTTTTCCTTGGTTTCTCTGTTTTTCTCTTCCATGTTTGCTTCTTTTTTCTTTTATTTTTTTTGTTTTTTGTAAGTTCGATGTTTCCAGTTTCCCACCTCTTCCTTTTCTTTTTGTGCCGTTTTCAAAATTACACCAATCGCAAGTCCAATAGTAATTTTAAGAAAGGAAGGAAAGGAATTTCTAGTTGATTTAATTGTTTCCCTAACTAATTTGGAAACTTTCTCTTCGATTCTCAGGTGTCTACAAGGTAGATGTTGATTTGAGGCAACAAAAAGCCGTCGTAATAGGGAATGTAGAGGCAGAGACTTTGATTAAGAGACTGTTAAAGACGGGGAAACATGCAGAGCTTTGGCCTGAAAAGGCTGACTCAAAAGAGAAAAAGCGCAGCAAAGGAAAGAACAAAGAGAAGCAAATCGAACAAGAAAGCTCTGAAGAAAGCAACCATGGCGATGACAAGGAAAAAGAGACGGCGAAAGTTCAAGTCCAAGACTCTGCTAAAAATGGTGAAGGTGGCAGCCACTGTAATGTTGTCAGTGAAGGTGGTAAAACCGGTGGACAAGCGAAGGAGCCGAAGCCTGAGGTGAAGCAAAATGTAACCGTAGCGGCCGGTAGTCAGTCACCGGTGCCTGAGCAGAAGGGTGCTGGCGACGGTGAGAATGGGAATGAGAAAAGTGGTGGGGGTGGTGGTGGTGGTGGTGGGAGTGGCAGTGGAGGTAAAAAGAAGAAAAAGAAAGGCCAAAAGGCGACCGTCACTATTGACGAGGCTGGACATCCTGGCGATGCACCGCCACCTGGCAGTGGATCACCGAATCATGGGCATGGGCACGGGCACGGGTACGCGCACGATCATCAAGGCCCATTAATGACTGAAATTCCAGCTGCGGGCAATCACAGCCATACACCTCAGCACGTGTACCATCATCAATACCCACCACAATACCAACCACATTACGATGCACCGCCAGTGTATGCAACGAGCTACAGCAGAGCACACCCCGTTAGTAGCCACGTCACACACTATTCGTCGCCACCACCGTATTCACACACGTACGTGCAGCACCCGGTTCACGACCCCGAGCTGGAGCATCCACCGTCGGAATATTATTACGACCCGCACCCATCCGCTTCTTCGTTCGAGCTATTCAGTGATGAAAATCCAAATGGGTGCTCCATCATGTGAGCAAATGGAGCGACCACATTGGAGATTTTGGGTATAGGCAAAGCTTATACTGCTCGTATAAGCCAATGGGGAGATAATTTTCGTGACGTGATGTATGTAGATATGAAAAGACATAAATGGGGCTTGCTCTACTGCTCTAGTGGGTTTTTGGTGGGGTATTTGTGGTAATTTAGTACTACTGTTTACTGTTGAGTTTGGTTTAAAAGTTGCTGTCTGCTTAGGTGTTTGTAGCCGTAGGCCCCCATTCTCTCTCATTCTCTTTCTCTTTCTCATCTGTCTCAAAAGTAGATTTGCTTGGTGGCTAGTTACATAAAACAGAGCAATAAGTGCTTTGGTAGGTCCATGGGTTTTTAGGTATGTAGCCAATATCAGTAGATGAGAATTGAGAAAAAAAAAAAACAAAAAAAATTAATTATTCAAAGTAATAATCAAGCTAAATTCGGGATCCGTAATTCAGACGGTTAATGTAAAGAGATTTTATCTTCGATTATTTTTTCGAAGAAATAGTGTAAGACTGCAATTTGGACCGTTAATGTAAGAGATTTTATATGAGATTTACTTGTTAGACTTTATATGAGGTTTACTTGTTCGAAGAAGTGGTTGGGGACGATGATTAGCGGGCACGGCGAAGTAAGCATTGATTTGCAATGCTGCCTTAGTTGCAAGTGGTTTGTAGGAATTCTGTAAGAGACTTTATATGAGGTATGAGGTTTACCTGATCAAAGAAGTGGTTGGGGACAATGATTAGCCGGGCATGGCGAAGTAAAGCATTGATTTGCAATGCTGTCTTAGTTGCAAATGGTTTGTAGGACCCTTGAAATCTCTTAATCCCTCAAACTTTTTCTGATGTGTAAAGGGGTGTTTTGACTGGGAAGTGGGACATCAAATGTATTACAATACAAAGCTTTGTGTTAAAGAAGACCCAGGAAAAGATTACCTAACAAAGTGTTCGGTCCTGGTTTTTTGTGTCCCTTTGGGAAAAACGTTTCTTGCTTTAAACACGTCTTTTTACAAAGAAAAAATAAAAAGAAAAAAATGGCTTCAATTTTTATGGGTTTTCTTTATTTCCCACTTTCTCTTACTTTGAGAAAACAGTTTCTCATTAAAACAAGCTTTGGAGTGTGTGACGTATTGTCTCTTTCTCTTTAAAACTGTGGTGTTTCTTCTCAATTTCTGTTCTCTTTTTTTAAGCTGTCATTTCCTTCTTTAACGTGAAATGCTTTGTTGGTTAATAATGCCTTTTGAGTTTGACATATTTATTCATTGGTTTAATATTCATGTTTTAACAGGCTTCAAATCTACCACGACCAATAATTAACACTCATGACATTGAATTACTCGAAAACAAATAGTTTATCAGAGTAAAAGTTGCTAAGCTTTCACCCCAATTAAAAAGAAACTAGGTTGGGGTGCATACAACCCCTTCCTTCTTTTACATCTCTCAATTTTCTCTCTCAGTTGGGAAGGAACAAATAAAGAAAGATACCATCCTCATCAAATAGAAGCAAAAATGCTTCTTAGCTTCCACTTGAATTAGACTCTATACCTAAAGTGGGTATGTTTGTTAAAAAATCTGGGGTTTTTTTTTTTTCTTTTCAAATAATTACCCAAATCACATAACGTTCAAAGTTGTTTTACCTTTATATTATATTAAAAAAGAAAAAAGAAATAAAAAAATAAAAAAAAATCATCCAAAACAGCTAACCAACCCAGAGCCACCACCAGTTGAACCTCCAACTACGTATCCAAAGATATATTAGAAAAAAAAAAGTGGGATGACACTTGGCCTAACTCCTTTCCTAATCACATTACCAAAATGTCTCATTACTTTTCTTAACCAAGGGTTATTTTCCGACTTCTAAAGTGGGTTTATTCAGGGTCACTTTGGTAATATGCCAAAAAAAAAAAA
>NC_081542.1:5134591-5136895 GCF_901000735.1 Corylus avellana | reverse complement strand
TGCAGATCGATAATGATTTTTAATATCAGCATTTACAATATGTGATTATTATCCGCATCCACGCGGTTAATGCGAATATTATCCGCTATCCACATTTGAAGTAATTAACGTTTTAAATCTTGAAGTTGTAATTCACTAATTATTGCTTCTAGTACATAGCAAAAAAAAAAAAAAAGACATTATTTATACTTGAACACTATTATTCATATTACACTTGCTAATCATTTTACCAACACATTTTTATCACATATATTATTTAATATTTAGCTTTCAATAAATTTATAGTTGGTGACGAGAAATTTTTTTGAATAATAATAATAAAGGAATAACATATAAGGCAATTAAATCAGAACAAATCAGAATAGTTTCCTAAAGTGAAATCCCACAACATAATCTAGCTAATATAAGAAACATAAATTAAAATATATATATATATTACCCTAAAACCGTTGTCCACATCCGCATTTGCGGATATTAGTTTTTGCTACCCGCATCCGCATCTGTGTATGTGGATAGTGGATTGCAGATAGCAGATGTGAGCAGTTATTATCCGCCAACATTTTCACCCCTAATTGTCCCTAAACTTGAACCTCTTAATAAAACAGAAAGCAATTATTATATAATTAAGGGTTGGTTTTATAAAGTTTTTAGAATTGCTTTGTTAGTGCCACATTTAAAGAAAGTTTTATATGTAGAGTAAAAAAAAATTTGTTTGCTATTTTCTAAAAATTAATAAGTGATTTGAAAATAGAAGAAAAAAGTTCTTAAAAAAAAAAAAAATTGGGTTGTTGAATTTCGAGGCAGTCAGGCAATTCTGGTGGCCCTCGTAGAGTCGTTAGACAATTTTAAAGGCCACCGTTAGCGGCCAAGCTAGCCACAATTTTTTTTTTTTTTTTTTTTTCATACAACATGACAACTTCCACTCATGAAAAAATGAGAATGCCATAATTGTTTTTTAAGGTATTTTCTGTTTTATTTTTAAAAAAGTGTTTGTGATTAAATTTTTTTTTTTTAAAGAGTTCAGTAATTTATTTTGAAAACTGTATTAGTGGCACACCTAAAAACCCATTTAAATAATTGATATTAGAGAAGATTTTTCAGAGTTTGAAAAAAAAAAAAAAAAAATTGTAAGAAGCTTAAAAAGGTAGAAGGGGTACGAACAATGGTATAGACAGGATAAAAAGTGTTGGAGAATTGGTGTGGATGAAAATGATTCATCAGAGAATTTTTAATCAAGAAACAATATATATATATATATATATTGGTGTGGATGAAAATGATTCATCAGAGAATTTTTAATCAAGAAACAATATATATATATATAGTCTTGAGTCAATCAATTGCTTATCCTTTTATCAGGAACTGGATTCCATTTCCCTCAATTCAATCCATCTTCCTTGTCAAGCCTCACTGATTTCTGAAAGCTTTTCACTTGCTTTTCTCATATACCACCCAGTAATATTGGTGGAAAATTGACAAGACCCTGATTTTGAGTAATTGGAAGGCCAGTAGGCCACAGATATGGTGGGGTCTCACTTCTCATGTGCTCTGTTGTGAATCAAATATATTATTTCCCAATTTATCTGGATAAATGTGCCCAACTATGTGAGTTTCATCACAAAAATCACTAATTTAGATTCATTGCAAAGAATTATCTGACAGACAATTAAAAGATAACAAAATTGAAGCTGAATTTATCCCCCCCACCCAAAAAAGAAAATGGAGCTGGAAATAACTATGGCTCTCGTTTAGACACCAAGATGTTCAACATTAGATATTGACAGGAGAGAGTTTCCACTTGGTTGTTTAGAAGAGTTCTTATAGGATTAAATAAGACCTTAAGTACCCTTCTAACCCTTTTCCGCATTTAATTAGGGGAAAAAAAAAAAAAAAAAAAAGCCCTTAAGTAGGATTAAGATTAGGAGATTGTTTTGGAGTAAAAGTTTGGTTTCATTTGCTATAAATAGTAGAAGATTGAGATGAATAGGCTGAGAAATATTTGTAATCAATATGTGATTCTCTTGCCATAAGTGGAGTTACTTAAGTTAGGAGCAACTCTTTGAGGCTTTGAGCATATCAATTGATATTAGAGTAAGCGATGTCCAAAGACGATAGTTTGGAGCAACTCTTTGATCATATATTGTTGCTACAACATACTGAGGACATAAGTTTATAAAAAAAGTACACATATTTTCTCAAACTACAACTCTATTGACTATTGTCAATGTTTCCCTTCAGCTACCAAACAATGTCATTGTCCTTCCAATGAGAAAAATATCATTCATTAAATTAAAAATTAAGAAA
>NC_081542.1:5112592-5134491 GCF_901000735.1 Corylus avellana | reverse complement strand
TATTTATTTAAAAATAAATAAATAAAAAATTGAAGTAGTTTCCGCGTGTCAACATTTGATTGGTCCACGTGGACTTCCGTTAAGTCAACTAATGATCAACTAACAGAGGACTAATTTGGTCTATTATCAAAACCACAGGGATCTCCTGTGATAAAAATTAAACCTTAAGGGAGAAAAAAATAAAGCAACTAAACTCCAGGGGGTATTTAGTATTTAACCCTATATAATTAATCTTTTAAATATTTCTATTCTTTTAATATGAAAATAACTCCTTAATTTGATGTTTTGTTATCTATTTGTATTGGTAGGAATGAACCTGAATTCATGCACGAAATCATTAAATGGGTGGATTCGATATTAGTAAACAACGCATACTTCAAAGTTGCTCAGTATCCAGCTGAAAAAGAATCTCATGCACAAGATGTGAAGTCACTTATAGATATAGAGAAGAAGGGCACTGCGTGCATAATAGGGTTCTTTGGAATGCGTGGGATTAGAAAGACAACTATTGTCAAAGCAATTAAAAAAGTTGGTTGGAAAAGGTGATAGGTTTGGCTTAGGAAGTAGAATCATCAGAACACCATGATATAAACATTTACTTACTGCACATGGAGTTGATTTAGCATATCAGGTGAATAAATTGAATTGCTATGAAGCTCATCAGCTCTTTCGCTAGAATGCCTTCAAAAGTGACATACCTAACTACGATTTTTTGGAACTCATAGGGCATGTAACAGGTTATGCCAGGGGCCTTCCACTGGCTTTAATAGTGCTTGGTTCATATCTATATGGTAAAAGCTCGAATGAATGGGAAAGTGCATTGGCTATGTATACAAGAATTCCTAATAAAACAATTCAAGAAATACTTAGAATAAGTTATGACGGGTTGAAGAACATCGTAAAAAATATTTTTCTTGACATTGCATGTTTTTTCAAAGGACAAGAATTATGTCATGTCAGTAAAATACTAGACGCACTTGGTTACTTTGTTGATAATGGTATACAAGTGCTTGTGGATAAATCTCTCATATATATTGATCATCATGAGTACTGTCCCAATACAACCCTGCCTTACAAATCATTGAAGATGCATGACTTACTGCAATAAATGAGTAGAGAAATTGTTCAACAAGAATCAACCACAGAACCTGGCAACCGTAGTAGGTTGTGGTTTCATGACGATGTTCGTCAAGTCCTAGAAAGAAATGAGGTAAGACTTATGTTAAAAATTGTATAAACCTATTTTGGAAACCATAAATATTCGCTCCTTGATATTCGAATGTCATTCACCCACAATCGAACGTTTGTCCATCTTGGTCTATTGTTCAATGGCGCAAACTACAAATTTAACCTAAATACCTATATTCATGCAATAATCCTTCATCAAAACATAGAGGTTTGAACACAACGTATTTCACATGTCATGAGACTTGGTGACTTGATTCTTACATATTTGTCCAAAAATACTTAAAGGTGATATACTATTTTTATTTTAAAACTAACCCATCTGTTAAAACATGATTAAAAACAGTTTAAATATGTATATAGAGATACTAATGTTATGTGCCATTTGTGGGATATTGGTGGTATATTTGTGTGGCACATAAACATTACTCTTATGTATGAAAGAAGTCATTCATCATAAGAGTAATGTTATTGTTATGTGCCACACAAATATTCCATCACTATCACAATGGTGATGTGGTTGTCAATCCACAATTTGATCAGTCACAACAGTAAAAAATAAAAATAAAAAATAAAAAAAGGGGAAAAAATACACTTTAGTTTTCTGAACTTACTTATTTTGCAATTATGCATCCAAACTTTAAAATTAACATCGAAGCCCCACATACTACGTACCATTGCGTCATTACATGTCAAATTAGGCAATTTTGCATTTTTCTTTCCAAATACCTTTAAAGTTTAATAAGTAAAATTTAAAAATATATAAAATAACCATTTGAAAAAATAATAATAATTAAGGGGCTAATATAAAAGGAAAATGTTAGGCTTATAAACACATTTTACAAAAAAATTATTTACAAATTGATGTGGCACAACATGATTGAGTTTTTCAAAATTTGAATTTATCTCATATCCAATTATATTGTGCCACATCAATTTGTAATTTTTTTATTTTTTTTTAATAAAATATGTTTGTATGCTTACTATTTCTTAATATAAAAAGGCCACCTATTTTTCGTTATTTAGTTTTTTTTTTGTTAAAATTTTTTCTATAAACCCACTTGAGGCAATTTGTCGTTTATTTATGAGTTAGTTTATTGAAAGTGCAGGCAATGGATATGTTGACCAAAGCTTTATTTTTGTTTTCGTTGACAAAAGATTTTTTTTTTTTTTTTTTTTTTTTTAACTAACGCATATTATTTAATGATGCAACGCGGCATTGGTTTCTCCGGCACAACACTCAACGAATTCATTGCGTGTACGTTCCCAACAATGGATAAAATACTCGGCCTGTATTGTCAACGCCAGCGAAGCGTTGAATGTCTATGAGACATTGGTGGACAACCTGCCACATAACCAAACAAGACAAACAGGCCCTCCACTTGCATCCGCGTGTGGGCAAGCGACACCAATTGCACAGAGTTTCAATGACACTCCAGGCAGGTTTAAAACTTCCTTTCTTGAGGGCATGCCGCACGCCCATATATTGACGTTATTTTGACCTCCAGTAGTACAGTAGGGAAGTTGCCAATCATTTTACTTAAATTGTGCGATCAACTTCTATTATTATTATTTTTAATTAAGAAAATGTTAAAAGCACAATACAAACCTAATTCAAAACCAACGTCTTTCTTACGTGGCATTTTTCTTTTTTAAAAAAATAAAAGTTTGAATTTTAAACCATTCAGATCGTCTTGTTCCCTTTCAGATCCAAAAATTCCCTGTCCGTACGTCGCTCCTGTCTCTCTCACTCCGGCCCAAGGTTCCGTCTCTGTCTCTCTCACTCCGGCGACGTCTTCGGCCACCGAGTACTGCAAGAAGCACGTCGAGGCCCCCAAAGCAGCCGCCGCGTCCGAAGACCGCTCCACCTCCTCCGACGACGACCTCAAGGCCTGGGACGCCGAGTTCGTCAAGGTCGACCAGGCCACCCTCTTCGATCTCATCCTGGTGTGTCTTCTTCCTTATAAACTCAAATCCCCCTGTTAGATCTTTTTATCATTGATTTTTTTTCTTCTGATTAGGGTTTTGGTTTTGTTTTCTCGGCTTCCGTGTCTTTGATGTGTTTTTGTTTGGTTGGTGAGAAATATTCAGGGGGAATAGTAAATAGATTTGAGGGCTTCCGTTGTTTATTGACCAAACAACCTTTAAATATGTTATGGTGTTGAAGTGGCATGAGAAGAAGTAATTAATCAAATAAGAACAAAGAGAAAGCATGAGAAGAAGTAATCAAATAAGAACCGAGATTGCTGAAGAGGCCAAATGAGACGGTTTTGTTTATGATCGAAATCTTATTTCTCTTTGATTTATTCATCATACTATTATAATATATGATGACCCAAAAAGGCATGAACATGTATGTATCGGTTGTCCAAGTTTGTTCTTTTTTAATAATTTTTTTTTTCTTTCAATTTTCTCGTTTATTTGGTCTCTAACAAAGTGAGATTTTCCTGAAAGTACTTATATTTGCAAAGACTATGTATAGAACTTGGTTTGAATTGGTGAGCAGAGAAAATGATAATGAAGGGGGTGTTTGGCAACAGCCTTGACCTTGGCTTAGACACTGTTTTTGTCTTTTTCATGATATTAGATTACACTTTTACCCTTGTTTATTTTTCTCCCAAAATCTGCTGCGCAGCTTCTCTTTTCCTCCAGCTTCTCACTAGGTAATAGTACCCTAGTGAGAATGAGAGGTGAAATTTCAGAGTCAGATAACCAGCGAGCAATGAACTCCGCCATCGGTGTCTTCCCATTGCCTCCCCACGTCAAATTCCCCACACTGATCACCGGCACTGGCAACCTTTCTAACAAAAATATATCAAACGATCTAAACAAAATCTTTTTTTTTTTTTTTTTGCATTTCACAAAAGCAGTACTTGGAACCACATGTAGGGCGTTATCTTTGATGGGAGAGTGGCAGAAAAGAAAATAAAAGTAGTGAAAAATTCAAGCTCGGCGTTTATTTTTCTTCGGTATCAAAAGAATGGAGAACCCAACACCCAATTTACATTTCTCGGTAACAATCAAAGCTTCCCCACGCTGTTTGGTTGCTGAGAAAATGTGGGAAAGGAAGGTATCCCATTATCCCATAACTTGGGCTCATAGAAAACAAAACGAAGCTCTACTAAACCAAAGTTAGTTGCCTTGATTTAGTTGAAGGTGAAAACTTTTTGGGGCCGACAACTCAGAATTTTCTTTTCTTTTCTTTTCTCGGTAGCCAAACGGAGAGGGAAATGAAGGAGGTGGGTCCTACCGGTGCTTGCGAAGGAGGCCGAAGCGGTAGAGACAGTGGCGGAAGGAGAGAGCGACCCTGTAGAGGGAGGAGGCGAATGAGAGGACTGGGGTGAGAGAGCGTTGCAGAGTAGAGAGCTTTGTGTGGTCCCGAGCGTAGGCTATCTCGTTCACCAGCACTTGCAGTTTCTCCATCGAGAAAGAAGGAGCGTGCAACGTTCAGCTTGAAATCAGAAAGGGGGGTGGGGGGGAGAAATCAGAAAGAATTTCTCCTCGGCTGCTTCACACGCATGTTAGGGGGAGTTGGGGAGACGCTGGCCATCAACGTTCAGCGTGGGAAAGGCAAAAAAAAAAAAAAAAAGGTCTGTAAAAATCCTTAAGAGATAGGGGTAAAATGGGAAAAATAAAGCAAAAATTTCCCTAAAAAAACGAGCCATGACCCAGACACTAAACAGTATCTGGGTCATGGCTGTTGCCAAACGAAGCCTTAAGGTGGTCCGATCGAAACAGCCGCAAGCGGGAAGCACTGGCACAATGTCTGGAGAACACTTCAAAACGGTTTGCAACCAGATTTAGAGATCAACATAGACACACAAAAAAAAAACAAAAACAATCGAGAACCAGAGTGGGAGAAGTCGCCGGAGACGTGGTGACCCGTGGACCATATGTCTGGAGGCAGAGGACGACAGGGAGGAGCAGAACTGGCTAGAGAAGAAGAATGTCGGGCACGTGCACGGGGAAGAGGGGCAGATCACAGTCAGGGCCGTTTCAACCACTAGGCGAGTTAGGCGGTTGCCTAGGGCCCCCATTAAACGCCCTCAATTAAAAAAAGTTTCCATAAAAAAAAAAAAAAAAAAATTAAAAACTTTATTACCCTCTATATTCTTTAATTAAGGCCTCTAATCATGGTAAATAAGTAATTTAAAAAATGCCACAATTTAATAAGGCCACCAATTAATGAACATAATAAAACAATTTCCATAAAAAATAAAAAAAAAAAATAAAAAAAAAAAAAAATCAACACCTAATTCCCATTTCCATGAAAATAAAAAATTAAACACAGTCAACATATATGCTTAAATTAAGGCCCACTACTTAATTTCAAAAATACATTAATATCATTTGATTCTCTGACTTTCTGAAATAAATAAAGCTTAAAAAATTGATATCAATATATAAGGAAATCAAATAACAATAAAGATATTCTTAAATAAAATACAATCTTGAACAGGTAGATATTATTATTATTTTTTGGCCTTGTGAAATGACAAACATAACCCTCAAATATAACTAACGGGAAGGGATCAAGTTTCAAAGATTGTGTCTAACGTTTAAAATCAAATGGGAAAAGTAAATAAATAAATGCTATACGATGGAAAGTTTCTAAAATATTTTATTCAATTACAAACTCATCTCTTTATAAATTTTCATTTTTCTCCCTATATCCTTATTCAAGCCTTATTCAGATTTGAATTTTATTGACAATATATGTTATAGTTGCTTCTGCATAAAGAAGTTTTTCAAAATTAAAATTGATAAAATCCTACCTAAAATCAACAATGTCACAAGAGAGATTAAATGGATTAGCCATATTATCAATTGAAAAAATGATGTTAGAAAATCTTGAATATAAAAACTTAATCAGTAATTTTGCATTCCAAAAGGCAAGAAGAATGATTTTTAAATAAAAATATAATTAATATTAAAATAAATTAAATAAATATTATTTTTAAAAAAAGGCCTACTTAAACTTTTCACATAAGACTTCAAAATATATATGGCCGGCCTTGATCACAATAGATCTAACTTTCAAGTTATATATATATATATATAAAGGGAGGACCAAATGCTACTTCAAAACATCTTTAAGCAAATTATATTCACTTTTGAAAAGCAAATCAAAATCATTGATCCAATAAGTTGGACCAACAGTTTCATATAATAAAGTTTTCCATTTTATGCTTAATACCCTTTTAAGGGAAAAGATCCTCCTCCAGCCTATAGAGACCAGAATAAACAACCTATGTGAAAAAGTAAATTGGAATTTTTTTTTTTTTTTGTCAGGCCCTTTTCCAGGCCCATGACTTAATTATTACCTTCGGAAATGCCCCTCCCACTGTCCCAACTCGCCATACCTTTAAACTAATTGTACCACGGCCCTTTTCCCAGGCCTGACAATCTACCTGTGAAAAATAAAAGTTGCTGAATAAGTTTCATCCTCTAATTAATTTGCTTTCCACCTTCATCCCCAGCAGTAAGCACCAATCTCTCAGAGTTAAATCATTTCTATAATTAAAAGTTATGAACACTGATTTTTTTTCTACATTTTTCAATTAATTCCTTTTGGAGAGTCAGCACTTTCTGATCCCAGTGTTATGCCAGCCTGAAAGAGATTTATCAAAGGCTCTGGTTTCCTTAGTGCATAAGGAGTGAGAGATTGAGAGAAACAAGTGCCTCTTCATAACCTGATTCTGAACTCTTAAATTACTATTTATACTAAAAGTTTATATTAATAAAAAAAAATTTAATATAAAAATGTATCAAAAAGTTCATCTGAGATTCATTGTTAGATGTTAATTAGTTGATAAAACTACTTCTATATACTTGGAGAAGTGTATTCGATGAAATAAAATGATTAACAAATCGAAGCACTTCAAAATTATATAATTAATAAATAGGACAGAATTTTCCTTCAAATTGGGTAAGAGAATTTTTCTCAAATTTAATTTATAAAAATGGCGTGTCATTTAAACATATAAGATGTACATGTTTTTTTTTAATAATAAGAACAAAGTTGAAATAAATTTTACTAAAAATTTATGTGCATTTTACATGTTATTAAAAAAATTGACACATATCATTTTTATTTATAGACAGTTTCTTCAACCCAATTTGAGTGTGTACTGATTAATTTAATACATGTTTTTTGATAAAAATAATTTTCATAGTATATATTAATAATCAGAAAATGGTGCTAATTTAGCACTTTCTCCACTCAAAAATATATTGTAATATATAAATAAAAAGCTATACATATAATAGACACATACAACTGGAATCACAGTAGCCATTGAGGCCCATAACTCTATTCTTCTTCTTTTTTTTTTCTTTTTTTTTTTAAGGAAATCATAACCCTAATTGTCTAGAACATTAGCGATAGCTTTCTTTTACTGTTTAGGGTTAAATATTCTTTTTAGTATTTGAATTTAAATGCTTTTATTTTGTATTATAGATAATACATGTGTTACTGGTAAAGATACCTCCGTATATGAAACTAACTAAAGTAGACGTAGAAATTTAGAGAGAATTTTGTGAAGTTTTTCAGTGATAAATAAAACTTCCCCAAATCCTACTTGCCTTGGAGCCCAAACTGAAAAAGAGAAAAGGAGTTCCTTAGTCCCTCAGTAAAGTTGCTTAAGGGGAGTATATATATATATAAATGAAAATGCTTGTAATCTCAGCTTGCAAAAAAGCATCAATGCTCTAAATAAGTTGATAGGTGTCCATTTATTTAGTGAGTTTATATAATTTTAATTCTCTTTGGCAACAGTTGTACTGTTGCCACCCCATCAAGCACCAACCCCTATGCCCTACTCTCTCTCTCAAAGCTTCTTATTCCCTCTTTTTAAGTAATCCTTCCCACTCATACTGCATCCCCTCTCTCTCTCTCTCTCTCTCTGAAGATACCAACTTCTTCTTTCCTCTTCTTCCAATGGCTGCTACAGAAGCGAAGGCAGAAGCTAAAGAGGCACCTAAAGAAGTAGTAGAAGAAACTTTAGCACCTCTCAGAGGCAAGGTAAAATTTATATAATGGTTTCTTTGAAGACCCTCTTCTTTTTCAACAAAATTTCAACTCTTGCTTGTGCCTAAAACTTTTCTCCTCTTTTCTCAGACATGGGTCTTGAAAGTCTCCATCCACTGTGAAGGCTGCAAAAGAAAAGTCAAAAGGGTTCTACTTGACATTGAAGGTAACCTCAAAACCCATATAGTTTTAGAGTTTCATTTTCTTATGGCTTGTTCCATTTGCTTCCCCAGAAAGCAAAAACTTGTTCATTTACTCTAGTTTTGTTCTTTCTTTCTTGCAAGTTATTCCTTAAATCTCTCTTTTAATGTTCATTTGTATTTTTTTCAGCTGAAATCTTATGGTTTATGAGCTTTTGTCATCTGAGTTCTTTCTATTTTGCTCAACATCAGTATTTTTCCTTGGTTTCTCTGTTTTTCTCTTCCATGTTTGCTTCTTTTTTCTTTTATTTTTTTTGTTTTTTGTAAGTTCGATGTTTCCAGTTTCCCACCTCTTCCTTTTCTTTTTGTGCCGTTTTCAAAATTACACCAATCGCAAGTCCAATAGTAATTTTAAGAAAGGAAGGAAAGGAATTTCTAGTTGATTTAATTGTTTCCCTAACTAATTTGGAAACTTTCTCTTCGATTCTCAGGTGTCTACAAGGTAGATGTTGATTTGAGGCAACAAAAAGCCGTCGTAATAGGGAATGTAGAGGCAGAGACTTTGATTAAGAGACTGTTAAAGACGGGGAAACATGCAGAGCTTTGGCCTGAAAAGGCTGACTCAAAAGAGAAAAAGCGCAGCAAAGGAAAGAACAAAGAGAAGCAAATCGAACAAGAAAGCTCTGAAGAAAGCAACCATGGCGATGACAAGGAAAAAGAGACGGCGAAAGTTCAAGTCCAAGACTCTGCTAAAAATGGTGAAGGTGGCAGCCACTGTAATGTTGTCAGTGAAGGTGGTAAAACCGGTGGACAAGCGAAGGAGCCGAAGCCTGAGGTGAAGCAAAATGTAACCGTAGCGGCCGGTAGTCAGTCACCGGTGCCTGAGCAGAAGGGTGCTGGCGACGGTGAGAATGGGAATGAGAAAAGTGGTGGGGGTGGTGGTGGTGGTGGTGGGAGTGGCAGTGGAGGTAAAAAGAAGAAAAAGAAAGGCCAAAAGGCGACCGTCACTATTGACGAGGCTGGACATCCTGGCGATGCACCGCCACCTGGCAGTGGATCACCGAATCATGGGCATGGGCACGGGCACGGGTACGCGCACGATCATCAAGGCCCATTAATGACTGAAATTCCAGCTGCGGGCAATCACAGCCATACACCTCAGCACGTGTACCATCATCAATACCCACCACAATACCAACCACATTACGATGCACCGCCAGTGTATGCAACGAGCTACAGCAGAGCACACCCCGTTAGTAGCCACGTCACACACTATTCGTCGCCACCACCGTATTCACACACGTACGTGCAGCACCCGGTTCACGACCCCGAGCTGGAGCATCCACCGTCGGAATATTATTACGACCCGCACCCATCCGCTTCTTCGTTCGAGCTATTCAGTGATGAAAATCCAAATGGGTGCTCCATCATGTGAGCAAATGGAGCGACCACATTGGAGATTTTGGGTATAGGCAAAGCTTATACTGCTCGTATAAGCCAATGGGGAGATAATTTTCGTGACGTGATGTATGTAGATATGAAAAGACATAAATGGGGCTTGCTCTACTGCTCTAGTGGGTTTTTGGTGGGGTATTTGTGGTAATTTAGTACTACTGTTTACTGTTGAGTTTGGTTTAAAAGTTGCTGTCTGCTTAGGTGTTTGTAGCCGTAGGCCCCCATTCTCTCTCATTCTCTTTCTCTTTCTCATCTGTCTCAAAAGTAGATTTGCTTGGTGGCTAGTTACATAAAACAGAGCAATAAGTGCTTTGGTAGGTCCATGGGTTTTTAGGTATGTAGCCAATATCAGTAGATGAGAATTGAGAAAAAAAAAACAAAAAAAATTAATTATTCAAAGTAATAATCAAGCTAAATTCGGGATCCGCAATTCGGACGGTTAAAGTAAGAGATTTTATATGAGAATTATTTTTTCGAAGAAATGGTGCAAGACTGCAATTTGAACAGTTAATATAAGAGACTTTATATGAGATTTACTTGTTAGACTTTATATGAGGTTTACTTGTTCGAAGAAGTGGTTGGGGATGATGATTAGCGGGCACGGCGAAGTAAGCATTGATTTGCAATGCTGCCTTAGTTGCAAGTGGTTTGTAGGAATTCTGTAAGAGACTTTATATGAGGTATGAGGTTTACCTGATCAAAGAAGTGGTTGGGGACAATGATTAGCCGGGCATGGCGAAGTAAAGCATTGATTTGCAATGCTGTCTTAGTTGCAAATGGTTTGTAGGACCCTTGAAATCTCTTAATCCCTCAAACTTTTTCTGATGTGTAAAGGGGGTGTTTTGACTGGGAAGTGGGACATCAAATGTATTACAATACAAAGCTTTGTGTTAAAAGAAGACCCAGGAAAAGATTACCTAACAAAGTGTTCGGTCCTGGTTTTTTGTGTCCCTTTGGGAAAAACGTTTCTTGCTTTAAACACGTCTTTTACAAAGAAAAAATAAAAAGAAAAAGAAAAAGAAAAAAAATGGCTTCAATTTTTATGGGTTTTCTTTATTTCCCACTTTCTCTTACTTTGAGAAAACAGTTTCTCATTAAAACAAGCTTTGGAGTGTGTGATGTATTGTCTCTTTCTCTTTAAAACTGTGGTGTTTCTTCTCAATTTCTGTTCTCTTTTTTTAAGCTGTCATTTCCTTCTTTAACGTGAAATGATTTGTTGGTTAATAATGCCTTTTGAGTTTGACATATTTATTCATTGGTTTAATATTCATGTTTTAACAGGATTCAAATCTACCACGACCAATAATTAACACTCATGACATTGAATTACTCGAAAACAAATAGTTTATCAGAGTAAAAGTTGCTAAGCTTTCACCCCAATTAAAAAGAAACTAGATTGGGTTGCATACAACCCCTTCCTTCTTTTACATCTCTCAATTTTCTCTCTCAGTTGGGAAGGAACAAATAAAGAAAGATACCATCCTCATCAAATAGAAGCAAAAATGCTTCTTAGCTTCCACTTGAATTAGACTCTATGCCTAAAGTGGGTATGTTTGTTAAAAAATCTGGGGTTTTTTTTTTTCTTTTCAAATAATTACCCAAATCACATAACGTTCAAAGTTGTTTTACCTTTATATTATATTAAAAAAGAAAAGAAAAAAAAAAATCATCCAAAACAGCTAACCAACCCAGAGCCACCACCAGTTGAACCTCCAACTACGTATCCAAAGATATATTAGAAAAAAAAAGTGGGATGACACTTGGCCTAACTCCTTTCCTAATCACATTACCAAAATGTCTCATTACTTTTCTTAACCAAGGGTTATTTTCCGACTTCTAAAGTGGGTTTATTCAGGGTCACTTTGGTAATATGCCCAAAAAAAAAAAAAAAAAAAAAAAAAACTAGCATTTGATGGGTCCTACATATCAGCAGCCCTTCTCTTTTAAAAGGGGTATTAAATCTTGAAGGGAAATTAGTGGAGTCATGATTTAAGTTTGATCACAATTTTGAACCAGAAACCCCAACACAACCAAAGGAAGGGCTCCCTTTGGTATCTTTTTTTCAATATGTGGGAAAAAGCTCTTTTTTGGGTTTTTATTCTCCTGCCCACTTGAGTGTTCTTTGACATTCCAAGCTTTGATATCATGGAGAACCTTTTGTTGTTTTGTTCTTATTCTTTTCTGAGGTGATCATATACGTACAACATACAGCTTTTTAAAAGCAATTTCAAGTAGAAATAATTTATATAAATTATGATTAACAAAAGGTGTTCAACCAATATATTGGAAGAATGGTAGCTCTTTGGGTCACCAATCACCATTATTGTCCTTAGAGTGAAAATGTGGATGCAGATAATATCAATATCTGTATTTGTATTCGTAAAATGCAGATCGATAATGGTTTTACAATATGTGATTATCATCCCCAACCACGCGGTTAATGCGAATATTATTCGCTATCCGCATTTGAAGTAATTAGCGTTTTAAACTTTAAAGTTGTAATTCACTAATTATTGCTTTTAATAAATAGCAAAAAAAAAAAACATTATTTATTCTTGAACACTATTATTCATATTACACTTGCTAATCATTTTACCAATACATTTTCATCACATATATTATTTAATATTTAGCTTTCAATAAATTTATAGTTGGTGACGATAAATTTTTTTAAAATAATAATAAATGAATAACATATAAGTCAATTAAATCAGAACAAATCAGAATAGTTTCCTAAAGTGAAACTTCTGCATACCCTAAAACCGCTGTCCACATCCGCATTTGCAGATATTAGTTTTTGCTACCTGCATCCACATCTGTATATGTGGATAGTGGATTGCGGATAGCAGATATGAGCAGTTATTATCCGCCGACATTTTCTAAAAATTAATAAGTGATTTGAAAATAGAAGAAAAAAGTTCTAAAAAAAAAAATTGGGTTGTTGAATTTCGAGGCAGTCAGGCAATTCTGGTGGCCCTTGTAAAGTCGGTAGACAATTTTAAAGGCCACCGTTAGCGGCCAAGCTAGCCACAATTTTTTTTTTTTTTTTTTTTCATACAACATGACAACTTCCACTCATGAAAAAATGAGAATGCCATAATTGTTTTTTAAGGTATTTTCTGTTTTATTTTTAAAAAAGTGTTTGTGATTAAATTTTTTTTTTTTAAAGAGTTCAGTAATTTATTTTGAAAACTGTATTAGTGGCACACCTAAAAACCCATTTAAATAATTGATATTAGAGAAGATTTTTCAGAGTTTGAAAAAAAAAAAAAAAAAATTGTAAGAAGCTTAAAAAGGTAGAAGGGGTACGAACAATGGTATAGACAGGATAAAAAGTGTTGGAGAATTGGTGTGGATGAAAATGATTCATCAGAGAATTTTTAATCAAGAAACAATATATATATATATATATATTGGTGTGGATGAAAATGATTCATCAGAGAATTTTTAATCAAGAAACAATATATATATATATAGTCTTGAGTCAATCAATTGCTTATCCTTTTATCAGGAACTGGATTCCATTTCCCTCAATTCAATCCATCTTCCTTGTCAAGCCTCACTGATTTCTGAAAGCTTTTCACTTGCTTTTCTCATATACCACCCAGTAATATTGGTGGAAAATTGACAAGACCCTGATTTTGAGTAATTGGAAGGCCAGTAGGCCACAGATATGGTGGGGTCTCACTTCTCATGTGCTCTGTTGTGAATCAAATATATTATTTCCCAATTTATCTGGATAAATGTGCCCAACTATGTGAGTTTCATCACAAAAATCACTAATTTAGATTCATTGCAAAGAATTATCTGACAGACAATTAAAAGATAACAAAATTGAAGCTGAATTTATCCCCCCCACCCAAAAAAGAAAATGGAGCTGGAAATAACTATGGCTCTCGTTTAGACACCAAGATGTTCAACATTAGATATTGACAGGAGAGAGTTTCCACTTGGTTGTTTAGAAGAGTTCTTATAGGATTAAATAAGACCTTAAGTACCCTTCTAACCCTTTTCCGCATTTAATTAGGGGAAAAAAAAAAAAAAAAAAAGCCCTTAAGTAGGATTAAGATTAGGAGATTGTTTTGGAGTAAAAGTTTGGTTTCATTTGCTATAAATAGTAGAAGATTGAGATGAATAGGCTGAGAAATATTTGTAATCAATATGTGATTCTCTTGCCATAAGTGGAGTTACTTAAGTTAGGAGCAACTCTTTGAGGCTTTGAGCATATCAATTGATATTAGAGTAAGCGATGTCCAAAGACGATAGTTTGGAGCAACTCTTTGATCATATATTGTTGCTACAACATACTGAGGACATAAGTTTATAAAAAAAGTACACATATTTTCTCAAACTACAACTCTATTGACTATTGTCAATGTTTCCCTTCAGCTACCAAACAATGTCATTGTCCTTCCAATGAGAAAAATATCATTCATTAAATTAAAAATTAAGAAAACAAAATGAATAAATAAATAAAACCAAGATATGGTAGTTTGAGGAATGTATGTATACTTTTCTCTATGTTTATAACCTGCGGAAGATAAGACAATTGATGAGAAGATAAAAATGAAAGATGAGAAACAACCAAAGAAGCTAGCGAAGGAAAAGAAAAAGAAAACGAAGGCTTTGATGTTGAAGCGAGAGCATCATATCTAAATTTGTGACTAAAGGTCTCCAAAAGATGAAGGGCTAAATTCCCAAAAGAAAAATGATCTTTTCACATATTTCGTACATCTCTTTTTCAAATTAACCATTGGATCAATAGGACCTACACAAATTCAATGGTCGATTTGAAAAAGAATTGCATGAAAGATTTACATATAACGGGTCTCTTTACAAAATTGCAAGATCTCATGTTTCTTCTTGTCACATAGTTAGATTAATTCTTATTTAGCATGCATACAAGTTAGCATATGCCACACAAAAGCATGAACTTTTGATGGAATTATATTCTATAGAGCTTTAGTTGTTTAAGGATCTGACTTGGTCTCATTGAAAGAAATATTTGATCCTCTTTACAAATTCCTTCTTTGTACCTTGAGAACAAGATTCCTTTGGAAGATGGGGAGAAGGGAGGGGGAATGTAAAAGAGGTTTGGAGCAGGATTTGTCTGAAAGAATCTTTGCAGGAAGAGGTGGTGCTAATGATGATGATGATGATGGCGGCACTTATGACAATAACATGATGGTAACATGCCAAGTAATAAGGGATTTACCATTGGCTTAAGAGCTACCAAATCTTTTTTAATTCTATGAAAGATTCCTACTTAAAAATAAATAAATATTGGCGTCTGATTATAATAGGAAACATGCCCCTCAAAAGTTGCATACAAGTAGTTTTAAGAACAAATTTTTCCTAGAATCGAAGAATAAAAGTAGTAATTTAATTGATGAATTCAGAAGGGTCGATCTCCAAGTTGGTTCCGAAAAAATTTCCTTCAACTTATTTTATTAAGTGACAAGTGTCATTCAATATCTTTGGATTTTTAAAAAATTAATGTTTGGATTCCTACATTAGTAGAATGACAATAAATTACTGCTAAAAATATTAAAAAAACATGTAAGAGATGGCACTCGACACTTAATGAAGTTGGTCGGAGGAAATTTCCTTTAAACTGGTTTATATGAAATTTATGTCCAAAGAAAAATATGAAAAATCAACAACATTTTGGCAAACACCATCCATTGGTTTATTTAAAATTAATTGGGATGCATTGGTTGACGACTCTCATGGGCGTATTGGAATTGGTGTTATCGTACGAGATCATATGGGAGCTGTCTTGGCAGCACGGAGTACTACACCGAGCTGCTCACTAGAACATGTTGTGGCTAAAGCGATTGCAGCCATATATGCAGTGAATTTATGTAGGGAGATGGGTTTCGTTGATATAATCTTGGAGGGAGATGCTTAACAAATTGTTAATGCAGTCAAAATGGTGGGTAAAAATTGGAGTAAGTTTGGCCATTTAAATTGATAGAGAATCAAAGAAAGGTTACGCCAACTGAGATCGTGGAAGACTGAACATATTAAGAGATATGCAAATTTAGTTGTTCACTGACTCACTAGAGAAGCTATTTTAGATGTCAAAGATAAAATTTCAAATGAAAAAATTTCAAATTTTATTTATGTTATTGTAATTGCGGAACGTTACTTCTATTTTTTTTTTTTTTGAAAAACATGAAACTTTTATTGATGAAATTTTACGAGCATAAAGCTAAACATACAGTTCTGAAAATTATAACCAAAAGCTATGAAAGGTTACAAAGTCATTTTTATGACTTTAAGTTTTCATGTACAATTACATTTAAAGAATAGATTTATTTCGTACAAAGTCGATCTAAATATGCATTAATTTAATAGATTAAATTCTCAATGCCTAATTTAAAAAGAAAACTTTATACATTTAAGAAGTGGGGTTGATGATATTGGTCCTGCTCACTGTCAAAAAGGTCATGCGATACAATGAACACCTTACCATTGTGTTAGGTGTTCTAATTAAAAAATTTAATCTCAACTTGTTGGAAACATCATTAAAAGTGGATTGAGATTCTTTAAAAAATTTTAAAATATGAGATTTTAAAATTTTAAAATTTAAATAATTAGGTATCTTTAATTTTCAACATGTCAAACTCACTTGCTTCAATAACATATAAATATTTACATTTATTTCGACTATTAGATTTAATCTGATAATCTCATATTTAAAAAATAAAATAAAAAATTGAAGAGATCGAATCATTAAAAGCCTAACCCATTACAGCTTTTAAGACGCAAGACTGCTGGATTAAAAATTCATTAAGAGAAATTAATTAAGATGAAAATAATTCTGACACAAAATAAAGTGGGATTTGGATTCTGGCAGCATGTTGCAAAGAACATCCGTACGTCAAACTTCCCTTTAGTTGACTGTTGAGAAAACAGAGGAAAAGATTCTGGGTTGTCTCAAAATCTATTCTTCACAAAGATTCAAGAGGGTCTAGTCAATTGGCCACGAACAAATGATACCCTTCCCAACAACTTTCATTAGCCATTACTACATGAACTAATTTGGAAAACAATGGCAAAAATATCCTAATGTTCTGAAATAAATGTGTTTAGTTTTACAAGGAAAATGAATGTGTCCAATCCATTAATTATAAATACTCTTTTTTAATAAAGACTAATTCAACAACTAATGGTCACCTACACATCAACTCAATAATACAAGACTTGAATTAGAGATGAGTAACTAGTATTACCCGTGCTCTATCTCATTTGAATAACGACTTTTAACAATTAAAACAACAAATATGAAAGGAATTTTATGAAATTTATCTATCTGAACAGGTATCGAACAACCCTAGCTATAATATGGCAGCCCAATAATATGAGAGTTTGATAAGAACTGAGTATGTAGTATTACTCTTGCCCTATTTCACTTGAATAAAAAATTCTTAGTAATTTAAACACCAAATATAAAAAATTTCTTATGAAATTTATCTGCTTAAATAAGTTAAAGAATAGCAAACTTGCACAGACGCGCAACAGTGACCTTAAAAAACAACAAACTTGCACAGACACCACTTTGTCCAAACAGGTCTCGAACAACTCTAACTATAATATGGCAACTCAGTGATATGAGAATTAGGTAAGAGTGGAATATGCAGTAATACTACTAATGCCCTATCTCATTTGAATAAAAATTCTTAGTAATTTAAACACCAAATATAAAAATATTCTTATGAAATTTACCGGCCTAAACAAAACAGGTGGAAAAAACAACAAACTTGAACAGACACGCAGCAGTGACCTTAATAATGTGAAGATGTGGTCCGAAAGGACACAGATGAGGTGGTGGGAAAGTTAACCCAGTGACCATAATTTCTGGCACCTTTTTGAATACTTTAATATATGGGTACTGTAAATTCATGATTCCTTATCCATTGATTAAAATAAAGCATAGGGGTTCAATGAGTGCACCCCCGATTTGGCGATTTGGATATGTTCAACTATATGTTAGTGCTGTCAATTCCATCACACCTAACCTGCAGATTAAAAGAGCCCACAATTAGGCAACAAGCATTATTTTGAAAAGGAAAAAAGTTTTAAATTGGTTTATGTGGTTTAGGTCACCATCAGGTCAATCCATATGGCTTCAAATTTATCCTATTCATCCTTGTCTTATGCACTGCACTATTATCAAATACATGGTTTTGTTCATATTCATTAGTTTTTTTTTTAAAAAAATAAAATAAAATAATAAATGGTTAGAGTAATGCTATATATTATAACTTCATCTCACTCGTATTCCACTTACTGATAAAGCAATAAAGCAGTATCTATCAACATTTGATTTTAATTTTTATTTTAAAATAAAAAATACTATATATTGCACCTTCATCACAATCGTGCCCCAAAAAGTTGTTTTAGTATAAGTTTTGGTTAAATCACAATTTTTAAATGGTATAACTTTACGTTTGGTTGTCATTTTAGACTTTGTCTTTTTTAAAAAAAAAGATTTTTTAGGATCCAAGTAAAAAAAAAGCTAAAAATGATGATCCATAGAATATTGAGAAAAAATAAAAAAAGTAAAAAGTATATTATCCGTTGTTTTTTTTTTTTTTTCTTTTTCAACTGCTTATCGTTGGTGATTCGGGGTGGGTTGGTTGAGTAACGTTATACATCATCCTCTCATCTCCAAAACTTGTATAGTTTGGTCTCTTATAATATTTGGTACATGAAAATTAATTTTTTTGTTGAAAAAACCAAGTCGCATAGGCTTTGGAGAATCGAGTGATGGGAGGGGATGATAGGTGATAAATAGAATTACTTGGATCAGCCACTTTTCATTTGGCCAAAAGGTGGCTCGACCATTTCCTGCTTTATATATACTGAGAGTCTGTTTGGGTGTGCGTCTGAGGGATTTAAAAGTGTATTTAATACTCAAAAAGTCAATTTGAAAAAAAAAAATACATGTTTGAGAACAAATTTTGAAAGCGCTTTGAATTGTCTAAAAATGACCAAAACGCACTTTGACAAAAACTTAAAAATTAAGCTTTTGCTAAAAAGTGTTTTTTTGACTTAAAAGCTCAATCTATTTTTAAAACGCAGTCCCAAATAAGCTATAACTTAGAGAAAGCGGTAGTTACATATATGCTATCACTCTAATAAAACCAGTCAATCTGAAACATTCTTAAAACTACTTATAAAGCCCGATATCTTTAAGCTGCTATTTTTAATTGGCTTAGGAGCTACACCTAACGTTTTTAACCTAGGAAACATCCCTACCTAAAAAAAAATGTTTCGCTATAGGCCAAGTCTTAAAAAATCGACATGTCTGACTAATTGGGAAACATGTTCCATAAAAAAATTGCATTGAGATGATTTTGAGCCACATTAAGGTGAAAGGGGCAGTTAAAAAGGTGTGCCACAATGAGCACCTTACCGTTAATTAATTAATTTTAATTTTGTCGATGTTCTAAACTCAAGTTTTCTAATCTTAACCATGTTGGAACCATCACTCGAAGTTTAACCCCCATCAAACTCAATGTTTCCAAAAGGCCAAGGCATGAAAGGGAGTGATTCATTCAAAATCTAAGAAACTAATTTAACATGAAAATTACTCGAACATAATTAAAACTGGTGTTGACGGAGTGGGAGTATATTGCCCCATAGGCGTAATTAAGTTTGTGGGGAGAACGATTAAGTTGTGGGAGTGCAGGGCGCGGTACGGAGTATTTTGAAATTTTTTTTAATAAATCCGTACAAGTAGGGTTTAGAGTTTTTCTATATATATGTATGATGTAACCCTAAATCATAAAAGTAAAATTACAGTCGTCTCTCTGTGGACGTAGACAAATTGCCGAACCACGTTAAATTTGTGTTTCGACTCTCTTTTCGATTCTATATTGTTCATCAATTATTATGCACGATAATAACAATTGGAATAATGTTTTCTTCTTCATAAAGATTTTGATTAGCCATTAAATTAGCTAGTTGGCTGTGGTATCTCAATAACAATCGAAAAAATTGTTGTGATCAAAATCTTCTTATGATCCAGATTAAATTTCATATATTGTCACATGATGAATATATTGTCACGTCATTTAAAAATTTTAAATGAGGTGGCACCGTATACACATTTCGATACAACAAAAACAAAATTTAAATTATAAAATATTTCATCACCATTTCAGAAGATCCTTAATTTTTAAGACAATTATATGAATTTGTCCTTAATGCCTTCTCACATTCTCCAAAAATATGGGTCGGGTCAGCCAAAATGCCCACAGACGCAGCATAGCCATTTACTAGGAGAGTGGTCTCTTTTCTGGCCCTTGTAGAAGATGAAATGCCAAATCTTTCACTGTCCACATGGATAGCTCTTAGGTTGTCGGCCGGGAAACATACCTTGTTAGTTGTAACCTTAACTTCTGCTACCTTTTCTTAGAGATTTCTATGTGCCTACCTTAACTTCGGCTCTGGAAATATCATGGCCATGATCCATTGATTAAAATATATATGGTTGGGGTTTCCTTGAGTGCCCAATTCGGATACACTCTATGTTATAACAGTTTTAACTTGAGTCAAAATACTGATGGGTCGGTTATTATAAACGAGAAGGAAATTAGTGGGGAAGTTTGTTGAAATGGGCGGGCCAAAAAAATAGTTAAGTCAGCTAAAGGCCCAAGAACAAAAAGAGTAATGATAGCCGAAAAAGTTCGAGCAAGAAGGAATATGATCTTTTCCATTTCAAATGAGAGAAGCTAATTCCTTTTATTTTGAAACAATTTTGCCCCCGTTAAATTAGGAATAGGTCATCTTTATTTTATTTTTCATTTGAAATGAAGAGGATCCTTCTTCAAATTAGGAGGAGCAGACGAAAAATCCCCTTTTACATGACTTTTGTCGTTTTTTATAGTGAACTTCTCCCTCTAACCATCTGCCACATGCCATGTCTTTATCGGTGATCTTCCCTGCAGCAAATATTCTATGTCCCAGGACTTTCCTCACACCTATTGACTCATGCCAAAAATGATGGGTTATAACTTAGGCTGCGTTTGTTTCAACGTAAAATGCTTTTCGTCGAAAAATATTTTTAATATTAAATATTTTTCAGAAAATAATTTTCTAAAAAATATTTTATAGTGTTTGGCGCGTACGGAAAATCACAATTATATATATATATATAAAACTCTAAATTATGAAAATGTCCTGGGCGGGTCCCCGTCAACTCCCGATGAGTCCCGGGCAGGTCCCGACGGGTCTCAGGTAGGTCCAATCGAATCTCAATCAAGTTCTAGTGAGGTCCTGGGCAGGTCTTGGCAGGATTAGTCGATTTGAAAATGAGATACTTAAATTCAGAAAATGGTTTACGGTTTTAAAAAATGTAAACTATTTTTCAAAAATTAAAAAAGAATTTTTGGTCAAATGAACAATATTTTTCGTTGACTATTATTTTATGTCGCTTCAAACACCAAAAAAATATGAAAAACATTTTTTGAAAATTATTTTACGAACAAACATAGCATAAGTGTCCATTTCTCTTATCCCACTATTTTTTCAAAAAAAAAAAAAATCTGTTATCCCACTATCAGGACCGTCTGGTTTAATCTGGACCATCCATGACCTTCAGGACCCGCCATCTGGTGTGCAACCTTTTTACATGGACGTCCCTGATTCAACCGGACTATTACAAAATCGCTTGCCCTTCCCGCCAACCCATTGAAAGTGAGTGCTCTCTCTCGCTTCACATCACACACACACACACACAGAGTCAGAGACACACACAGAGGCGAAAATGGAGTTGAGTCTGGGCGGGAACGCGCTCAAGACCTTCGCTAGGTGCATCACGTGCCTCGCACGTGTCGGTAACGAGCTCGTCATTCAAGCTTCTCATTCTCAGGTAAATTTCCTCCCTAACTTTCCTCCATTTTTTCTAACTTTTCCCACAGATTTCACGATCCCAAACACTTCATATCTCACTGACGTTTCCACAATTTCATACTAATTTGAGCCTCTGAATATCATGAATTTGTGTTTGTCCAACCGAATCAATTGAGTTATTAATTTTTTTACATTATCGAAGGGTTTATATTTTGTGAATGATC
>NC_081542.1:5049079-5112492 GCF_901000735.1 Corylus avellana | reverse complement strand
AAAAAATTTCAAATTTTATTTATGTTATTGTAATTACGGAACGTTACTTCTATTTTTATTTTTTTTTGAAAAATATGAAACTTCTATTGATGAAATTTTACGAGCATAAAGCTAAACATACAGCTCTGAAAATTATAACAAAAAGCTATGAAAGTTACAAAGTCATTTTTATGACTTCAAGTTTTCATGTACAATTACATTTAAATAATAGATCTATTTTGTACAAAGTCGATCTAAATATGCATTAATTTAATAGATTAAATTCTCAATGCCTAATTTAAAAGGAAAACTTTATACATTTAAGAAGTGGGGTTGATGATATTGGTCCTGCTCACTGTCAAAAAGGTCATGCGATACAATGAACACCTTACCATTGTGTTAGGTGTTCTAATTAAAAAATTTAATCTCAACTTGTTGGAAACATCATTAAAAGTGGATTGAGATTCTTTAAATTTTTTTAAAATATGAGATTTTTAGATTTTAAAATTTAAATAATTAGGTATTTTTAATTTTCAACATGTTAAACTCACTTGCTTCAATAACATATAAATATTTACATTTATTTCGACCATTAGATTTAATCTGATAATCTCATATTTAAAAAAAATAAATAAAAAATTGAAGAGATCGAATCATTAAAAGCCTAACCCATTACAGCTTTTAAGACGCAAGACTGCTGGATTAAAAATTCATTAAGAGAAATTAATTAAGATGAAAATAATTCTGACACAAAATAAAGTGGGATTTGGATTCTGGCAGCATGTTGCAAAGAACATCCGTACGTCAAACTTCCCTTTAGTTGACTGTTGAGAAAACAGAGGAAAAGATTCTGGGTTGTCTCAAAATCTATTCTTCACAAAGATTCAAGAGGGTCAAGTCAATTGGCCACGAACAAATGATACCCTTCCCAACAACTTTCATTAGCCATTACTACATGAACTAATTTGGAAAACAATGGCAAAAATATCCTAATGTTGTGAAATAAATGTGTTTAGTTTTACAAGGAAAATGAATGTGCCCAATCCATTATGTATAAATACTCTTTTTTAATAAAGATTAATCAAACAACTAACAGTCATGATCACATCAACTCAATAATACAAGCGTTGGATTGGAGATGAGTAAGTAGTATTACCCATGCCCTATCTCATTTGAATAAAGATGTTTAACAATTAAAACAACAAATTTAAAAGGATTTTTATGACATTCATCTATCCGAACAAGTATCGAACGACCCTAGCTATAATATGGCTGCCCAATGATATGAGAGTTTGATAAGAACTGAGTATGTAGTATTACTCTTCCCTATTTCATCTGAATAAGAAATTCTTAGTAATTTAAACACCAGATATAAAAAATTTCTTATGAAATTTACCTGCTTAAATAAGTTAAAGATCAACAAACTTCCACAAACACGCAACAGTGACCTTAAAAAACAACAAACTTGCACAAATGCCACTTTGTCCAAACAGGTCTCGAACAACTCTAACTATAATATGGCAACTTAGTGATATGAGAATTAGGTAAGAGCGGAATATGCAGTAATACTACTAATACCCTATCTCATTTGAATAAAAATTTTTAGTAATTTAAACACCAAATATAAAAATATTCTTATGAAATTTACCGGCCTAAACAAAACAGGTGGAAAAAACAACAAACTTGAACAGACACGCAGCAGTGACCTTAATAATGTGAAGATGTGGTCCGAAAGGACACAGATGAGGTGGTGGGAAAGTTAACCCAGTGACCATAATTTCTGGCACCTTTTTGAATACTTTAATATATGGGTACTGTAAATTCATGATTCCTTATCCATTGATTAAAATAAAGCATGGGGGTTCAATGAGTGCACCCCCGATTTGGCGATTTGGATATGTTCAACTATATGTTAGTGCTGTCAATTCCATCACACCTAACCTGCAGATTAAAAGAGCCCACAATTAGGCAACAAGCATTATTTTGAAAAGGAAAAAAGTTTTAAATTGGTTTATGTGGTTTAGGTCACCATCAGGTCAATCCATATGGCTTCAAATTTATCCTATTCATCCTTGTCTTATGCACTGCACTATTATCAAATACATGGTTTTGTTCATATTCATTAGTTTTTTTTTTAAAAAAATAAAATAAAATAATAAATGGTTAGAGTAATGCTATATATTATAACTTCATCTCACTCGTATTCCACTTACTGATAAAGCAATAAAGCAGTATCTATCAACATTTGATTTTAATTTTTATTTTAAAATAAAAAATACTATATATTGCACCTTCATCACAATCGTGCCCCAAAAAGTTGTTTTAGTATAAGTTTTGGTTAAATCACAATTTTTAAATGGTATAACTTTACGTTTGGTTGTCATTTTAGACTTTGTCTTTTTTAAAAAAAAAGATTTTTTAGGATCCAAGTAAAAAAAAAGCTAAAAATGATGATCCATAGAATATTGAGAAAAAATAAAAAAAGTAAAAAGTATATTATCCGTTGTTTTTTTTTTTTTTTCTTTTTCAACTGCTTATCGTTGGTGATTCGGGGTGGGTTGGTTGAGTAACGTTATACATCATCCTCTCATCTCCAAAACTTGTATAGTTTGGTCTCTTATAATATTTGGTACATGAAAATTAATTTTTTTGTTGAAAAAACCAAGTCGCATAGGCTTTGGAGAATCGAGTGATGGGAGGGGATGATAGGTGATAAATAGAATTACTTGGATCAGCCACTTTTCATTTGGCCAAAAGGTGGCTCGACCATTTCCTGCTTTATATATACTGAGAGTCTGTTTGGGTGTGCGTCTGAGGGATTTAAAAGTGTATTTAATACTCAAAAAGTCAATTTGAAAAAAAAAAATACATGTTTGAGAACAAATTTTGAAAGCGCTTTGAATTGTCTAAAAATGACCAAAACGCACTTTGACAAAAACTTAAAAATTAAGCTTTTGCTAAAAAGTGTTTTTTTGACTTAAAAGCTCAATCTATTTTTAAAACGCAGTCCCAAATAAGCTATAACTTAGAGAAAGCGGTAGTTACATATATGCTATCACTCTAATAAAACCAGTCAATCTGAAACATTCTTAAAACTACTTATAAAGCCCGATATCTTTAAGCTGCTATTTTTAATTGGCTTAGGAGCTACACCTAACGTTTTTAACCTAGGAAACATCCCTACCTAAAAAAAAATGTTTCGCTATAGGCCAAGTCTTAAAAAATCGACATGTCTGACTAATTGGGAAACATGTTCCATAAAAAAATTGCATTGAGATGATTTTGAGCCACATTAAGGTGAAAGGGGCAGTTAAAAAGGTGTGCCACAATGAGCACCTTACCGTTAATTAATTAATTTTAATTTTGTCGATGTTCTAAACTCAAGTTTTCTAATCTTAACCATGTTGGAACCATCACTCGAAGTTTAACCCCCATCAAACTCAATGTTTCCAAAAGGCCAAGGCGTGAAAGGGAGTGATTCATTCAAAATCTAAGAAACTAATTTAACATGAAAATTACTCGAACATAATTAAAACTGGTGTTGACGGAGTGGGAGTATATTGCCCCATAGGCGTAATTAAGTTTGTAGGGAGAACGATTAAGTTGTGGGGGTGCAGGTGCGGTACGGAGTATTTTGAAATTTTTTTTAATAAATCCGTACAAGTAGGGTTTAGAGTTTTTCTATATATATGTATGATGTAACCCTAAATCATAAAAATAAAATTACAACCGTCTCTCTGTGGACGTAGACAAATTGTCGAACCACGTTAAATTTGTGTTTCGACTCTCTTTTCGATTCTATATTGTTCATCAATTATTATACACGATAATAACAATTGGAATAATGTTTTCTTCTTCACAAAGATTTTGATTAGCCCTTAAATTAGCTAGTTGGCTGTGGTATCTCAATAACAATCGAAAAAATTGTTGTGATCAAAATCTTCTTATGATCCAGATTAAATTTCATATATTGTCACATGATGAATATATTGTCACGTCATTTAAAAATTTTAAATGAGGTGGCACCGTATACACATTTCGATACAACAAAAACAAAATTTAAATTATAAAATATTTCATCACCATTTCAGAAGATCCTTAATTTTTAAGACAATTATATGAATTTGTCCTTAATGCCTTCTCACATTCTCCAAAAATATGGGTCGGGTCAGCCAAAATGCCCACAGACGCAGCATAGCCATTTACTAGGAGAGTGGTCTCTTTTCTGGCCCTTGTAGAAGATGAAATGCCAAATCTTTCACTGTCCACATGGATAGCTCTTAGGTTGTGGGCCGGGAAACATACCTTGTTAGTTGTAACCTTAACTTCTGCTACCTTTTCTTAGAGATTTCTATGTGCCTACCTTAACTTCGGCTCTAGAAATATCATGGCCATGATCCATTGATTAAAATATATATGGTTGGGGTTTCCTTGAGTGCCCAATTCGGATACACTCTATGTTATAACAGTTTTAACTTGAGTCAAAATACTGATGGGTCGGTTATTATAAACGAGAAGGAAATTAGTGGGGAAGTTTGTTGAAATGGGCAGGCAAAAAAAATAGTTAAGTCAGCTAAAGGCCCAAGAACAAAAAGAGTAATGATAGCCGAAAAAGTCCGAGCAAGAAGGAATATGATCTTCTCCATTTCAAATAAGAGAAGCTGATTCCTTTTATTTTGAAACAATTTTGCCCCCGTTAAATTAGGAATGGGTCATCTTTATTTTATTTTTCATTTGAAATTGAGAGGATGCTTCTTCAAACTAGGAGGAGCAGACGAAAAATCCCCTTTTACATGACTTTTGTCGTTTTTTATAGTGAACTTCTCCCTCTAACCATCTGCCACATGCCACGTCTTTATCGGTGATCTACCCTGCAGCAAATATTCTATGTCCCAGGACTTTCCTCACACCTATTGCCTCATGCCAAAAATAAAAATAATGGGTTATAATTTAGGCTCTGTTTGTTTTAACGTAAAATGCTTTTCGTTGAAAAATATTTTCAACATGAAATACTTTTTAGAAAATAATTTTCTAAAAAATATTTTATAGTGTTTGACGCGTACAAAAAATCACAATTATATATATATATATATATATATATATATATATATATTAAACTCTAAACTATGAAAATGTCCTGAGCGGGTCCCAGTCAACTCCCGATGAGTCCCGGGCAGGTCCCGACGGGTCTCAGGTAGGTCCGATCGAATCTCAATCAAGTTCTAGTGAGCTCCTGGGCAAGTCTTGGCAGGATTAGTCGATTTGAAAATGAGATACTTAAATTCAGAAAATGGTTTACGGTTTTAAAAAATGTAAACTATTTTTCAAAAATTAAAAAAGAATTTTTGGTCAAATGAACAATATTTTTCGTTGACTATTATTTTATGTCGCTTCAAACACCAAAAAAATATGAAAAACATTTTTTGAAAATTATTTTACGAACAAACATAGCATAAGTGTCCATTTCTCTTATCCCACTATTTTTTCAAAAAAAAAAAAAATCTGTTATCCCACTATCAGGACCGTCTGGTTTAATCTGGACCATCCATGACCTTCAGGACCCGCCATCTGGTGTGCAACCTTTTTACATGGACGTCCCTGATTCAACCGGACTATTACAAAATCGCTTGCCCTTCCCGCCAACCCATTGAAAGTGAGTGCTCTCTCTCGCTTCACATCACACACACACACACACAGAGTCAGAGACACACACAGAGGCGAAAATGGAGTTGAGTCTGGGCGGGAACGCGCTCAAGACCTTCGCTAGGTGCATCACGTGCCTCGCACGTGTCGGTAACGAGCTCGTCATTCAAGCTTCTCATTCTCAGGTAAATTTCCTCCCTAACTTTCCTCCATTTTTTCTAACTTTTCCCACAGATTTCACGATCCCAAACACTTCATATCTCACTGACGTTTCCACAATTTCATACTAATTTGAGCCTCTGAATATCATGAATTTGTGTTTGTCCAACCGAATCAATTGAGTTATTAATTTTTTTACATTATCGAAGGGTTTATATTTTGTGAATGATCCATAGAATCAAATCTTGGGCTCATTATAGTTTACCTTGTGATCAGGTCGACTTGTTATGTCAGAAATTATATGTTACTTCTGGTATTTGCGCTTCGAAAGTTATCCAGTGGTAACTCATAATTAGGCTTCAGCGTAGTTTACTTAGGGTTTTAGAAGAGTATAAAGGGGCTTTCGTGTAATATTTTTTATTTTTTTATATATTTTTATATGTTTGGTTGGATTTATATGAATCCTACTAGATAAGTGAGAAGTCAGTAAGTGAAGCTTTGTTTGGTTGGCAAGAAAATGAAGGAAAACAAAACAAAACAAAAATAAATAGCTCTGGCGCCTAGAATTTTTGCAGCTTTGGTTTCTGAAAATTCGAAGGATTTCCTCAAACGTGCTATGTAGTTGTAATTTGTATTTTTCCATAAGTGAATGACGTTGTTGTTTTAACTAGTCTAAGTTAGGGAAACTGTTGAGGTTTAAATTTTAACTTCATTTTCTTATCCGTTTGAAATATTCTTAACAGCCGAACTTAATATTAGGGGAATTAGGATACCCTTTTGGTCTATTCAACCTATATGGATTAGGCTGTGTTACGATTTAAAAATAATAAATAAATAAACCAAGAAAGGGAAAAAGAAGATGAAGAAAAGAGGATACAAATGAGTTAATCATTTATTAGTACCATACTAAATATTCATGTATTAAGTTAAATTTGTTTAGTTACAATTTCTTGCTTGCAGCTTGCTTTTCACACCCTCAATTCATCGCGGTCTACCTATCAGTCTACTACATTTAAGCCCGGTTTCTTTGACAATTATACAGTTTCTGGTAACCAAGTTAAATGCAGTGTGCTTTTGAAGGTAAGATAGTTTCTTTCAATGTTTTATATATTTTAATGGGATTTTGCTACTTAGATTCTTGCTGATTAGCATCTTCAGGCCGTTTGTTCTGTTCTTAGGACACCCATTGCAAGTATTGATAATTTGAGCATAAAGTTACCTGATCCAGACTCGTCAAAAGTGCAATGGACGCTGGAATGCTATAGTGGTAAAGTACTTTCCTACATATCTTGTATTGTATCCTACACTTGTTAGTATTGGATAGGGAGATGCAGGCCCAATATATAGGGGTAGAAAGATGGGATTGATGGGTGCTTATACATGTATGCTAGTGGTCAATCTTGTCATTTCTGGGTTATATTTATAACCAATAAGGGAACATTGGATTTCTACCGTAGTGGAATGCAATCATGGGACGCTTATAAATGAAATAAATTTATGGTGTCCTGCAAACATTCTTTGAGAATTAAAATTTGAAATTATTGCTATGGCCATGCTGATCATTTAGGCAAGACAAGCTATACATAGGTGTTGGTAGTTATGTGCAGAATATTCCATAGTGGCATTTGGCTTGAATCTCCAATGGCTTCCTCCATTAAGCCTTCATCCTGGACTAGTCACTTTAATGAGTAGCTCCTGATTGAGTCATGATCAAAATCTGACTCCAGTTTTATCAACAAAAAAAATAAAAATAAATAAAAAAATATAAAAAAAAAAAAATGATGCCAAATTCAATATCAGGCTAAAATAAATATGAATTTGGATTTTGGGCTCACTTATTGAATGCTCTACATTTATGATGTTATGCACTATGCACATGTTACTAGATAACTGTACCATGCAACTTTTCTCATCGCACAATCTTCTTTTGTGTGTTATTCAAGTCCAACATTGATTTTAAACAGTTTTATGCTGTGCATTTTGCAGGCATGAGAAAAACCTATTGGATTACTTGCAATGTTGAACCCGACATACAACATTTATCTCTTGATAGGAGAAAATTCCCAAGCAGCTTTGTAGTGAGGCCTCGTGATTTCAATAGATTGCTTTCTAATTTTCAGTCATCTCTTCAGGAGATTACTATCATTGCAACAGAACGGACCTCCTTACCTTCTGACACTGCAAGTGAGATTGAAGGAAAAGCAGTTGAACTCAGAAGTTATATAGATCCAACCAAAGGTAAAAAACATATTAGTCTTTCTTCCCTCACTTCATCGCAAACAAGATATCAATGCTTCAATTTTTGAATTGTAGAGAATGACTCCTCGCTGCATACTCAGCTGTGGATAGATCCTGCAGAAGAGTTTTTGCAGTATACTCACACTGGAGACCCTGTAGATGTCACATTTGGTGTAAAAGAACTGAAGGTATATTAATCCAAGCCTTGGAACCTAATTTTTCTGAGCTTCAATTGCATTTGAGTCATAATTCACGTGGAAAAGCCTTACCCAACTGATGAAACATCAACTAGAGATAACATTCACCTAATCTTTGTCATTATCATCATAATTAATTTTATTATTTGATGCTTTCTGGTGTAAGCCTCAAGTGTTTTGGCTAACTAGTTTACTTATATGACTGTTGAACTTTGTATTAACTCCTTTTGACCACAATCTTCTTTGTTTATCATCAAATTGCAGGCCTTTCTTACTTTTTGTGAAGGATGTGAAGTTGACATTCACTTGTACTTTGAAAAGGCTGGCGAGTAAGATATATCAAGTCCATTAGTTTCCCTTGCTCTCTTTTATTTTTCTTTCCTCCTCCACAAGGAGTTTCTCTTCTAATGAACTTCATGTGAAACACTAGCTTCAGCCTGTATGTGTGCTACTATATGTGATCATTGTTGATACAAATTGGTTTTGATGACAAATCACTACATTAGTAGACTCCTTTGCTACTTGGTATCCACAATACCACTTGGTATCCGTCGAGTTACATGAAAGTTTGTGTAAATAAAACATGAAATTTACAAGAAAGAATGAAAACCAAATAGCAACAATGAGCTGATGGAATATATAGCTCCTTAGAATCAAGGCATTACAATAAAAAAAATGCAAGATGAGAAGAGTCATTTGAGTTTATACAAGTTTATGCATTTGGTGATACATAAACCATTTAATCAACACCAAACAAATGAAGGGTGAACTCCATAATTCCCTTGCTATTTCACAATGGAGAAGACGGTGATCAATAGATTCCCACTTTTCTTCTTGCACATGCAACACCAATCCACCACTATGATGTTCCTCTACTTCAAATTGTCTAAATCAAGATTTTTCCTAATGTCGATGTCCACACAAAGAATGCCATTCTTGAAATACTCTTCCAAGAAAAATGGCAACTTACAGGAATGGATAACACACATGATAGTAGGAATTCGCTTCAAACTTTCTCTTTTTGGAGGGGATCCAACAAATTCTATCATCACTTCCTTGTCTTAATCTGTGAGAATACAACAACTCTAAGAAAGAAGAGACCACTTCCACCTCCCAATCATGCACTAGTCTAATAAAGAATATATTACATTGTAGATTTCTATTTCGAAACTGCATATGATCTGCCACCCATGCATCCTTCCAACGTGCAATACTAAACCTCACCTTGGACCCATCTCCCACCTCATATCTAACAAATTTAGAGAAAACTTCGCACCCCCTAATAAGAAGTGAAACCAAAGTTGTATCATCGGAGTATTATTGACTCTATGCATTTGCATCACATCAGAAATCCATATTGGTGGCCATCAATGCATCACATTTTTGTCCATACTTCAGTTTATTGTTTGTGATCATCTGGCTGCCCATCTCTTGATACTTGATTAATTTCGACACATATACAAATGATTTTAATTATTCCATTGGTCATCCTCAATTTGACGTTCATTGAGATGCAAATAAATGGCCACTAGGAAGTTATACAAAGAATCTTTGGATCAATTAATTAGTTGTCTTGATGGTTTGCTAGACAATCCATAGAAAAATTTACTACTATCAAATGTTATAGACTTTGTCTGTCTTGGCATAGCATTTTGGATGCAAGTGTTATTAACTAAAAATTGGCTTCGTCTCAAAAAAAACATGTACCTGGGAGATAGGCCAATTCTCATGGCACCAAAATTCGGCTTAGATGATGGATCCAGCTCAAACTTTGATGCTACACTTGTCCTTGCAACCATGCTTATATCTCAGCTCCACGAAGGAAATCCCTTGGAACCTCCACAAGTAGCTACATGCACAAGACATCTCCAGAATGAGCATGGAACAGGGTCTGAAGCTCAACGTGAAAGGTGTAGACCAAATATTTCTGAGCTTCCATCTGATCACACCAGAATTTGGTCTGAAATTTCAGGTAACTGTTCATATAATGTTTCAATGGTGAGAAGAGAATATGTTATGCATTCAAGTCTTGAAGACTTCTATTCGCAGGAAGCGCAGCAAAAAGTGGCGGTGGAAGTGGTACTGGAGAAAGGCAGGTTCAAGGGGAAAGAAATTTGAACGCCAGTGAACAAAGGGAAATTCAGAGGATTAGCACAATGCAAATCTCACAAGCTGCATGTGCTAGAGGAAATGAGCACGCAAATCCCAATATGTATCCTAATTTTTACTGTTTGCTTCAGTATGCCATCAATTCAAGTTTCATGTATCAAACCTTGACTTGCTATTTTGTGTGTGCTGCTTCCTGCATTCTGTGAATTGTGCCTTGTCAAAGCTTTACGAATTATCTCCAATTGTATTTTTCCTGCTAAATATAATAATTATTTGTAGATAATGAGAAAGGACTGCCTTTGCAGCCCGCTGAGTGCTTTACGTAGTGTCTATATGGATAGGGTATCAAACATTAGGTGAACCTAAGTTCATGGAGTTTCACTCTATATGCATCTAAGTTTCTGTTGTGATCTTCTGGAGCAAGTGCCTCTGTAGTTAAGCTTTGAGGGCCTTTCCTTAGAATGATATCTAAAACATTGGAGAAAAGTCAATGATCCTTTTCTGCTTTAGTCATTTGATCCAAACGGGGATAATATGTTCCCAAGGAAGCCACTTTAAGACCAAGATTTAGTTTCCACTAACAAAATATTTAGTCAGCTTTGTGATAAGTTTATACCTGGATTTATGTGTGGAGAGCAAGCAGTTAAAGGATCTGTCAGTTGGGCTTGTCTCTCTAGGTACGAGGCTCTGTTTGGTGTTTGAGAAAAGTAGATTATAGAAATGGCATCAGAAAAGTTCAGCAATATAGGATTATTGCTCTTTCCAACCAAAGCAAATGCTGCTCACACCACACTTATCATAGGTTCTAAATTTTTGCTAAGGTGATCGGAACAACTTCTAACCCTCTTGCATGCATGCTGATACATAAATTGATCATAATTGTATTGTCTTGACTGATTATGTTAGCTGCCATCCCGCAGAAAAGGATCATGCAGAACAATCACGAGGTTAGTAAGAGATAGTGAATTGGATTATTCTTGCATGTGTTTCTGCTCCCCCCCAACATGGCTAATATTTTTACTATTTGTTGCTTTCAGATAGGCCAGATACTAATGCTCATGGATTTTCACAACGTCATCCTAGTAACTGGGTAGATGCGGATGAGGATGAGGATGATAATAATAATGGGGATGATAACGAACTATGCATTCAGTCAACACCACCCTACTATGAGGAACAATAGCCTCCATTGATCTCTATCTTAAAGACAGGCTACTGGTTGTATGTCTATTGTAAGTGCATCTCTTATAATGACCTGCTTTGTCCTCACAAATTATTTTTTTATCTAGTAAATTTTTGGTGGTTTTTCCTATTTTACCCACCCTTATTATCACTCTGCTATTGTATTAAATGCAATTCAATACAAGGTAGATCCTACATCCAGGATTCCAAAAGGTGGTTGATTATGTGCTCTGCTTTCGAATGATTTTTAGTGTACTCAAATACAGAATATAATCATGCACCTCAATTGAAACCAAAAGAAAGTAGGATGTTGTACATAATATGCATTTAGTAAGTTTCCATGAAGTGTTAGCAAGCCAGTAAACATATACGTGTGATATTACTTCATTTTGCTAGGGTTGCATTACTCTAAATTGTCAGTCCTGGTGAAATACAATTTGGAAATTTTCTTGAGTTAGGTCATGGGACTGGTGGGTGGCTCAATAACTCTCAGGAGGTGATCCGTCACAATCATGCCGCAGTTATAAGGCCCTGTTGTTTTTTTGATGTAGTTGTAAACCGAATCTTTAAAGTGTTGATGCCTACTGCATGTTTTGTTGTAGCAAATTCTTGTCACTTGATTTAATTTTCGGTTGCTATTGGTCAAGAATATCATATGGATTGTGATGATTTTAACATGCATAAAGAGAATTGGCAGGTGTGATGTCAAGTTTTTGAACTGATGGTCCCAAATACCATACATGACAATGATGGTATAAGCCTTAAGGTGGAGTTTATTTAAGGATCAACCCGGTGGTATTACAGTTTGCGTAATGTTAGAGACTATATTTTCAACTTACAATTATCTCAAAATTTTGCTGACATGGCAATTCTAATGAATTCTTGGATCAATATTTAAAAAAATAATACAGGAGTCGGTTAAGACTGCGAGGTTAACATTGTGAAATTAAAATGTAGTAAATCTTACTTTTACAATAAAAAAATTTTAATACCCCAACGGTTTTCTTCCGATGATAAGCTTAAACGAGGTGGATCACCAAATTTGATTGATTCTGAAGTGACGAATCTCTTTCTCTTTCTCCTCTCTCTATCACATACAACTTAGCCGGATCTCTCAACAATGCCTACGTGCCAGGATGTCTGGGACCCTGTTTTCATTCATATCCAAATACCATTTTTCAATTTGTATGTTCAACATATCAACAACTTAGAATTCAGTGAACTTGCTCAGGAGAAAAACGAAAAGAAAAGAAAAGAAAAAAGAATTCAGAGAACTTTGCCGTTCAAGAATTATAAAATAATTTGAGATGGAAAAAATAATGAGGGAAGAATCAATAGGAAAGAGAACCCTTTTCTTTGGTATTAAAAATGTACAACTTTTATATTAATATAGATTGAAAAACAAAAAGATTTCAACAGACAGCTGGCTTGAGGAGGGTAGGTTTTGGGACGCGCAAACACCGCCCTAAGCGATCTGTGATGGGTCCCGCGCCTACTAACGCTTGTGCACGTTACGTTGACGCCGCTTAAAGCGATCACGTTTTTGCCGCATTTTTTGAGTTAAAACGGACAAAAAAAAAAAAAAAAGGTCGTCTAGCCGTTGTTCGTTTGAATTGCCGTTGACATGCCCGAGGCGGGCGAAGGAGGGTTTTAAACTTTTAAGGCAAATAGAAATACAAAAATTAAAGGAAGTAATTAAATTTGTAAATATTCTTATTATTTGTTACAAAATTTAAAGAGAATTCTACTGCCACAATACATGTTTTTTTTTTTTTTTTCTTTTCTTTCATGCTGTTATTGCTTTTCTTTGTATTTGTTTTCTCGTCTAAAAGAGAAAAACATGGGTTACATATACTTAAACCTCATTTTTTTAAAAAAAAGTTACACAAATTGATATGCGTGACATTTGGATACATCAAAGTAGGAAAAAAAAATTATTCTGTTAGTGTTAACCATTAGAATGAATTAAAAAAATTAAATTTGACTAAAATCTTCCAAAATTACTATCATTTTGACCATTGAAAAACTAAACTTATCTTTTATAATTATTAATCAGTAAATAATAATAATAATTTTTTTTTTTTAAAAAAAAAAAAGTCTAAAGTGGCCCAACCACCTTGAATCGTGTTGCGTTTTTTACAAAAAGTTAAGTTTTTCTTTTATTATTATTTTAGTTTTTAAGAAAATAAGAGTATTACGAGAAGAGAAACAAAAAGTCCACATTTTTATCCAAGCTAACGAAGTAATTTATTTACCACAAAATAATAGTTTGATTAGTTTGTAAGGGGCGTTTCGGTTTGGAATTTCAAAAAATACGATTTTAAAATATAAAATTTGAAAACATAATTAAGCGTTTTGACAAATCACAGCTTGACCTCTAAAGTTACAATTTTTTTAAAATACAATCTTAAATAATTCATCTTTTACGATTTGATTTAAAACCCCAAATGCTATAAACTCACTAGAGAGGCAATAAGGAAAAACAGACGGGACATACATTAACGGTAACGGACGTAGAGCCAGATGGGATAGAGAAAACGTGTTTCGGTTAAGAGACTGTTGGACGGACGTGGGAGTTGGGAATAGGTGCAAAACCCTAGAGATGCCGTATTCTATTTTCTCTCCTCATTACCTAATGTGTAAAGAAAGAGACAACCAGTAAACTCTTGAATTTGCATATGCCCTTTCACTTTATCTACCAAGTTGCCATTCATCTCTTGTGAGACGCCATTTTACACCTAACCCTTTGAAAACTATTTCCGACTCCCAACTATAGTTTAGACCTAAAAACAAGAGAAAAATACACTTTACCCTTTTAAGTTTGTAGCGATTTTTAATTCGACTTCTAATGTTTTAATTTTAGCAATGCACATTTCAAACTTGCAAATTTTTTTCAATTCGACTAATGTTATTCCAAAATTTTCATATTACCCCTATTTTTTAATAAAAAAAATTTTGAGGTGGCTTGGCCATCTGGCCATTTTTGCACTCCCTAATTTTTTTTTATTAAAAAAAAAAAAATTATGGGCAATATGAGAATTTTGAGATAACATTGATCGAATTGAAAAAAATTTGCAAGTTTGGGGGGTATATTGCAAAAATTGAAATATTGGAAATCGAATTGAAAATCGTTCCAAACTTTAAGAGGTAAAGTATAATTTTCCCTAAAAACAAAATCATGGGTGATTTTATATATATATATATATATATCCTCTAGCAAAAAGATAATCATTTGTTAATGATTTTTTTTTTTTTTTCATTTATAAGTTAAAAGACATTAACACACAATCTAAAATATATAACATTTTTAAAAATTTAAAATTTGATTTTTAATTTTATATTACATCGAAACACTTTTAAATAAAAAGTAGAAAGAACTCCCAAAACAAATTAACAAATATACTCTAATCGCTCCCAAATCCGATCTTCCCTTCTTCTTCTTCTTCTTCTTCTTCTTCTTTTTTTTAATCTTCTTTTGTGTAACAATTCTCAAAAAAATGCCTAGATTTAATATTATCTTGCCCTAACTTAATCTTATACATTTTTGTCTTGAATCCACTTTGGGAGGCGTCTTTAACTTTGAATAAGTCATTTAATGTTTTTATTGATGATTTTTACCTATTGCTAAACTATAGTCTCAATTTGTGAGTGCTAATGCTTCTTAGAGTTTTTTTTTTTTTTGAAGTGTCAGTGGTTTTTATTTTGAAAAGAGAAAACAAAATAGAGCGGAAAAAAAAATTGTTATCAAACAAACATACTAGTATTTTTTTTAATGTTGTTGACAACAAAGGGTGGCTAATATTTCAACATCTTTGTTGAAATTGGTATCCTTGAGGGTTGCTTGTCTCTCTACCTAAAGAGAATAATTAGTTGAGAAGACAATCAAACTTCTTAGTTCATACCCACTAAACCATATTACAACAACTAAAAAAATAAAAAGTCAAATTCTAGAATGTGAAGACCACCAAGCAGTGGCAGCCGGCCACCATATTTATTTATGTAAAATATTCCACCACTTCTGCTTATTTCAACTCTTATCTACAGCCCCAACATGGCATTACCGTAAATAAAAGCTAGACCAAGCCCACTTTTTCACTCTGTGCCAGTTATAAAACTCCCAACTATCCCAGGATTCCATATCTCCTGGCTGGTTGTCCTATAATAAGTTCAGTTGAAGAAGAGAAAACAGGTGAAATAGCACAAAAAACAGAGGAACAAGAACAAGGAAGAGAGAAAACGAAGAAAGAAAGCAACCCAGAAAGCCAATAAAGGAAGAGAGAGAGAGAGAGAGAGCTTGTTGTCAAAACAATGGCCGGGTTTTTCTACTCTTCAGCCATGCTTGGGATCTGTGCATTGGTCTTGGTTCTTCTCGGATCATCATCCACCGTCCATGCAGGTGGATCCCACGGCCACCAGCTGGGATGGCTACCCACCAGATCGCCCTGCAAGGGCACCATAGCGGAGTGCCTGGCCGGGGACGAGTTTGACCTGGACTCTGAGATCAGCCGGCGCATTCTAGCCACCAGCAGCTACATCAGCTACGGTGCGCTGCAGAGGAACTCTGTGCCCTGCTCTCGACGTGGGGCTTCCTACTACAACTGCCAGCCTGGCGCTCAGGCCAATCCCTATAGCCGTGGCTGCAGTGCCATTACAAGGTGCAGGAGTTGATTTCTTCTTCTTTCAACTTTTTTCGTTAATTTTTGGTTTTTTTTTTTGAAATGGGTTTGATTGTTATACATGAAGAAAGCGAAAGAGAGAGAGATTGTTGGTGTTGGATCATTGTTGTTGTTATAATTATATTTGGATATCTCTGTACAAGATTATGTTTGTTTTTAGTATTCTTTCCAAGCTTGTGTTTATTTAGGATCAAGATCTCAGCTTTACCTCTACTTGGGCTTTCTGAATCTCTGAATTTTTTTATCTTCTGTGTTTTATTTTTTTCTTCATGTTGGTTAATGGATTTATCTGGTTTGTAGGGATTGTTTAAACTTTTGTTTAATTTTTGTTGTTATTTTTATATTTTATATTTCTTTTCTGCTGCATGATTTATGTCTAGTGGTTGGAATTTACTGGGATTTTGGTAGTCTTCATGGAGCTTGTTTCTTTCAAATTTGAAATGCTCTTTTTCTTTTTCCTTCCCTTTGTGAGGAAAAAGGTGGTGAGCAAGTAAAAAGAGAAGGGAGAAATGAAATAAAGCAAAACAAGAAAAAGGGCTACAGAGAAAAGGAGAATTCTTGAGCTGCAATGAATAGTATGGATGGGTATAGAAAATTAAAAGAGCAATTATTTTCACCAAACCAGTTTGTGAAAAATAAATATTAGTCTCTGTTTGGTACTCCAGAAAATCTGAAATCCTGTTGTCATAATGGAAAGCCTTCTGTGAATGTTAAAAATCATGGCATCAAGATTCTGAGTAAAAGGAGGGAAATCTGAGTGTCGGCAAAAATAATCTGACATAATGGGTCCACACATTTGCTGATTATCATATGCTTTTGGGAAAACTTATAAGTGGTGTCAATGTTTTTACTTTTTATGGGCAAAATTTTCAAATCTGATTCTAATTAGGTCTTGAAATGGGTTTTTGAGTGGCTCTATGGATGGTACTCTTAAGTAACTCAAACGTACTATTTGATTGAGGGATTAAGATTCTTTGAAATTTTCTGCCCAAATTCTCTAAATGAGAGGAGATCTAAAGTCTCGGGGTATTTGGGCAGGTGAGCTTTGAACTCGTATAAAGAATTTTAAGAAATTTTAGTCGGTCTTTTTGAGTGCAAGGCTCTTGATGGAAGCAAAGCACATGTTAAGAAATGTGAAAATATATTACTGCAATGAATTGAACATATTGCAATGAGAAATGTTATTTTGTATTTTTTTCAGCATATTCAAGTGACGTTGCAAGCTTAATTCATTCTTGAATTTTTTTTTTAATTAAAATTAAGGGGAAATTATCCTTTCTTCTATGAACTACCACGCGATGACCATTTCCCCCCATCAACTACCAACGTTACATTACAATCCCATCAAACTACCATTTCATTACCAAAAAACTCCCTCCGTCAATCAATGCCGTTAAGTTGGACGGTCAACCCATTACGTGCATGAACAATGTTGTTGACTGAAGGAACAGCATCGTGAACAGTACGGTTGACCGTCCGACTTAACAGCGTGAACTGATGAAAATGGGGTTTTGGTAATAAAATGGTAGTTTGATGGGGTCGTAATGTAAAGTTGGTAGTTAATAAGGGAAATAGTCATCGCGTGGTAGTTTATAGGGGGAAAATATAATTTCCCCTAAAATTAATCTGAGGGTGAATTAAGCATGCAACATGAGAAAAAGGGGATTCATTGTCTATATATTGTGTGAACCACAAAATCAGAAAATAATAATAATAATAAATTAGAAAAAAAATATATCAAGTTTTACTAATACAAGTAATTCAATGGAAACTAAAAAAATGGGACAAAAATTTCTTAGAAATTAAGTTGAAGAAATTTAACAAACCCAAAGAAACCAAGGAAGCAAGAAAATAAAAGAATGAGTTGGACTCCAGCTTGTAGGGCAGCCACTGTGTACAGATACGATCCACCAACCATAACATTCATATTATAATCCAACGGTGAGGACTGCATCTTTTGCTGTCCATTTGAAGCTTGTTGGATATTTAAGTGTTCCACGTGAAGTGTATGATTGAACAAAACATATTTGATTCCAAGTTGCCGATGGCCATGAGTTGTCAAAGGATGATGATTCAAACTTCAAAGTGAATGGAATCACTTAAATTATGGGTTTAAATTTTAATCCCCTTTTTATAATGTGGTTTAGATTTTATCTGTTTAAAAAATATATATTTATTAAGAATTAAAAAAATAAAAAATAGAAATAAAAGAGCATGTTTCAGTTGTTAGTGGATCAGGATCTCCTCCCATTAGTAAGAAATACGAGACCCTCATATTCTTAATCTCAGCCTTTAGATGAATTTAAGAGTCCAAAATATTCCAATATTAAAACTCAAAAATAAACACAACCACACTGAATTATATATTAAATTTGAATTAAAAAAATTAATTAATTATTATTTTTAAATTATATATATATATACAACAGAGGGGTGGCTCCGCCCATTTGGGGGTACCGCATGGTCACCCCTTGGCTATGGGGGTGGCTGCGCGGCCACTCCCAGTAGGTTTGGGGATGGCCTCGCGGCCACCCCATGGCGTAGGGGTGGACACGCGGTCATTGTTAGCAGATCTAAGGGTGGCTGCGCGGCCACCTCCGTGGCTTAGACGCCACCCTTTTTTATCATTTTGTTTTAAAATAATTAATTAATTAATTTTTTAATTCAAATTTGATTTATAATCCAGTGTGGTTGTGTTTATTTTTTATTTTTAATATTGTGATATCTTAGATCCTTAGATTCATTTAAGGGCCGAGATTAGGAATACGAGGGTCTCATATTTCTTACTAATAGGAGGGAATCCGAATTCGTTGTTAGTTGTTACATAGTTGATATACGGTTGATCGTGAGGTCAAATCCACCCTACCACCCACGGTGAGATGGTGGGACCGAATCGGTGGATGTGGGGAGGATTCCCTGGTGATGGGTGACGAGGTAGATCTTACTCCCTCCATTCATTTTTTTTTTTTAAAAAAAAAATAAAAATAAAATTTTTAAATAATGTTGATATGACATATGAAATGCATGACACTTGCGGTTGAGGCTTTAGATAAAAAAGGTAAGGAATGATTAAACAATTATAAGAATATTAATTAGCAGCTTCACTAAATTTTACTCATCAAAATAATTAATAATATGTTTTTCTATTTTAACTACTCTATTTTTTAAAGCATCTCCGACAGTCTGACTATTCTAACAATTCACTTTTTCTATTTCATTTAAATATTTATTTATTCTTTCTCTAACCATTAAAAGAGAAGATAAAAAGAAAAAAGAAAAAAAGGTATCCAATTGGTGAGTCTGAAAATGAGAATTTTTAAGCATTTTCACCAAATTACCTCACCTAAATAATTAAAAAATAATTTTGTTGAGACTAGGAATAGTGCTATAAGTATTTTTTGAAACTGAGATAAAAGGTTTAATAAAAGTCTAATCCATGTGTAACAATAAAGAATTTAACCCTACAAATATTTTTATAAAACACCAAACCAATCATGCCTCCAGTATGGAGTTCATTGCTCCTTAATCCTTATCCCTTATTTTTATTTTTTTATTATTATTTTTTTTTTTGTAAAAGAAAAGAAAAAGAAAAAAAAAAAGGTCCCTTTGAGATTGTCCTTTTAGACTGTTGAACTATCTCTTTCTTCTTTTGTGAAAGCTTTGAAAGATCCTGAGGTAATTTTTATGCACTTTTTCAACCTGTTGCAGTAACAATAAGAAAGTGGGTTCTTGCTTCTTCTCTTGCGTGTAGGTGGTGACCTTAATAAATGGTAACAATAAAGGCTTCCCAATTGTTATCCAAAAAGGAAATATATTTGTCATTTTTAGGATCATTGTCATTTTATTGGATTTGGATCCACTAAAATTTTTAAGGAAATTTCAGTTTTTGAAATTTTAGATTTAAGCCATCTATTTTCTATTCAATTGTCATTATTCTGCCACGTGTCACACTACTAATAAAATAATAAATATGATTGAACAATAACCATTAGTAACGGGACATGTGACAGAACAATAACCATTTGATGAAAAATGGACGGCTTGATCATCATAATTTGTTATCCAAAAAGGAAATGTATTTGTTATTTTCTTGGATTTTGATCAACTGAAATTCTTAAGGAAATTTCAGTTTTTTAAATTTCAGATTTAGGCTGTCTATTTTTCATTCAAAGGTTATTATTCTGCCACGTGTTCCATTTGAGACACGTGACAAAACAATGGCCATTGGATGAAAAATGGACGGCCTAATCATCATAATTTGTCCACCAGTAAAAACTTCACACGTGGAGGACACCTGCAAACACCAATTTTGTCAGTGGAAATTTAGGTAGAACATTTACAATGGATTTTTCAATAAAAGTTAAAATTAAGGATAAATTTTTTGAAAAATGTTAGATTCTTTTGGTGTCCTTCTAGTGATTTTTTTGAGCGACCATACCATTTGGCAAAATCACAAAAGAGAAATAACAACTCAAACGAAATATCATATAAATTTTCCTTATATTTTGTAAGGATTTAAAACTTTTTTTTTTTTTTTTTAATTTGAATAAACTTCACAATAACTTATATTTATCATAATAAACTCTATAATATATTCCCTTACATTTTTCAATGCTATTTAAATATTATTTCAAATAAATGTGAAGAGAAAGATAGAAGAAAAATAAAGTTTTTTTTTTTAAAAAAATAAAAATAAAATAATGATAAGAGAAGCAAAAGTGTTACCCTAGAGTCCCCAAGATGTAGTTTAATCGGCTGGAGACCACGCCTCATGAAGCGAAGGTCATTAATTCGAATCCCCTCCACTCTCGTGTGGACATGTTAGAAAAAAAAAAAAAGAAAAAAAAAAAGAAAAGGGAGGCTATGTTTGGCAAAGGAATGGACTTTAGGAAGTGGACTGGTACTGTAGCACATTTGATTGATGTGAGAAAAAAAAGTAAGTAAGAATATTTTGTATAAAAAAATGAAAAATTTTGTTTTATTGTGATTCTTTTTTATTTAAATAGTAATAAAAAATAATTGATGTGATGTAAAAAGTAAGAATGTTGAGATTGATTTTAATTTTTTTTTTTTTTTGAGTTTTTGAGTCCGGTCCAACCCATTCTTTTGCCCATTCATTTGATGCTGTTGCGGACTTTTTTAGAGTTCTCCTTATATCGAGAAAAGAGAATATGTTTTTTTTTTTTTTTTTCATGAGAATAAGATTGAAAGAGTTGTTGCTAGCACTTTAAGAGCCCTTTATGATTGCGTTTGAGAAATTTAGCTTTTAAGTCAAAAAGAGCTTTTGAGCAAAATTTTTATTTTTAAGCTTTTGTCAAAAGTGGTTTTTTTGGCAATTTTTAAGCTTTTTGAATCATTAAAAACACTTTTAATTTTTTTTTTACCAAATAAATACTTTTTTTCTTTTAACGGATTTTTTGAGTATTAAAAGCACTTTTAGACCCATCAAACGCAATCCCAAACAAGCCCTAAGCCTCTAGCCAGCATGGTAAAAAAACATTATAATAAAAATGTGACAAAAATATTGACAAAATAAAATTATAATGATTTAATTTTAAAATAAAAATTACAATTTTAAAAACTTTATTATAAAATTTTCTAAGAAATTTATAGGGTTACAATCATATTTTTTTACACATTATGCATATGGTCAGAACACAACGGTGAAGAGACACATGTCTCAATTTTAATAAAATTAATTCTTAACTGAAATAGACATGCACTATGTTGCTACTGCAACTGCGAAATCTTACCCCATAAATTATCGGGTTGAGATCTTCACCAATTATTTAAAAGTAATTAATATTTTATAGACTATTAAATTTAAAATAAATATTCACAATTTGGTACGATGAGATTAGTAATGGGAGGAATTCCAATCCTAAATTATCGGCCTATTACAAGGCTCGAACGAGAGCCCACTCATTCTCATCCTTCCAGAACAATCCGCCCCTGAACTCTCCGTAACTTAATCTCGAAGTAGTCAACGAGTCGACGCCTCAGCGTTGATGCTATTCCTGACCAAGCATTAAAGACACAGAGAGACGCGTAGCGTCACCACCCTCCCGATCCAGCCGTTGGTTCCCACCGAGATCGGTGATTCTCGCTCTCCTATAAAAATCCGCCCAACCCCTTATTCCAAAACAAATTCATTTTTCAATTACTCAGAACCAAAAGAAGGTTTTCGTTTTGCAATCTCTCGATTTGGTATTTGTGTTTCTTGTTGATTACTCAGTGTGATTATGGCTGAAGGAGATTTGAGATCGCAGCAGGAGATTGTACGGACCCCTAATTCAAACTCTTGTTCTTGTGTTTTTGTTGAGATTTGTCAATCAAATTAGGTTTTTTTTTTTTGTTTTTTTTAATTGTATTTTTTCATGGTTTGATGAAGTCTGAGGAGGAGCAGACGCTCAAGTACCTGGAGTTCGTGCAGGTGGCAACGATTCACGCTCTGATATGCCTGTCCAACGTCTACGGTTACGCCAAGGATAAGTCCGGTCCTCTGAAGCCCGGCGTTGAGTCCGTCGAGGGCACGGTTAAGAGCGTTGTCGGACCTGTCTACGACAAGTTCCACGACGTCCCTATCGAGGTCCTCAAGTTCGTGGACCGCAAGGTCGGTGAATTCAGATCCTAATCACCAACTACTTTCATAAAATTGTTTATTTATATATTAAATTATTCAATTCATTATTTCAACTTTTAATTTTATATAAAATTGAATGATTAAATTTATGTGGGTCACTCATGGGTCGATCGGGTGGTTGAACTCGGTTGCGGGCGGAGAACCACCCCTCAAGGGGCGGGGCGGGGTTGCTTCATCATCTCTGCGGTGAATTGGGGAATGAGGGTGGCTTCCTTCTTAGATAAGAATTTATGATTTTAATTTATTGCTCACTTCATTGCAGGTAGATGAGTCGGTGACCGAGTTGGACCGCCGTGTGCCACCAACCGTCAAGCAAGCTTCTTCCCAGGCCTACTCGGCCGCCCAAAGAGCTCCGGTGGTGGCTCGGGCTGTGGCCTCCGAGGTTAAGCGTGCCGGGGTGGTCGACACCGCATCAGGAATCGCCAAATCTGTGTACACCAAGTGTGAGCCTACTGCCAAGGATCTCTACTCCAAGTATGAACCGAAGGCCGAGCAGTGCGCCGTGTCAGCCTGGCGCAAGCTGAATCAGCTCCCTCTCTTCCCTCAAGTGGCTCAAGCTGTTCTACCGACGGCGGCTTATTGTACGGAGAAGTACAATGAGACAGTGCTCAGCACCGCAGAGAAGGGGTACAAGGTTTCATCGTACCTGCCGTTGGTCCCTACAGAAAGGATTGCCAAGGTTTTCAGCGGTGATGGAGCCGAATCAGAGCCGTTGGTTCCCGGTGGAAGTGAAGCTGCCGTGGCAGCCAATTGATGGTTCCCAGTGATGTTGGTTTGTTTTTAGTTAGAAATGTTTGACTTATGTCGATCGTTCGATAGGCATTGTTGTCGGATTTTATGTGTGTGTGTGTGTGGTTTGTACTACTTTTTTATGTTCCTATTTTGGATGGTATGAAATGAAACTCTTTCTGGGCCTACAGATATTTATTTTATTTAATCTCAAAAATATTATTTAAACCTACTTCTGAATTATATAATCTCAGTGCATTTCATCTTACTAAGAGCATTTCCAGCAGCTTCCTCGTCGTTTTTCTTATATTTAAGGATCCAACCTTCTTTTTGCTTTCCTATGTTAAAATATGTCTCAATAGCTTCCATTAATCGTTCACTATATCATTAAAATGTTTATTTATTTTATTAAAATAATATTTTCTTTTATTCTAAAAACATTTTTCTTTTTCTTTCCATCTCTCTCATCTCCGTCTTCTTTTTCTCCCTGACTTCTTCACTTTCATCTCCTTCTTTTCTTTCGCCCCAGCCGCACCTCTCTCTCTTTCTGGATCTCATTCTCTGCCTCACTCTCATCCCCCCACAGACCAGCAAGCAAGAGGAACAACCACAGACCAGCAAGCATAGATCAAGAGGAACAACCAGCAAGCAAGCTACAATGATTTTGGTTTCTTGATGGGTTTTGATTTTGATTTTGATTTTGGTTTCTATTTTTTTTTTTTTTGCAATCTACTTTTTTTGGTTTCTATGGTTGATTTTTGCAATCTACTGGAATTAGTAAGTAGATTTTCTTAAGAATTGAAAGTTGTGCATTAATCTTGTCCCTGCGCCGCTTCTCTGCTTGGCTATGGCTCTTGGAAGGAGTTGCACCTCCATCTTCTCCAACCCCTCCTCCTTCAGATGGGAAGCCATGGAATTGAAATCTGGAGCTAGTGGAAGCTGAGACATGGGGCGGCAGGGGCCAAATTTATACAACCAGCAAGCAATCTACTGGGTTTCTATTTCTATAGTTGATTTTGGTTTCTATTTTTTTTTTTTTTTTTTTTTTTATTGCAATCTACCGTCTTCTGTTTTTTGGTTTCTATGGTTGATTTTTGCAATCTACTAGGTTTTTTTTTTTATCTGGGTTCTTTTGCAATCTTCAAATGGCTTGTGTCTAGATGAAGTGCAGAAGACGAAGAGGACAGGGAAGACGAAGAGGACAGGGAAGAAGAACGGACAAAAATAATGGAGATGTGCGTAAAAGGATGTGAGAGGAGAGAGAGTGCTTTTTTTTTTTTTTATGATTATAATAATCATATGGACTGCTACAGTAGAATCCAAAACATTGGGTTCAACTGTAGCAGCTGATGGTTTAAGGAATCATATTGGGAATCTGCTGTGGGAGGTTTTTTGTGATTTTTTGGACATATTTCCTAAATTTAAGGAACAAACTCCCTATAAGGGAGTCTGCTGGGAATGCTCTAAGATCTCATCGATGCGTTTGTTTACTTTTGTATAGGCAGTTTTAAGGAGTTTACCTTCGACACCATAAGAACTGGACAACATTTTCCTTTGGGTTGGAGAAACTTCTTTCCATTCGGTCTATAAAAATTAATGGTTATGAGTTTTTAATATTATTTATTTCAACTTTGTTTATCCTATTACTTTTTTAAATGAAGCATTTTTAATCTAATTTGAAGGAAAACTCTGTCCATAAGATTTATTGTTTGACATTTTTTTTTTTTTTTTAAATAATTCATTTAGGGCTATTTAACTACTATGCATTTTGAGAACTTCTCAATTTTCAAAAACTTTTGGGAACTCCTTAAATTTAAAAAACTCTTAATTTCACTCACTTAACTTTCAATTTGATGCAATTAATCCCTACAGTCAATTTTTTTTTTTTTTTTTGTTAAAACCCTAACAAAAATCACTAAAAAGAATAAATTATCATTTATTTTTATTTTTTAAAAAAAAAAACTTAAATTTGAAATTAAAGATAAATTTAGAATTTTATAAAAGTTTTAAGGGTATAAAGGTTATTTAATTATTCTAACGTTCAAAAACTGACAAAAGAGTAGATTGCATCAAATTAAAAATTTGGATGATGAAATTGAGAGATTTTGAAATTTTGAAAATCTTTTTTAAATGGCTGTAAACTCACTTATTTACAAAACAAATTAAACGCAAAAACACTGGATTAGCCCATCCAAGCTAGATGGCCAATGGGTTTCAAATTTGATTAATGTGTGATAAGGTTCTTTCCTTCCCATGTGTTTTGGGCTTTGTTTGGTAATGGGGATGGGGTTGACCCAAACACTGTTCATCACTATTTTCCGAAAAAATTAACATCAAAACATTCTAACTTTTTCACTTTTAATATCAAATCATTCACTATTTATTATTATTTAAATAAAAAAATCACTACAAAACAAAACTTTTTCACTTTTCCATACCACTTTTTTATTTTTTTTATACCAAACATTCTTACTTTTTTTCATATCAATCTACATCAACTACAATGTTTAGGCCATCCCATTTGCCAAACACCCCCTTGGTGTTCCATCCTTCCGTGGTGGACTATTAGTCTATTACTAGTGGGTGTAAATGGCATGTTTCACACAGGGTTCTAATCGAAGTTAAACTATTTTATTTTATTTTTTAATTGAATTATGGAAAGAGTTACAATCGATGATCATTTTTACTCTTGATATGAAAAGAAGAGAGAGTAGGGAGTCATAAGGAAAAATAACGAAAAACTGAAAAGGGAATGGGCTCCTAAACAATAGACTAAAAACGAAAACAACGAAAATACAAACAAATAGTAAGAAATGGGACAAACAAATATTTCAGTCCTCTCTATATGGCCAAATATAGCGGTAATATAAGCAAAATTAGTAAAGCACGGATAAATGCGAACTTATTTGAATCCTCTCTTGAAAATATCAACAATCACTAGAATGAGGCTAAAGCGATAGAAGTACTCTGAGAATCCGAATAAAGAACAATATAAGGGAGGCACCAACACATATCATGTTGCAAAAGTATCCACTAAAAAAACCAACCTGAAAAACTGGGAGATAGTAACCCAAATAACACAAAAGGAGCTAAAAAACAAAACAAGTTGTGAAAATACAAATGAAAAACAATAGGAAAATAAGAAAACACTAATAAACAACTGCAGCGACAAAGGAGGTCGGTGGAGGCTTGGAGCTGAGGGCCGTCGAGGCCAATGCGCTGGTGCAATTGACATTATACATTGATAACATAGCCCCAAATAATTAAAGCAATTAGAATCAAAGTAGATAAAACAAAAATATGAATTAAAGTGGATAAATAAGTGGGATAAATGCATTTTTGGTCTATGCGGTTTTGAGTTTTGACAAATAATTCATTGAGCTTTTAAAAGTGATTAAGCACTAAGTCCTTAGGATAAGCAAAAAAAAATTACAAAATCATCATTGTCATTAAAAAAGTCAACATAAACAGTTAATGTGCCAATTGTCTCCCAAATATTAATTGAGGGTGATTTCAAAGAGTAATGATAAATATCATCTTTTTATTATCTTAAAATTCTCTTAAAGCTGATGTGACTTTTAAAATCACCATTAAATTTTAGATGAATCATACTTGAATTTTGATCAAATAGTGATTTTGAAAACCACATCAACTTTAGTAGAATTTTAAGAGGATAAAAATATGGTACCTAGCATTACTCGATTTCAAAATACACCAAGAGGGATGCCACCCATCTGTGCAAGAGAGAAGATATAAACAAAACAAAACAAATATTAAAAAAGAAAAAAGGAAGAAGAGTAATTTGCTAGCTACTTTTTTTTTTTAAAAAAGCAATATAAGGGAAAGCATGATAAATACATAAAAAAGAAGAAGACACACACAAAGAAAATGGGTGGGTAGCCCAACAAACACCCTAAAACAACCAACGGGTACAAATAAATCATCACGACTATTGAAAATGAGCCAAAAACTAATTTTGCTAACTTAGGCCTTGTTTGGCAATGTCATGTACAAAGACTCAAAATAATTACACTTTTCAACATCCTTACTTTTTATTAGGGGTGGGCAAATTAACCGGTTACCAATACCGGCCGATGACTGAATTTAACCAAACCGATATTAACCGCAACCGATAGTTATCGGTCGGTAATCGGCTAAAAAATTTATACCGATAAGCTTATCGGTCGGTAATCGGTTGGTTAATAATTTGTTATCAGAAAACCGATATGACCGATATGACTGACAAGGGGTATAAATGTAATTCTCAATTTTTTATTTTTCATAATATACAACCCAGTGAACTCACTGCTAACAACCCACTGCGAATCAATTTTTTATTTTTCAAAATTTGTTATTTTTTATTAACAACCCAAAACAAGGCCTGTTCCTCTTCAAAATTGTAACATTTTGTGTAGCTATCAAGCATTATTGAGAATGCTTGCCAACTATCTCTTCTAACTACCCATGGCCATACACGTGTCTCCTAATGCAAGATATTTCCACAACTCTTCTTGCACGCATACTTTACTTCCCCAATCTCTTTTGAATCCCTAGCCACACAGCTTCTACCCTTCTTCTTCCACTCCCATTTTATTATAGGTTTAATCTTAAATTAAACCCTAAAAACACTTGACAAATTCGCTGCATCTTGGCCACCATTAGAAACCAGGCCATCATTTCCTGCTACCCATGATTGATATCCCATCTTTCCCTTTCTGGTTTCTTGACTTTCATCTTGTTCTTCTGCTTCAGTTTCAACACTACTCACACAGTGTTGGTAGACGATTTCCTCCTCATCCTGGACTTGCGTTTTGGCCTGCTTTGTTTCCTCCCCACAACTTCTCAAATGCCAACGACTTTAAAATGAAACCTGTAAATGAAACCAGTTTAATCGGTTAAACCGGTTTAACTGATTACTGATTAACCGATAATTTTCGGCATAATTCCTTATCGGTCGGTAATCGGTAATCTCATTAACCGAACCAATATGACCGATACCCAGCCCTACTTTTTATATCACATTGATTACTTTTTATTACTATTTAAAAAAAAAAACCCACTAAAAAAAATAAAAAAATCACTTTTCTATTAAAAAAACTCAAAATTTTATATCACATCATGACATCAATAACGTGGTCTAAGTAACTAGATAGTGATGTTCATATGGTTATGACCCATACATCCAACCCAAAAGGTTAGATTGGCCCAATGAGCCATCTATGACCCGACCCACTACCCCCAATCTCCACTACCACTCCATTTCTGGAATTTTCACAACAGAAAACACATTAACAGAAACACAAACCCAATCCCAGAAACCATGGCCACCGCTCTACACTTTCCCATGGCCTCTTCACTCCCATCAGCTTCAACTTCCGCGCAGTCCCTCAGAAGAAGAAATTTGAGGACCTTCTGTGCCATAAACGCCCACAACAAAGGCAAACTTCCCATTCCCCCGATAAACCCTAGGGACCCGTTTCTTTCGAAACTCGCTTCGGTGGCTGCCACCTGCCCCGAAATGTTTCTTAACCGGCCTGTTAACTCTGACACTCCTCCTTACTTGGACGTGTTTGATTCTCCCCAGCTCATGGCTACACCTGCCCAAGTTAGCTCCCTCTCTCTCTCTCTCTCTCTCTCTCTCTCTACTATATGTAGTGTTTGCATGTGTTTGTGTTTTTGTGTATGTATGTGGGTGTGGGTATTTTGGTTTATATTGGTTATGTTCGCTTTGAAACTATTGAGATGTTGAGTGAATTTTATTGGGTTTGTTGGATTGAATTTTGGTGACTGTTCGGTTTGGTGGAAAATAGTTCCCAGATGGATTTTCTGGTCTGCTTGAATTGTTTTTGTGTGCATCAGTGCGTGTGTATACAGGGAGTTATATTGAGAAAGTAAATTTCACCCAAACATAAATATTTGAGTGTATGAGGTTCTTATAATTTTGTTTTGGGAAAACTTTGCCTAGAAAGTTTTTGGCAAAACAAACAAAACATTTGAAGGAAAATTACATAGGAATGACGTTCTAAACTATGTCTGCCAATATGTTACATTGCTCTAATTTAATTTTCATGTTTAGTGTTTATCAAGTCAAGTTTCAATGTTTTTGTGTGTTATAATTTTCTATTGAATGATTCTTCTGGTTCTTTTATATTCTTGCTTATTTTCCGACAATGATAACATCTTATGGTCAAATTAGGTGGAAAGATCAGTTTCGTACAATGAGCATAGGCCAAGAAGGCCTCCACCAGACTTGCCTTCGCTGCTTCTACATGGGAGGATTGTTTACATTGGCATGCCCGTAAGTGCTTGAATCTAACATTTATTGAATTGTTTCTCCCCACCATCTTCAAATAGCAGTTCAGTTCATTTATGGTAGGACAAATTGTTGGGGTTGGACTAAGGTTAATAAATTATTATGTCAAATTTGTTATTGTGTACAAAAAGTCCAAAGTGAGTCTCTCACGGAGTGGTAGGTAGAGTGAATGTGTGTGCCATCTTTGTTATAACATGTCCCTCTGGATTCCAAAAGGAGCGACAGATCCCTACTTTTCACAGATGAAAATTTACGTGAGTAAATATGCTGAGAACACAAACAAATTCATTAGATTTCTTGGTACCTACATGGAAGGATTCATAACTTTATGGGAAGGCAGTAAGCTTGTGACTCTTGTAACTTAACAAGGGTGAGAGAAACTACCTTTGCTTGTATTTTAAGAAAATGAAGAACAGTCTTTAAACTTTTATTGATCAAGCCATTCAAACACTTCCCAGCCAGCAAAAATGTGGGGCATAAATAGTTCAGGAGTATTGGCTTCATGCTTATAGGTTGAATATCATGACAGTCAATTTTGTATGTGTCAGCTGAGAATTCTTCAGTGTTTCCTTTTTGAGAATTATTATGTGCACTTGCTTCTTCTAGCTAAGGGCTTCCTCTTGTATACTTCCCGTGTACGCTTTTAATGATATGTGACGATTAATTATATATAAAAAAAAAGAGGAATTATAATGTGTACTGGATTCCTTTAGAGGATCTCGTTTGTCATTGTTTCGTGCTTCATGCTTCCACATACACCTGTTATGGAAACAGTTCTTCCCATATTCTTTTGTTTGCTTCACAAACATGTTGTTTGTATGGTGAAATCTGTTCCCTGTCAATTCCATTTAATCATTGCAGAATCGTTTCGAGTAATATATTTTTTTTGATAAGTAATCAGCAGACTTTATTAAAAGTGCAATTAAAAGCAATGTCTATACTCTTTTGAAGTGATAATTGTTCCTGAACATGTTTCAGCAATCACAGCATCAATATACCTGCATTCTTATTCCTTGGTATGCTCTTAGTATTCCACATTATCTTTATTCTTCCAATCTGTGCAGCAATTTAACTATTTGCATCTCTCAGTTGGTGCCAGCTGTGACAGAGCTCATTGTTGCAGAATTGATGTACCTGCAGTGGATGGATCCCAAAGAACCAATATACCTTTATATAAATTCTACAGGAACAACTCGTGATGATGGTGAAACAGTAAGCTTCACGTTGATTTACATTTATATGTTTAATTTCTACATGCAATGGATTAGGCAATGTGTCTATCATATTGGGTAGCTTTCGGATGGGGAATAGTTTGATTAATATTGTCTAATATGTATTAAATCTGGTCAGTTTGAGGCAGTCTTGCTTGCAATATGGGTTTCTTCACTTTTAGATAGTCCAATTTGTTATTGGTTCCAATTTGTGGTTTGGATGGGTGCCAATCCGTTTTTCTTTATCATTAATAAAAAGTAATAATTGAGGATTACCAAATAAAAAATTATATTTGATATATAAAGCTACAGTTTATGTTATAGATGATACAATATTTGCCTTTTTGTTTTGTACTGATATGGAATCCACTTGCAATCAGAATTCCGGTTATATATTCACATTGGATAAACTTTATGCTGTTTTTGTATATTATTGTTGTAAACTATTTTCTAATGCGTCATCTTTCTCTTTTTATTTATTATTTTTTTCAATCCCTTAATTTCTTAAAGTAAAATTCCTTATCATTCAGGTTGGGATGGAGACAGAGGGTTTTGCAATCTATGATGCAATGATGCAATTAAAAAATGAGGTGAGCTTCTTTTCAAAATTCTCTTATATCTCCAGATTATGCATTATGTTGTTGATGGTGATTGTGGTAGTGTGATGTGGCGTTGTTGTGAGGTTACTTGGCAATGTGTAAAATGAAAATTGCAATTCAATTGTTGGTCGAAAATTGCAATTCAATTGGCAATGTGGGGATGGTGGCATTCCTGCAGGAATGTGAGTGTTGGTCCTGTGTTGATTTCTGGCAGTGGTGGCAATTCAATTTTTGTGGAGGTTGTAGTGATATAGCAGCAGCAATGGAATGGTGACAACGGTTGTGGGCTAGGGTGGTGCTTGACATTGGGTTTCATCAACATGATAAAGTAGCCTAAATACATTCATATCCGTATATGTCACTTTCGTAGAGTCCCCCCTTTCCCTTGCAGCATGTCAAGGAGCTTTGTTTTAGCACAAAGCAGATGGATAAGAATTACTTGATGGATCTCCCAAACGGTTATATAATCTTTCTACGCAAAAATAGTTTCTTCATTTTTGTACTATGAAATGTGATTTCAATACTTCTATTGCGCTTAACATTTTGCTTGTTATATCACCACTGTTGCTTACACAGATACATACGGTTGCTGTTGGGGCTGCTATAGGTCAGGCTTGTCTACTACTTTCTGCCGGAAGTAAGGGTAAACGGTTTATGATGCCGCATGCCAAGGGTATGATGTAGTTGGCTTCTTTAATTTGCGATCTGTTCCTTTGATACTTTTGCCCTTTCTTGTGTTCAATGTTGTATAAAGTGTTTGCTTGAATTCTTTTTCAGCCATGATCCAACAGCCTCGTGTCCCATCATCTGGGTTGATGCCTGCTAGTGATGTTCTAATCCGTGCAAAAGAGGTAGTTACAAGCTACTTTCTGTGCTTTCTAGCATTTCAATGTAATTGGGAAAAAGTTTTGAAGATGAATGAGTCAGTTTCTCTTTCCTTGTTATAATCCAAATACAGTCCAAAGTAGTACCTAGATATGCATCTTGTAATGTGAGGGGTCCTCTACACTTGGGGTTGGAGGAGTCAAAAGAGGAAGGCTGCTTCAGTATAACTGTGATCATTTGATTGCGGTTTGGAGTTGAGCCTGTTCTATTTTCTTTCTTTTAGCTATTTCTTTACAGCTACAATTTTTTAGCCATGATAAAAATTAACTGGTAACACAGAATCCTAGTTCGTGAGGTCCCCTCGCCAATTCACTACCTTTTGAAATTATTATATAGTTTACATATTCAGAGAGTCTCATAGTGTCTTAATTGCTTTTACAGGTAATAACAAACAGGGACATACTGGTAAAACTCCTGGCCAAGCACACTGGAAATGTGAGTATGACGCATTAGTATCTTTCTTCAAGCATTAAACCACAAATTGAGCAAAGCACAAAGAACTCATCGAATAAAATTATATCTTTTCTTAGTCAGTAGAGACTGTAGCTAATGCGATGAAAAGACCATTTTATATGGATGCGACAAGAGCCAAGGACTTTGGGGTTATAGACAAGGTAATTTTATACATATAATGTTTCTGTCAGTTGTCTTATGTGTATTGTTCTGTTTGGGCCTACTTAGCTAATGTTGGTACTGGGTCCAGATTCTTTGGCGTGGTCAGGAAAAGATAATGGCTGATGTTGCCCCTCCAGAGGAATGGGACAAGGGTGCTGGCATCAAAGTCGTAGATGAATTTTAGTTTCTCTTTAGCAGATACCTAACATACGACTGTGAGTAACATTACCCTTGATTCTTATTGCATCTCAAAAATCATCTGTGGGTTAAGAACTTAATAGTCATAATAGTGCAGGAAACACGTTGCTACTTGCTTTGGATGACTGATTGAAAATCATTTTGGCACCACAAGGACATTTCATTTGGTGTTTTCTTTATTAGAAGAAAAGTTTCCAGCTTCTTTTGGCAAAAAATTTGCTTCATATTCAAAAGGATCAAACCTAGGTTGTACAATTATTGGCCCTGATGGATCTGTCTCAATAAGATTTGAAACCTGACTATCATCCAAGTGAGGCCATTGAAGAAAATTAGTCAATTAAATTATATGGGATCATTTTGTGATTTCATGAAAGATGGGGGGGACTATTCCACAGCCTATTTGGCTGCTTCAACAGACTTCATAAATGAGGATGATGTTTGAAAGTATGAAAACATAAAGAAAAAGAATGGAGCAGCAATAATTGGAACTGATCGATCTTCATCATCACTGCTTTTGTAGGAAATATGCAGCTACTTGCTATAAGCAAGTTACAGTGGAGCTTTTAGCTGGAATTGATTGCCCCTTCATCTGCAGTCTGACAGCTTGATCCCTGGGAACAATATTCTGGTGCACAAGGACTAGGAATGTTACATTCAAGCTGAACATTGATGATAGTCGGATGGCTTTAGGTTCTCTACATTGATCATCTGTACAAGCTTTTACATTATGTTTACAGTCAATTTTTATGGGTTTCATTTTACATGTTTCTTGGTCTCATTATAACATAAAAGCGATTTAATTTTCCTTTTTAGAAGAACCACCTAGTATGGTGGGCATGTATTATTAGTGTTGGAAGAGATGTTCTGTATTTGAATGTGATCATGTGAACTCATTCCTCTTCTCAAATCCATTGTCCCGTGTACCTGAGTTGTCTTACACTTTGAATGATATCTCTGAAATCAATAAAAACGTAGGCTAATTCTTGGGGAAGCGTACTTATAAAATGGTGTGATATAACAATGAAAAAATCCATGATTCAAGCAATTTGACTGTTGAGAGGACGATTCTAATCCCAAAGTCTCATGGGCTTCTTCATTAACTTTCAACAAAATCTCACAACTTCCGTGCTTCTTAAACTGATGTTACAACAATCTTTTTCTACTATCCGATTGAACAAGAAAGAGAAAAAAGGTCACCTATGTATTGACCTGGTAATAATTCCTGACCGACGTGAAGAAATTGGCTGTGGTACGTAGCCCCTGCTACGCCGAAAAAAAACACCTTGTTCTCCTTTTTCATCAAGCTGATCATAAATAGTTTGACCATTGTATTGTTTTTGATCTCTAGTGATGCTTGTTCAAACATTTGATTCGTTAGCCTTTCGAACAAGTGGGATCCTTCAATTTTCTACTATAATCTCTTATCAAGAAGATTTGGATCCTGCAATTCTTGTTCAGGAAAAAAACACAAAAAATTAAAAAAAAAAAAAAAAAAAATCCTGCAATTCTTTTGTTTATAGTCTGACATCCAGACCCCGAAGCTGAAGAAAGAGTAGTAAGGGAGAGAGAGATGGGCAAACCCTCTCTCCCACTGAGACTGACCTTCCTTCTCTCCCTCTCTCTCACAGCCTCATATTCCTCCTCACTACCATTCTTTAACAAGCCATCCTCACCTTCCACACCGAAAGCTACCCCTTTAGACTTGCTCTCTCTCCTCGGGCCCAAGACCAAGTCCTCCACCATCAACCCCTTCGTTGCCCAGGACCTCAAATCCTGCCTCAAGTTCCTCGTTCCCTTCACTCCCGCAAAAGCCAAAATCAAGTCCAGAAAGTGCTTGACGACGAGAAGAGAACTGGGTCCGATTCAAATTGGTGCAAGGAGTCGGAGAGAGGAGGATGAGCTCATTTGGTGGCCCCCCGAGCCGGTTCTGGAGCTGTCTCGCCTTGCTGTTGATTCCGGTGGTGACCCGGCGGCTATTCATCGCGCCCTAGATCCTACCATCATCACTGTGAGTTTGTTTGTTTTTTTTATTCTTCTGTTCTGTTTATTTACGTGAATGCCCTGGTTTTGGCTCTGTCGCAATTGGGTCAGTGTCAAATAAGTCCAAACCTGTAGCCTGTAGGAATATATGTATGTGTTTTTGGTTATGCACCTAAAATGTCTATGAGGCATTGGAAAATGATATGCATTGCAACTATTTTCATTTGAAAAATATTTTAACAAATAGGCCAGGTAAATGCCCTGATGCTGCAGAGATTTACGGTCCATGCTGTGTCTTGTGAACTTGTTTTCAAGTGGTGTGCATTGTGGAGGATACTGCATGGGTTTTTGTAAACTTTGTGACTGCTTAGGAAGGAATGCCTTGTGAATTGTGATGATTTCTATGACTTGGGGGAGATTGATCTTTATTGTTAGAACTGTTGACTTTAATTGTGGAATGGAGATCTGCCATGAAAATTTTCATGGGTTACAGAGTGAATATGAGGTGGATTATATATGATACAACATTTCTTTTTTGGGGGTGAAAATGCACCATGTGAGGAGATGGCACATCTTCAGATTATTATGGTACAATTTTATGTGATGAGATGTTGCCATAATTTTCATGTTGCACACTCTTATTGGTGCTGATGAAAGGTGTGACTGATAATGTAATGTGGGGGTTGCAATTGAATTTGTAAGTCGTAGTCTTTTTGTTCATCTTGGAAATTGCTAAACCTGAAATTATCTTTAGAAGATTGATTAGTAAAACATCTTTCTTTAGATTTAATAGGTTCCTGATGTTGAAGGATCAAAAGAAAACCGATGCGAGCTGACTAGAACACCATATGGGAGACGCTTTATAAGTGAGGTTGGTATTAAAGTAATAATGTTTTGGCTGCCTTAAAACATCCCATTCAATTTTTTGTCACCACCTTTTCTGAAAGTACTGTAACATTTCATTATCAAATGGCAGGAGTTGAATTCTTATCTTGAATTTTTATTTGAGGTTATTGTTTCCCGGGGTCCCACTATTGGGTTGAACATATCGCTGAATCGCTATGATTTCTTTCATGGCCACCTTTTTCTTGCTGTAGATACTGGAAGACTCGGTATATTGTAAGTTGTTATATATTATTCTTGTTTAATTTTGCCACTCTTACAATGCTGAGTGCTAATAAAGATTGAGCATGTCCGAGAACGAAGATTGCTATCCTTGATGCTCTTAATGACGACAGAACTTATGTTTGATAGGTTCCATGCCAAAGAATATCCAGCATATGATAAAGAAGTGTTTCCATGCAATATGGGTTATTGTCAAAAAGGTAAAATTTAACAAAAACACCTTAATCTATGTTATCTTTTAGAATCTAATTACATTTCTCTCTTTCAGATACCATATATTTTTATACTGGCTTGGTTTAATTTGTTTAAATTTCTAATCTTTTCTCTTTCACTGAGAATAATTTGAACTACAATTATTCTTCAAAACAAACAAAAGAAGCTAAGTAGAGTCCTTCAGTTGGTATTTTTTCTAAATATTTCTTCAATTAATCAAATCAAATGATACTCCATGTCACCAGTAAAAAGTGAATAATGACTAATCTTTCGATTTTAAACTTTAAAAGACTGAATTCAGAAATTTCAGCCATTGCAGTGTGAGGTTGTGCTAATATTAACATCATCTTTCAGGGTCTAATGTGACATATGATGATTCGATGAATTTGCGAAATATTCTCTGGCTGGCTCCATTGCCTAGCAATTCATCTAAAGCTTGGGTGGCACCAGGTACCTTTACCAACTTACCAAAGCGTAAAACTTTTAGCATGTCTGTATTGAACCAACAAAAATCATTTTCAGTTCTTGACAGATGCCATTTATGTAGCTTACAGTGAAATTTTATGGTCTCTTTCATCATCGTGCATCCCTCCAATTGATTTTTAGTGACACCAATATGTGTGCCAAGCCCCAGCAAGCCAAACTTGTGCTTGTAAAACAATACTTAGTATCTAAACTTTTTAGATCATTACTTTTGTCTTTAATTTGGCTTTGATAATAATTCGACAGGAGTCTTGGTGGTGCTGGACGCCCGCCCAGAAGGCATAATATATCGAGATCTCATTCCTGAATATGTTAGATTTGCAAGGACCATATATGAAGGTTCGGGCTCTCATTTCTCTTATATATATATATATATATATATATGCCGTTTGGAAGGATGAAATTAACACAACACTGATGGTGCTTGCTTGCCAGATGATCTCGGGGATGTTGCAGTTGATGTCAACTACTTGGACGTCGGAGTTGCAGTTCCGGACTATCAAATCTTTATTTGCTAATGCTTTTCTCAAGGTATACATCATACATCACTTATTTTTGTATATGATGCAAAATTTCCAATGTACTCAAATAGCTTTGCGATCTATACATTCTTGCTCTTTCTCTTCTGAAAATATGTTATCAATGTTCTTTTCGACAGCGGTAGATTATCACATCATTGGATGAGCCCCATGCAGCAGACGAGCCATTAATAAGTCCCAATTATGTTGGCCGAAATGGTTTCAAGCCATAAGATCTATAGAAGTCTAGAGACTCTCAACATGGAGATGGCTTAATTTTGCGTATTTTAGATGCATGGTCGGCGGCTTGGCATGCAAACACAGCTTACTTTGGTTCAAAATCACGTGTACAGACTACAGAGTAGCAGCTTTGCCCAACTATTATTTGTCGTGAGCATGTTCATAAAAAGATCCTGCCAAAACTAATTTTTGGTGACAAAAATTCAATAACAATTGGAAAAGATTTATCAAGTGTACTTGTCCACAATGTCCAGACTCCAAACCTGTCACATTAATCATTAAAAAAAAATAAAAAAATCACACATTATGTGCATGGATGGGTCTTATTATAAATGGAGACAGGTCCATTTAGTAAAGGGTTTTGGGGTTTTAGTGGTTTAATATTGTAACAAAAATTGATTGATATAAAAAAAAAGTAAAAATATTTTTTCTTTTTAAAAAAGTAATGATGTTTGACATGAAAAATGAAAATTTTTTATTTAAATAATAATATTTTAAAAAAATTGAAACGAATAGTATTGAAATCAAATCATTTAGCAAAACGCAGCCTTAAAATTCAAGTTCAAGCCCGTTGGCGGCCCGAAGTAAAGGCCAAGTTCAAGCCCCCAAAAAAAAAGTTGTGCCATGTGTCACCTCGGTAGTGACCCTCCATATCTAATGCAGGGACCCCACATTGATATTATCCCAGGCTTATCCAAAAATCGACGGATGCAGTGACGCAACGGAAGCGCTCACCGTAGACCCTCCCACACCGTAAAATCAAAAACCCTCCCTTCCTCTTCCTTCTCTTCTTCTCTCTTTTCACTATGCTCGCGCGTCTCCTAGCTCTCTCTCTCTCTCTCTCTCAGTCTAGCATCTATGATTTCTCCTCGAGTTCTCCCCAACTTTCTGTGTTTCCTCTGAGTACGCTCTCTCGTTCTGTGAGGGACTTTGTGGTTGAGCATTTGGAATGGCGGTGTACAGGATAGAGCGAGGGGATCTGTGGAAGAGCAAGGCGGAAGCGCTCTCGCTCCGCCTCAGGGACCGCTTCCGAGTGGCGGTGGACCGGCGCCGCCGGAAGCAGCCGATGCTTTTTTCCGGCGACGGTTACTTATCCACCGTCGATCGTTTGCTCCGCCGCTTTCGCGATTTCCGCAGGGATTCCTTGCCCTCTTCTTCCGTTTTCTATCGCAAAGGAGGTTTGGTTTCTAATTGCATTTTTGTGCTTCGAAAGTGCTTCTTGTTTGTGAAAGATGCAAGTTGGCTCTTTGTTTTTTCATTTTGCTCTGACTTATTGGCATCTGTATGTGTTTCTATGGATTTATGCGTTTATGTTCGAAGACAGAGAGATACTATCAAAGTATTATATGGATGCTGCTGTTTCTGTTTGTGTTTTGATCATTGGTCGGGATTTTGAAAGTACTTGATCTTGTTTTTAGAGGCGCCGAATTAGCTTTCTTCTTGGCTTTTTTGGTTTTGGGTTGAGTTGAATTAGTTTAGATAATGGGTGAATGTGATTTGATCCATTTGTTGTACGCTTAGAATGATGCTTTGGTAATGTGTCTAGTGTGAAACTAGGTAGCCAGAGGCTTTAGACAAGCTTTAAGCACAACCATTTTCAGTTTTGCTTTTCTGGCTTTTTTCTAGATACCTAAGTTTTTACATCTAGGTTTTCAGCTTGAGGAATCCGAATTTTTCCAATTGGGTTGCATTTATTTCAGTTCTCATAACTTTTTAGGATCCTTTTCGCCTCTTTTCTTGCTGGAAAGTTCCTATTTGGTAATGTGGCCTTTTGGGTTGATAATCGTTGTATCTTTATCCTGAAGGAGCGGTTTTTTTTTTGGGGTTTCTGTGCCATGATGAGAAAATGAGGGCACCTCTACTTTCACTTCTTGTGAGCTCTACCCAAATTAGGGCAGTTGGGCAAGAAAAACACCATGTGCCATGTTATTATAATTTTCATGCAATGCACATTTTACTTGTGTGATTTAGAGAAAATGGTTTCAATTAAACTTACATGTGCTGATGAAAGTTCGTGAGGTTTGCAACCAAGTACTTTTTAGAGAAGAAAATGTTATAGATTTTTTCCACATGAGGGTACCAGAATTGGTATTCTTTATACAAAAATTTTAAGTCCTCTATACAATGACTGGGTGTGTGTTCTAGTATGCATCCAAGATTTGGAAAAACGGTGCTTATGGGACCATATGATAAGAAACATTGTTTTAGCCTTTCCAATTTCAAAATAAGCACGTCTAGATTCTTACTTGTGAAATTCTTTTGGCCACAGTGAGTAAAGACTTCAATGCTGAAGAAGAGTCCGTCCTTGTTCGCATGCTTCAAGCTGTGGCTGTTCCTGTTCTTGGAAATGTTTGTCATGTGTTTATGAATGGCTTAAATCGTGTTCAGGTGTGTGGCATTCCATGTTTCATGTTGCCCCTTAACCCATTATTACTTCTTCGATTGGAATTTTTTTTTTTTTTTGTGCGAGAATTGATTTGAGCTGTTATTTGTTGTTGCAGGTTTATGGTTTAGAAAAATTGCATGACGCATTGCTGCACAGACCCAAGGAGAAGTCTCTTATTACGGTATAAACCATTCATTTAATTGTTATGGATTTAAGTTTGAATTTAATTTACAAAGTTTATCTTGGACACTATTTTGCAATTTTTTTTAGTGTTAACTTCCAATTTTCATCTCGATTTTTCTGCATTTTTATCCTTGAATATAGTGTATGATGGTAAGGGAATTTTTTAGGTCAGCAATCATGTTGCTTCTGTGGATGATCCATTTGTTATTGCTGCGCTGCTTCCTCCAAGTGTTCTTTGGGATGCTCAAAACTTGAGATGGACACTTTGTGCATCTGATCGTTGTTTTACCAATCCCGTGTTTTCTGCATTCTTTCGATCTGTCAAAGTATTGCCAGTTGCTCGTGGTGATGGTATTTATCAGAAGGTATACCCGTAAGCATGTATTTCGTTTGTCAACATATTGCTCACTTGTTGAGTGTTGTTAGAAAAACTTTGTAGATGACTTGTACTATTGTATTTGAAGCAATGGATGTCGTCAAGGCTGTTCTGTTTAGATATTATTTTTTTTTTGTTTTTTGTTTTTTGTTTTTTTGTTTTTGTTTTTAAAATCTTTCCTCCCCTTGCATTGATATGAAGGGCAGCGAGATTATCGGATAATAGCCATATGGACTTTATTATTTCCCACTCCATGTGTCCTTATGTGTACATGTAACTGTGTAAATTATATGTTGTCATTATTTATTTTTCTGTTTTTGAATATGGTGTATGAGCTTATACATCTCATCTTTCTTGGAACCATTAACTTGTATGCCACAGATGTTTTACTTGTTTCTGAATTGAAATGTGGAATTTTAGTTAAAACCATTTCTACTTGAATGACTCCAATGCAGGATGGAATTTGTAGCCGGATACATAGCAGTCTGTATGTATGTATGCGTGTGTGTGTGTGTGTATTTATATAGTATCTAGATCACTATATATTTTATGCCATTTAATGTTTTTATACTCTGGTTATAATGTGGTCTTCCTTTGGTGATGTTAAACTACTTGTCAACTGTCCACATGTTCTCATCTTGCTTCTTAATTGCTTCAGGGCATGGATATGGCTATTGCAAAATTGAATCGTGGTGGGTGGGTTCACATCTTCCCTGAAGGTAGTCGCTCTCGGGATGGTGGAAAAACCATGCGGTCTTCCAAGAGAGGTGTTGGAAGGTAGGGGTCTGACAGATAATTTTCTTGGAATTTTTTTTTTCAGAGAGAGATAGAGAAGGGAGGTTTTCATCCAAGCTCTTGCCAGTTAGAAAGTTTGATTTGCCGTTTTCTTCTCTTTGAAGGAGTATTTACTGTTGTACATGAACAGGTTGGTCCTGGATGCAGACAATATTCCGATGGTTATTCCATTTGTACATACTGGGATGCAGGAGATCATGCCTGTCGGAGCCAAAATCCCAAGAATTGGAAAGACGGTAGGTTATCTAAGCAGTCATGTTCTTATTGATGGAAATTTCTAGCACCTGAAATGAACAAAATGGACTACTTGAGTAGTTTGATACCATCATAACCTGGATTCTGGACTTCACTATTTCCCTCTATCTCCAGTTATTATTATTATTATTATTGGATGAATGAATAAATCTTTCATATATCAACAATGAATACAATGCACTCTAGCTAGTTAGCCAGAAACTCCAGGAAACACCAAGCCTCCTGAAGACTAAACTATACAGCTCAATCTCCAGTTATTCTGTTTGTTATACTGATGGCTCCAGTGTTATTAATCAAAATTTGCTGAATTCCAACCACCATTGTAGGTAACAATACTTATTGGGGACCCTATCCATTTCGATGATTTGCTCAACGTGGAAGAAGCGCAACACACATCAAGAGGAAAATTATACGATGGTGTATCTTCAAGAATTGGTCACCGATTACATCAATTGAAGATTCAAGTTGACAGGTTAGCACTTGAACAAGCAACACAATTACAAAATCATCCTGTACGAAGTGTAGAACAAACAGCTGGGATCTTGCAGCTACTTGACTGGGAATCCCTTGGGATGGGAAGCTATTTATCAACTGAAGATGATTCTTCACTGACGCAAGAATCAGAGATCCCACCAAGGCTAGATGCTACGTATTCTCAGGAGCCTGCTTCTTCACTGGGGCAAGAATCACAGATACAACCAAAGCTAAATTACACCTATCTCAAAGTGGGTTTGTCCTATGGAGATGGGATTGTGTCCAGGATGCGTGGTTATATGGATCCTACTGAGCTAATGGGTTTTGCTGCCAGAGGCTTATTTATGAATCTAAGATCAAAGGAATTTTCAGCAAGTTACGGAGAGGTTGGCCCCTTGAAGGCATGGAAACAATTTTTGGAAGATAATGTATTCCGGCAGTGGAACTACTGCTAACAAATTATACTATACTACCGTCAAGGCTGTTGTATTTCCAAATTCAGTGTAAATACTAGTGGATTCAAGAGTGATGTGATTTGATGCATGCATTGCCAATTGCCTTGTTTACTGTTACTTTCAATTTAAAGCTATTGCCAAGACTTCGTACGGGTGTTTTGGACTGACCCAGTGGGTGCGGTGTTATGCTGGATACCGATTGCAAACGCAGATAAGGAGCAGACAAGACCATTCCTGTTCAATTTGTTTATTGACGTGGCAAAACTCTGCCCGTTTTATACAAGACAGATAACGATGATTTCAAGAATTTTGTTACCGAGTTTTTTGGCATTTCGAGCCACCTTGGATCTAGATTCTCTGTAATTGTTTAAATCAAGACCATTCATTAAAAAAAGGAACTAAGATAGTGAAAATAAATTAGTAGGACCGGAAATTTTTGACACATTGATACAACTTAATGTAAAATTAACTGGTTAAGAATGAAAGGTTTGACTCATTTAATTGTAGTCTTACATTCGGTCTTTAAGTGGTCCAACTTGACGAACAATTTTGATGTGTGAATTACACACGAATTTAATATAAAATTTAAAAGACCTGAACCGTTGGATTAAAATGAACGAAAGATATGAAAAAAAATAATTTAATCTATACAGTCAAGTTGTTTTCTCAGGTAAATTTTGTGAACCAATTTTACATTTTTTCCTAAAATTAATTTAGATAATTTTGTCTGTTTCAAACCCAACATGCGATTGACAACCCATTAAACGCCCTCCGCGTAAATACGATCGTGTTATCTCATCAAAGCAATTTTCGGCTCACGCAAATCAAAAGCACCTTTACAGATCATGCACCATGTGCGGCCGTAGCATAGTAACCATGGCTACGCAGTTGAGGGCCTCCACGGATCTCATCCGTTCGTGTATGTAGACCCGACAAAACTGGACGGTCCAGATCAATTCATGAGCCTTTTCCACCACAACACTCTCGAAACTGTGATTTCCTTTGAAATTCTCCCACAACTGTAATTTCCTCCCAAAAAATCAAATCCCACAGAGAGGGAGAGAGAAATGGCGGACGTTGAAGAAGCAGAGCTGAGTGAGAAGCAGAAGAAAGAGATAGCGAAATGGTTCTTTCTCAACTCTCCTGCCGGTGAAATCCAATACGTTGCCAAAGGTAATGCTCCTCTCTCTCTCTCTCTTTCTCTCTGCAATTTTTATTTTATTTTAAAAAATTGAATTCGCATTAGCCTTCTTCTTCTGAATTCTACACTGGCTCTTCTACAATTTCAGATTCGGATTTGCTCTTTTTCGCTTTCTCTGCTATATTTTTTTTCGTGATCGATTAATTTCTTCACATTCTGAATGGTTTTGTTGTTTTTTGCAGATGTGAAAGCGATACTGGACAACGAAGAATTGTACAATGAATCGGCTTCGGAGTCATTTCCATTGTACAATAAATCCCACATGATTTGCCTCGAAATGCCCGGCAGAATGGGCGATGTAAGTCTCTGAATCCTTATGAAAACTTGCTTTTTTCTTCAGCCTTCGGGTTTCTTTTTGATCATTTATGCTCAATGAGTTTAGTAAAGGTTGAATAAGAGAGTGTAAAGGTTTGTCTGTGGGATTGGATGGGCATTAGTTATTTCTTTGCAGTTGATATAGAAATGTTTGTGATCATATAGATTTTACCATAAAAGAGTTACATCATGATGTTGTTGCCGAATTTTTAAACCTCATCATTCGTCCTCGCTGTACAAATTTGCACGCAATTGGTGGGTATCACAAGGTAGAATTGGCACTACCACAAATGACAACGTCAGTTTGTAACTTAATCATAGTACAATGTAGTACCTTTAGTATTACCCGAATTGGAAAATTAGGATTTAGGGTTTGGCATTGGATGTGTTTATAATAAATAACGAATGAGATTAACTACTTGAAGATTCATATGCCACTTGATTGTATCAAATCATGCTCTAAAATTTGCTGTTTCTGAGTTAGGTTTTGATTTTCAAACCCGATCTTATTATATTTAACTCGCTGCTTTGGATGCAGGTGCTGATTACATCATTTGGCGAGCTCAATGAGAATGAGTTTCTTGATCCAAGGACTGCCCAAGTTGCTACAGTTGACCACATTAAACAAGTAATTTATGCCTTTTTTCTTGTATTATTTTTCTCTTGAGAGATGGTAGGATTTTTACCAAAACTCTGAAGCAATATTCGAGTTTTTTGTCATTACTGGAGGCAATGCTTAAACCTTGAGGCATATGTTAATCTTACTTATCACATATGCTAAACTTTTAGGTGAATGATGACATTCTAAAGAAAAAAGAAAAAGCTTGTTATTGCAAATGAGAATTAGATTTATGGAAGATCGATGGATATCTTAGTTCTTACAATTAATGTTTCAAATAAGATTATGAGGGTAGCAAATAGTTTAATTTAAATCTTTTTCTAGGAATTGCATTATGAAAGAGGTATGGATTATGGACAAATCTTCAATTATCTGTGTCTCCGAATGGAGTACTTAAGGAAAAACATTATGTTTATTATGTCTCATACTCATGTTTGTGATTAGTTGGTGTGTACTTTGTTGAATCATGTCATATATATGTTTTTTTTTTTTTTTTAATTTTAATTTCTTCCCCTCCCCCATCTCCGCCCTATCTTCCTTCCCTTTTGTCAAGTTTTCTTCTGCCATGTATTATCTTAAATAACATGGTGAACTGGTTCAGGTTTGTACAAAGGTGAGACCTGCTATGGATGAGGAACTTCCATCCTCATATATAGAGGAATTTCGGTACGCTTCATAATTCTTATGGGTAGAATTGGTTTTCTATTTGAATCTATGATCTATTAGATTTCCCATTAAACTGGAATAAGTATCTGGCTTTCAAATTTCAAAAGATTTGACAGCAAATCAGTGGAGTGTTTTACCTGTCTTGAGTGCCAAATAGGGGTGGAACCACCCCTAGCCTTGGGGGGTCCTGGGCCCTTCCAAAATTTTAAAAAATGTAACAAAAATTTGAAAATATCTTCTAAATTTTAGTATTTTTATAATCTAGGGGTTTGGCTCAAGTGATAAGGGCCTTGGTATTAGTGGCATTCCCATCAGGTTTAAGGTTTGAATTTCCTTGGATGCAAACAATTTCTTGAGGCCAATCAGCCAGCGAAGTCGAAGTATTTACCTGATCCGTGTGGAGAAGGTGCTTCGCACGGATCTGAGGTTTATCTGACATGGGTGGGTACATGAAGTGGCCCTGCCTTGGAGAAGTTCCTCGTCATAAAAAAGAAAGAATGTATTTTTATGAAATGGACCCCCTAAAATTAATTATTACCCCCTTAAAATTTTGTGTTTTTAGTTTTGTCCTTCCCCCCTCCTAAACTCTAGTTCTGCCCCCGGCTCCAAATGAGCTCCTTTCACTGTACCCCCAAGGGATTTACATTCATCAATTATTTACTTATAGAGTATTTTTACCCGTACTGAAAGTAAACAAAAATATTACTCTGAAGGTTTTTCAGAGTCCAGGAATTATGATGTATCAAACTCATGTTTGCTGTGCATCATGGCGTTGAGAGTGTAGTGATACTTTTGTGGAGCTGGTGTTATGCTATTAATTTGTAACTTCTTCAAATTTACTGTTATATATGCTTCTTCATACGAATATTCAACGGAAAAAAATAAAATAAAACTGTATCTTATGGCAGCACAGAGCACGGAACACTTCTACATGATAGAAAGAGACTTGCTAAAGTTGCCATTTTCTTTTTCTTGACAGATGTGCCCTGGATGCTGAATTACTGAAGTATGTTGGTGAAGCTTATCCAAAAGGTGTCTGCTCAGTTTACTGTACAAATGGAAAAGATGTGGAGGGCCCAGGATTTGATTTTGAGCTTGCTGTGGTGATCTCCGCTGCTAGACTTAGTCCACAGAACTTCTGGTTCGTGAAATTTGTCAAATGACAATTTAAACTGCTCTTTCTATGGCATCATGGTTCAAATAGGACGTAATCACTTTATACCAACTCATGGTTGTCAGTCTGTTTGTACCCTGCCATGTACCTGGTCTTTTAGAAATAAGAGACTTCTACATGATAAGATTTTTCAGTTTTTCATATTTTATGGCACATTGTGTAGCAATGGAAGTTGGCGCTCAGTATGGAACATTGAGTTCAAGGATGATGATCAAATGCTGGAACTAAGAGGCAAATTGCAGGTATTCCTTATCAGCCGTGTATGACTATTTTTTACTCTCATTTGTGTTTCTAGGCAATCCAGGCTGCATTAATTTTTCTTGAGGTCATATACACCTACAATAAGTTTTGTCCTTGTATTGTTTTCCTGCTTTCAGGTTGGTGCCCATTATTTTGAAGAGGGAAACGTGCAGTTGGATGCAAAACATGAATGCAGAGATTCAACAGTATTTCAGGTTATTATAAAATTACATGTCTATCAACAATTGTTTTTTATATCATTGTTGTTATTTATTGTTACTGTTTGCGGAAGCTTGATTAGGCTTGATTCATAAGTGCCCTTCCTCCTTAGTCTGAAGACACACAGTATACTTTGGGATGTTGGTGTTTGGAACATGTTGATTTTGCTGTTGTCCTTAGTCTGAAGACACACAGTATACTTTGGGATGTTGGTGTTTGGAACATGTTGATTTTGCTGTTGTATTTGTTTATAACTTGGCTGGGTGGGTTATGGTTCTATGCCCTGGGTAATCTTTAAAACCGTGATAGCCAAAAGACTACAAATCTTGTTTGACTAGTTTCCTGTGACTTATTTTTATTTTAATTCCCACTTCCCATTCATTGGCTTACCCGCATAATTTTGTTGGAAAAGTAATGATTTCCTTCTTCTTTTTTCCTCCTGAAATACTTTTTAAGAATTCCAGTACTGTTCATTTAATTTTATCCCCTTTTTACCATCCAATTCTTATGTTCATATTTGTTTCAGTCTCCTGATGACTGTGCAATTACCATAGCTAGCATTATTCGCCACCATGAGACAGAGTACTTGGCATCTCTTGAGGTACTAAATATTCCTGTTCTTGTAGTTAAATGGTTTTCATTTTCCAAAAGTCTTTACTGAGAGTTATACATTGACAGGCATCCTATTCGAACTTGCCTGATACCACTTTCAAGGTACTTCTTTCTCCCCTCAATCTAGAATAGGATAGTTTCTTCTTTCTAAGCAACACTTATTAGCATATAGGCCAGTGTTACTGTCCAACATATAGGTATCAAATCATTTCATGTGGGATGGCATTGCTTAAATGGTAATCAACTCCACAAGAACTAACCACTTTAATCATCCAATCAGTGACAGCTCTCCTTTAGACCCACTACCTTTTTGTTGTGCATTTTATCCTCTATTTGGTTCTTGGAAAATTGATAAGAAAAGGAAATTGCTCGATAATAAATGGTGCTTTAAAGATTTTCCTTGTGTTAATTAATAACAGATCTCTAAATTTGTTTTTGTTTTACCAACAAATTGGATGGGTACAAGTGCCCGAGCTTGTGCCAATAACCTTCCCCTTGTCCAGTTATCTCCCGCCCACCAACAAAAAATAAAAATCCCCAAACAAAAAGGTATTATAATTAACTTCCAGACTCAAGCTCTATTACTTATTCAATTTCTGTAGAGTATTATATCTTTAGTAGGTTTTGTGGCAGGTAAATGAATCCTTTCTTGTTTTCTTTAGCCATCTTTCTAGGTTCATTATACTCCTAAATCCCTCTAATACATATGAATCTGATTGCAATGCAGGATCTTCGGAGGAAGCTCCCCGTTACGCGAACCCAATTTCCATGGCATAATACTTTGCAATTTAGCCTGACAAGAGACATTACCAAAGAACTCGGCATTGGAAAGTGAATATACGAAAACAAAATTATGAGACCAGTGTATGCTGTAACTGTACAAGCGACATAGTGATGAGTTCCTACCCGTATATACCCGTTTGTATCGAGTATGTGAATCCTTTTTTGAGAAATGCTATACACATTCCTAAATGCACATTCCTTGATGCGGCACTGAAAACCTAATGGTGATTTTCAGTGCCACATTAGGGAGTGTATGAGTAAGAATGTTTGTAGCATTCCTCATCCTTGCTTCGTCTTTTCTCTCTTTTCTCTTTGTATTTTGCCGCGGGAATTGTCCTATGCCATTAGAGTTTCTCTCCTCAGTTTTGTGGCATTGTACTGTTACTGTTTATATTAAGATGTGTATAACAGAAAAGAATTGTGGTTGATTTTTAATTTTTAGTGTTCGTGGGCAAGGTTGACAAGTTTGTGGTTATGTACAGTGTGAAAAGTAGCTCAAGTTTTTGCAATTATTTTTCCCTAAATCTTGAATAAAAGTTTAAAGGAGTCATTCCGCACCCTCTTGTTACAAGGAGTTTAACAATAGAACCATGAAATGCTGAAAGTGATTCTAGTTGCAGTGTCGTTTTAAATGTGTTCTAGTCTAGTTTAATAATCTACAGAGAAGCTAAGAAATAAAAAGGGAAAGTCCACACAATTTTATCAATCTACTACCCAATTAACAATGTTTTTCTCAAACTTTCAATTGCTACATTGTCATTTTTAAATTACCAAAAATTGTCAATGTCTTTCCCATTGACCAAAAATACCCTTAAAATTAATAATAATAATAATAATAATAATAATTTTTTTTTTTTAAAAAAAAAAAAGGTTGTGGAAATTTTTTAAAATAAATATTATTATTATTTTGTTTTTTTTTTAAAAAAAATAAATTATTGAATTATTTATCTTATTGAAAAAAAAAATTTATGGTCATTTTTTTTTTAGCTGCCCTTATGGGACATTGTAAATTATTTGGTAATTTAAGGGGTAGACTTTTCCCAATTAAAAAAAATTTCTCTAAAAAAATTAAAGCATCATGGGTTCTGAAATGTAAGGAAATAAATTGCAGAAGACTTTTGGCTGATTCAGAAAATAAAACAAAGCAAAACAAGAAACCAAAAAGGAAAAAGTTCCGTTGCCGGGAATCGAACCCGGGTCTCCTGGGTGAAAGCCAGATATCCTAACCGCTGGACGACAACGGAAGTAATTGTTGGTTGTCTTTTAAAATAATACTAATTAACATAATTCTTGAGGAGTACAATGCGTGTGAATGGGATTCTCATTCAGTAATCAATTTCACTTTAAAAGGACTCTACTGAGCTTAGATTTACCCTCAGTCCTGAAACATCAATAAGTTTCGAGGGCATGTATGCAAAAACCTCAACATCTTCTCGTACCCTTTAAACCTCTATACTCCGCCACTGTCCTCAAAGAAGAGTCATCAAGCCGTCCCCTCGAATTGCTCAATACAAAGGTCTGTTTCTTCTTCAACTGTTACACAAATTTTACAGGTTACGCGCTAAACTCTCTATGTTAAATCAGAAAGAAAGAAAAGAAAAAAAATGCCGCAAGGGAAAGAAAATTTCAAGCTTATATGTTCTCTTACTTTCTGAAATCTTCAAAAAAGACTCAAAAGTTACTTCGGTGTCTTTTCTTTTCCTGCATTTTTTTTTCTTAGCAACCAAACGGGTTAATTCTTTTTTTATTTTTTAATGTTTCTCTTTACGTTGCTTCTGATGATGATATATTTGCAGGTCTATTATCGCTGCTGTGTTTGCCTTAATCGGAAAAATGGTATGTAGGTCACTGTACTGATTGTTAGGGTTAGAGTTTCGTGCTTTTGGCTGTTTCCTCTGTGGTTGTTTGAGAATGAAGACCCTGGTTTTGAATTTATTTAATGATTTTATTTGGTTTTTTCCTCAGCTTCCTCTTTCATTGCTGAAGTCCGCACAAGGGCATCCTATGGTGAGAGCTGTCTCTCCGTGGATTTGATTTATGTTTCACTTTCACATTATAGCCTAGAAAACGTAGGAAGAGGAAAGATAGTTAATTTTTTAAATCCTGTCATTTGGGATAATAGAGATTAAAAAATAAATGGTTAATTCCAGCTGCTTTTTGGGTCGAGTTCGAATTATCAGCCTATGGTTTAGAAAGTTGCACTTTATCCACCTAAAATCACCTCCTTAATATTTTATAGGCTTAAAATTCGCATGTATTGATCACATACCTAAAAAATGCTATAGCAATCTTTTTCACGATTGGAATGCATTACACTCATGGACTAATACAACGAGACCTCTTAAATCATGGGTTGGCAATTCAAACTTGACCCATGCCACAGGTCGGTAAAGTATAATTTCTGCAAAAAAAAAAAAAAAAAAAAAAGACAATAAAGAAAGTGAATAATTAATAATTAACTCAATTGAGAAGTACTTGATACATGAAATTTGAAACTTAGCTGTCGTTTGGTTAAACTTTTGAAGAAGTTTTCTTGCTTATGAAAACAAACATTACATTGCATTGATTGTTGTTTTAAACAGCATAAATGATCCTTCCAGAATGCGAAATTGGTATCTTGGCTTCTATTTACTGTAGTAAGGAGCCAGTCAAATAATTAAGTTATAAATGCCATCCAAATTGATATGCAGATGATATTTATTCTGATTATTATTTTTGTGGTTGGTAGTTAGTGGAGCTGAAAAACGGGGAGACTTACAATGGGCATTTGGTGAACTGTGATACATGGATGAATATCCATCTTCGAGAAGTCATATGTACCTCAAAAGTGATTATTTTCCAAACATTTCTGCATCAGTTTCTTTGAATTTTTTTAAGTTTTATCCTTTGCCATAAATTAAATTTACTGTATTTGTGATTCATCGTCGCACTATGACAATGTAGGATGGAGATAGGTTTTGGAGAATGCCAGAATGTTACATTCGTGGGAATACAATTAAGTATCTTCGAGTTCCAGATGAGGTATTTCTTTCTTTCTTTCTTTTGATAAATTCGTTTTTAACCTCAATATATATTCCCCCCACTCTGGAATGATGTAGCTTAGCCAAATCAGACATTGATGTGCTCCATAAGGTATTTTCTTCAAAGCTTGTACTTGTTGTAGAGGCACAATGTGTCTCTTACACACACTTGTTCAAGCTTTAGATGATATGCCTTCTGTAGAAGCGCATCATTGTGAAGTCAACATAGAGTTTGGTTGTTCCTGACCAGAGTTCTTACCTTCTTGCCATTTTGGTTTATTTATTTATTTATTTATTTTAGTCACGGGTGGGGGGGTCTCAATAATACAAGGCTACAAGTCAAACCCCTACTCTGGAATGATGTAGCTTAGCCAAATCCGACATTGATGTGCTCCATAAGGGATTTTCATCAAAGCTTGTACCTCTTGTTGTAGAGGCACAATGTGTCTCTTACACACACTTGATCAAGCTTTAGATGATATGCCTTCTGTAGAAGCGCATTGTTGTGACGTCAACATAGAGTTTGGTTGTTCCTGACCAGAGTTCTTACCTTCTTGCCATTTTGGTTTCTTCTTCTTCTTCTTTATTTTTTGGTCAGGGGTGGGGGGTTGTCAATAATACAATGCTACATCTCAAAGATAGCCTTCACCCTCCCAAACCCCTGTTAGCTGTTTACACAAGATGAAGAATCTTTATATGTTGCTTCTGTTATCTCCTGTGTCATATATTTTCTTGGATTTCCAATTGTCATACCTTTTGTACTAAATGGCAGGTATCTGTCCATCATGCAGTTAGGCTGAGACTTACTTCTAGCCATATTTCTGGGCTTTTGGAATTCCATTTAACTTTTCTTTTAGTCTATGCTTATTTAATGGAGAAGGTTTGTTGCACTGAGAGGGGAATGTTTTATGACATTATGGGTATCTCTTGGGTTTTGTTGTGCTGTGTAGTTGGGAATACTCCAAGTTTGTACTGATACTTTTAAATCTTACTTTTAGTTGTTGCAACTTTTTCAAGACCTAACGAATTCCTATGGTAATGTTTGCATTTTCCTTTAGGTGATTGACAAAGTTCAGGAGGAGACAAAGAGCCGCTCAGGTATATTTTGTGGCTACATGGTGTTCATTACAGTTGAAAGGGACCTGTCTCTGTCTTGGTTTTTGTTCAGTTTAATTTGTTATTTTATTGGACTTGCATTAATAAATTTTTTTTTTAAAAAAGAGTAAATTAGAATAAAACTTTGCAAAAAGATTCACTTCTGTGAGAGTTCAAAATTATTGTACAATTTTGATTTGCATAATATAGCTCAGCCAAATATCCAGAAGCTATACGCTTAATTCAGTTCTCACAGCTTCAGTTAGCTCTAATATTTCCTTTTTCCTTAGTAGAGTTTGTTTTGATGTTCTAAGTTTCAGATACAACTAGCTTATTATACAGGGATTGACCAGAACTGGCTATCATTAGCATTCTGGTTTTGCTAGAACTACTTGAGTTTTTACTTGCACTGAAGCTGGAAAAGATTGAAAAAATGGGCGTCGTTGCTTTTATATGTATGCATTTATATATCACTAGCCTTTTAACTATCAACTTGTTCAGATAGAAGGCCACCCGGTGTGGGGCGCGGAAGGGGAAGAGGTAGAGAGGAAGGTGCTGGTGGGAGGCAAGGGAAAGGCATTGGGCGTGGTGTAGACGATGCAGGTGGCAGAGGCATGGGAGGAGGCCGGGGTAGAGGAGGCTCTCTAGGCAGACCTGGTGGCAACAAAGGTAACAATCCACAATCCTTGATGTTAATTTAAGGACAAAGATCCTATTCGTGTTGTCGTGGACAATGTTAACACTTCTTTTATAAAATTTAAATAATACACCGCTAAATATAAAATTTAAATAATACACCGCTAAATACACTAACTTCAAATCCCGACCATGAATGGAAAGGATCCTATTAGTGTTGGAATCCTTTTAGAATGACTTGATTTCTTTTTTGGGACAGGTGGAGGACGAGGACGTGGCTGACACCATTTTAAGGTGCTGGAATTGGAAAGATGATGCTCGTAAATGCTCTTTTCTCATGTTAATCAACATGACGGGAAAAAAGAGAAGATTTTTCAGTGTGAGATATGTGAAGACTGCGTCCAAGTTCTGTTTAGCGTGGAGGCCCGCATATATATATATATATATATATATATATATATCCTTTCTCCAGCATTCCACATTCGAACAAATTTTTTAAGTTGATGATAAATATGGTTTGAGAAGCAATTTGTATCACATTACTATATATTTTCTGTAACATTTTATTTTGTCAGAAAAAAAAAACATTATTAAATCATTAGTCATAACTGTTTTGACAATTCTAAACAAGTAATTATCTAACAATAATATTATTACTCCAATAATTAAACCCGTCTTTATTGTGAAATGATTAATTAAAAAATCTATTTATTATAATTAGTTAATGACTAACTTGTGAAACAAATACTCTTAATAATTGATATTTTATCAATTATGAGTTGTCAAAAAAAAAAAAAATTATAAAAGAAATTTTGTGCTAAAATATGTAGAATGCACAATCTTCCGTTTTTATATGTTAATATAGTATCGTTATTGCACTTTGAAGAAGACAAAAAAAAAAAAAAAAAAAACCTGGGACACCTATCCATAATCATTTATCCGTAATCACTGGTTTGTTTGACCAAAACTCGGGTTGTCTGTTCAGACCTTCTTCTTTTAGCAAAAACAGCGGCAGTGAGAGTTCCTCTTGACCGTTGAACTCGCTGAAAACAGAAAACTCAAATCAAATGGCGGAAATCAAAGCCGATACGGCTACTCACCAGCACCTGCTGAATGTACCGGGGTCCGCTATCTCGGACCAAAAGCCCCCTAGAAGGAAGCGCGTTGCTTCCCTGGACATCTTCCGAGGCCTCACTGTTGCGGTACATGGATAAAGCTATATGTTTAAACCTTTTTATTTGTTTATTTTTTTATATTTTTGTGAACTGAATGAATGAGGGAAGAAGCAGAAATCCCAAAATTTCTGGCTCCAGTTTCTAAGTTTCTTGTCCACCTTTTCACATGGGTTGCTTTTTTTTTTTTTTTCTTCTATAATTTTTACTGCATGTACTTGCTTTGGATATTTAATATTCAGCATTTATGTTTTCTAATTTTTGTTATTTTTTTCTTCTTCAAAATCGCCAAAAAGGAAAAATAATGATATTGGGTATGTCATGTTCATATTCATCGTGCGTGTAAATGTTATTTATTTATTTTTTTTTTCTCTCTCTTTTTCATTTTTTTTTATAACATACAAATATCCAGTGTTGATTGTGCCACGTGGAATGTGATGCTGGCAGGACGTTATTTTTATGGTAATAAATGTAGGTTAGGTTTCTTAAGTTCAGTTTGTTAGCCTCCGTTTGAAAAGAAAAAAAGAAAAAAAAAAGAAAAAAAAAAAAAACGTGGTAGAGTACACATGGGTGTAAGTTGTAACTGGACTTATTTGTGAAGAAATTTGTAAGTAAATGGAAAATGAAAGAGGAAGAGGAAGAAATCGGGATATCTATTTTGGTTTAAGCTTGCATGTCATGTACATTTGTAGTTGATGATTTTGGTGGATGATGCCGGAGGAGAGTGGCCTATGATTGGGCACGCACCATGGAATGGTTGCAATCTTGCTGACTTTGTGATGCCATTCTTTTTGTTCATTGTGGGGATGGCCATTGCGCTTGCTCTCAAGGTTGGTTTCACTTTCTGTACTGTTCCCATAAGTCTTGTAGGGAATAACTTATAAGCATTAGCATGCATTCATTTCTTGATGTTTTCTCATGTAGAGAATACCAAACCGGTCCATGGCCATCAGAAAGGTGATTCTTAGGACTTTGAAGCTTCTCTTTTGGGGTCTCCTATTGCAAGGTCTGTTTTTGTTTCATTTTCATTTATACTCAGCTTACTTTTTTCCCTTCACATTGCAATAACATTTTTTTTACAAGGATATTTGATCAACAAAAATGATGGCTGGTTTGAGGGAAACGTTTTATCAGCAACTTTTTTGCATTTTGCTTTCCCTATTTAGAATGAATTTAAGAAAGGACGATAGGCTTCAGGTTTCACTTGGATGTTAACTTGGCTTCATTTTTGAAGGAGGTTATTCACATGCTCCCGACAATCTAACATATGGCGTCGACATGAAAAAAATAAGGTGGTGCGGCATTCTCCAGGTAATGTTGATACTAGTCACGGATCAGATCTTAGCCGTGTAGGGAATGGATTTAAGTAGTAATTCTTTTCACCCTTTCTAGAGAATCGCTCTTGCATATTTGGTAGTGTCGCTGGTGGAAATCTTTTCAAGAAATGTTCAAGCCAAGGATCTAGCATCGAGCTGGTTCTCTGTATTCAAGTTGTACTCTTGGCATTGGTAAGTTTGTAGTGGGTGCTATCGTGTATTCCTGATGAAAATTTATCAGTAAAACTATTATCAAACAGTTTCTCTGTTCTAACATTTTCAGGCTGGTGGGAGCATGCGTTCTTCTTGTTTACTTGGCTGTGCTTTTTGGGGCATATGTCCCAGACTGGCAATTCACTGTCCATAATGGAAATAATACTGTTGAGCTTACAGTAAGCTTCTGGTTTCTTTTATCTCATTCTTATAAATCAGAAACTTCTTCTTAAATGATAATGCTATTATCTTTGTATATAGTTGGAGATGTCAGTAACAGACTAAATATTTTGTTTAGTAACTGGCTAATTTTAGTCTTTGGGAGCAATTTGGACATGGAGCGATTGAACATGTGAAATCCTGATATTCGGATTTGCATAGCATGCAATGACTGCACTTGGAAAAGGGTTAAGGTCTTTCGTAATCAGAATCAGTTTTGGTGAGGGGTGCATTGACATTTTTAGCAACTAAGCTTAACCCATGAATGGTTCCACCTTATGTAATGGAACTATCTACCATGGTCAAAAACTTTTTAGAAAACTAATGGTTGGATAATCTATTAACATGTATATTCTGTTAATTTTAGGTAGCCTGTGGCATGAGAGGAAAACTGGATCCTCCTTGTAATGCAGTCGGGTATATAGATAGAGTTGTGCTAGGAATCGAGCACATGTATCAACATCCAGCTTGGAAGAGATCTAAGGTGTGTAGCCGTTTTCTATTTTACTCCTTATCATATTATGAATTTGAGATCACTAGTTGAAAGACATTGGCACTTTTGAATATTTAATCTTCTCTAATATTATGTTCTGCAGGCTTGCACTGAGAATTCCCCATATGAGGGGCCTTTCCGAAGTGGTGCTCCTTCGTGGTGCTATGCCCCTTTTGAACCAGAAGGAATTTTAAGGTCTGTTAACATCATAATTAACTAGTGTCATTTTGATGAACAATGGAAATAGTGCCTCTTGTCTAGATTCGTATTTGCGGGTAACTAGTTGTACCTTTCGCTGAATAATCTTATGCATCCTGCTGAGGGAACCACATAATGGAAATCACTAGGCTTTGCTTAAGGGATATAGTGAACAAATGGACATCACAAAAATTTCTAGGGCACATTCACTCCATTGCACCACAGAACTGTGACTTTGGTCTATCAAATTGATTTCTCATCTATTCTTTCCCAAAGCATATAGTATGTGAAGGGAAATAGTAAGAATGAGAGAAAAATTCAAAATAATTGCACACAATTTCTTCACAACTAAACAAAAATATGTACTTAGCTGAATCTAAGAGGCAGACTCTCCCTTTCAACCACTTGATTGGAGCAATTTATTGATTTCTTACACCTTTAGATTCATGTTGTTAATTCTCAAAAAAAAAAAGATTCATGTTGTTAAGCATGAACCTCTCGGATGCTCCAATTGGCTCTGATGTGAAGTTTATGATGAGTATGCCTCCCTGATGTAATTTATTTGATTACTGTAAACGTTGACAATTTCGTTTTGAACCTCTTCTATCTGTGAATATTTATCTGATTGCAGCTCAATATCAGCTATTCTCTCCACCATCATTGGAGTGCATTTTGGACATGTGCTTGTACATTTTGAGGTTAGGTCTATGGTTTCATGTGATTTATGCCTACCTTACATGAAGAACTGCTCACTTCATTGATCTCTTTCAATTATTGCAGGGTCATCCAGCTAGACTGAAGCACTGGATTCTGATGGGTTTTGCCCTCCTCATTTCTGGAATTATCCTTCATTTCACTCATGGTGTGAACTGAACGTTAAGTATGTGCAACTTTATATATTATCTATTGTCTCCTTGTTTTCTAATTTTTTCCCAATGCAGCAATTCCTCTGAATAAGCAGTTGTACACATTTAGCTATGTTTGTGTAACATCTGGAGCAGCAGCTTTGGTGTTTTCAGCTTTCTACATTTTGGTATTCTTTTGTCATTAAATTTTTAATGTCCCTTATCATTAGGATCATTTATATATCTTTTGAATATGGACCCATGTTGTTGGAATTAAGGCTTGGTTAAAAGTTGATTATCAATTCTTTTGGGTATGCAAGGTTCAATGAGATTACATCAAGTTTAATCTAATTTTCTACTCCGATACCAGGTTGACATTTGGGGTTTTAGATATCTGTTTTTGCCATTGGAATGGATTGGCATGAATGCTATGCTCGTCTATGTTATGGCAGCTGAAGGCATCTTTGCAGGATTCATTAATGGGTGGTATTATGATGACCCCCATAATACACTGGTATATCTTCATCGTATTGTGCCTTTACTTTTCACCTCAACCTGTCCTGTAACCACCCCTTAGTATGTTCAGATAATGGGCTCTAAAATGATATTAGATCCCAATGGAAGGGGAATATTGGTGGTTCCACCTATTGTTTGTATGAAGACTTTCCATAATTTTTTCTAAATTTTTTCTAGACTGGACTAAGAGTGCAAATTTGCAGCATGTTTCTTGACTTCATAGAGGTTTTACTGTTTTTAAGAAGGTTTTTTTTTTTCCTAGTTTTTTGCTCATCAAGTCCGGTTCTTTTTTGGTTTCCAAAACTGCTTTAGATTTTCCTGTCAGATAGGCATAAACTTGTCAAGGTTAGAAACAAGTTAGCAGTTTCCAAAACTTGTCAAAACTCCATTGGAGAGGGACTTTTTCATGCTGCTATTTTTTCTCCTCCTCTAATCCATGCTGCTATGTACTTATAGATCTTCTCCGCCAATAAGCATCCCCTTTTCATGTTGATGGATTCAACCTAATATCATAATATATATCATTGGTCTTGCTTATTTCATATAGCTAAGCTACCTTGATTATCCGATGAACGTGCATTGTTGTCGGAGGTCTGCCCGTGCTTTGACAACTCTAGCCTCCTGTCCAGTCATCTGAACAATCAGCCTAGACATTTTTTCTAAACCTCAACTACACCTTGAACATTGTCCTGCTCCTCCTTGTTTTAATATTCTTTTCTAATTTTTATTAATGTTGTTTTTCTTTCCTGACACAGATATACTGGATTCAAAAACACATTTTCATTGGAGTTTGGCATTCCCGGAGAGCAGGCATTCTACTCTACGTTATCTTTGCAGAAATTCTGTTTTGGGGTGTTGTTTCAGGCATTTTGCATAGACTGGGCATATACTGGAAACTTTGAAGTATAATGTTAGCAGATACTAGACTTAGGTTTCTTATTATTGCCTTGATTTCCACTTAAAACTGTTGTGGCTGTTAGTTGGTGGCTTAATAGTCTGCCCCTTCTACCATGTATATACTATTCTACTAGATCAGTGGTCAATAAATTGGGAATTTTATGTTAATTTCTTTTTTGCTGTTGGCCCATACTCTTTGAAATTGTCATAACTAAATAAGAAAATAATATTTTTATTCCAAATATTTAGATGCAAAGTTGGATTGCTTCTTTAATGTTGAGTTTTGACAGTGTTAATATATAAAAGAGAAAAGCTGCAATAATAAGAAAACAAACATAACCAATATCTAGAATACACCAATTTCCTCAAACCCTTGACTGCTATGAAAAAAGCACCCTCCTCATTTCAAGTGAAATGGAGAGAAACAAAGATGACCAGTATCTAATGATATGCTTGGTGTCATGTTATTTGAAAATTTTAAATGATGTAGATTATGTTACAACTATGGTGAAACTTTAACTACTCGTCTGGCTATTTCTTTGACGTACTCTCTTGACATCAATCGGTTTATACTTGAAGGCGACTTCTAAGTTGTTATTTTAACTCTTTAGCAGCCTAAAACCTCACAAGACTGGCGCATTGATTATGTCGTCTTTGATACTATCAACTTTATTCTAGCTTTTTTTGTTTGGAAAGCTAGGAAGGTCAACAAAATTTAAACTTTTACGCTCACTCTGTGATAAATTGGGCCGTAGCTAGATTTCTTTATGGCAACATTCCCATTTCGCCCCCTCTCTGTTATTTCCCCCTGCTTGGCCTAGTTAGGGCCTTTCATGTTGTTTTACGTTTTGTTTTCTTTGTTGTGTAATGTACTTACAAAAAAATATAATAATAATAATAATAATAGGACTCGTGCTGGGTATTCTTCTTGTAAATGATTTTTAAATTGCTTTCACGTCTTACATGCCCCAGTAGATTTTGTGCTTCATCTTTCCCATTTGGTTCAAGATTTTTTTGTATTTTCAAGCGAAAATATAGATGATTCATTTTTAAATTCAAATTATATTTTACAAATTTAACAGGGTATATATTACCACATTATAAATAGGTTACCATGTCATTTAAAATTTTAAATAATGTGATACAATTTAAAAAATTTCAAATGTTGATATACACATCCTTAAATGTAATAAAATAAAATTTAGGGAAAAGTCCACATAATCCCCTCAAATTACCACTCAATTGACAATGTCCCCCCCAAACTTTCAATTGTGACAATGTCCCCCCTCCCCCAAACTACCAAAAATTGTCAATGTTCCCCCTAATGACGAAATTATCCTTAGTAAAATATAAACAAAAATATTAAAACTTCTAAAAAAAAACTAAACCAACCTAAAAAAAAAAAAAAATCCAAACTTACTAATTTTTTCTTTTTAAAGTCAATTTTATAAGAAAAAAATTAAAAAAATTTCGATTTTTTTTTTATATAAAAATTGAAAATTTTCGTTATTTTATTTTATTCTTGTTTTATAATTTTATTTAAATAAAAATTTACGTTTAAAAAAATAAAATTTTCGCTTAATAAAATGAAATTTTTTGTTTTCTAAAACTAAATAAAAAAATAGTTTTTTTTTAAAATAAAAATTTCCGTTTTAAAAAAAAAAAAATTGTTTAAAATTTTTTTTAAAAAAAAATATTATTTTTAAATTAAAATTTTTCGTTTTAAAAAAAAAATCATTTTTTTTTTATTTATAGGGATAATTTTTGTCTTATTGAAAAATCTATAGGGGCATTTTTGTCTTATTGCTAGCCTTGGGGGGACATTGACAATGTTTTGGTAGTTTGGAGGGGATATTGTCACAATTGAAAGTTTGGGGGGACATTGTCAATTGAATGGTAGTTTGAAAGCGGTAGGTGGACTTTACCAAAAAATTTACTATTTTTAGAGATTCAGGGCAGTGAATGTTCTTCCGTTTAACTGGGCCCAAAACCCAAAAGTGGGACAGCCCACAAGGCCCGCACCTACCCAGACGGCCCAGACTCAAAAGAAACGAAGAAAATAAAGAATAGAAAAGAAAAAAAGAAAAAGAAGAAAACAAGCTTTACTTCAGGAACAAGAAGTAGAGCAAAAGGGGGAAATCGCTCTCACTGCAAATTTGTGTTCCTTCGTGAAATAAAATTCCGATGGCAACGGCTATGGTGGAAGATTCGAGCTTCGAAGACGACCAGCTCGCTTCCATGACAACCGAAGAAATCGTCCGAGCCTCTCGTCTTCTCGATAACGAGATCCGCATCCTGAAGGTCCTCTCTCTCTCTCTCTTTATCTCTCTCTCTTTGTAAGGGTTTGTGTGGATTTTATTTCCTTCGTTTTTGTCTGTTCATTAAGATCGTTTATTTTATATGAACGTTTTATTGGTAATAAGTTCCATTTTTTATATGTATTTTAATGTAATGTGTTTTTCCCCAATATATGATTTTGAATGACTTTCAATTTCTTTTGTTTTGCTTTGGTAATGTGTTTGTGTGTATGTTTCATTGCTATTTCTGTATTTATATGACTGGTTTTTGTAAAAGAAGTTACAGTTTTTCTTTATACTTCTATGGATCCTTTCTGTTAGTCTATGAATTTGTGTGGATTCTCAGGTTTTTAATTAATTAATTTTTTTTTTTCGTTTTTGGAAGCTATAGTTTGTTTGTTTGTTTTTTTTTCTTCTTTATTTCTGCGAATTTGTAATAAAAAACCAGTTGTGTGGATTTCTTACGTGATTGAAGGAGGAGTTGCAAAGAACAAATTTGGATTGGGATTCGTACAAGGAGAAGATAAAGGAGAATCAAGAGAAGATTAAGCTTAATAAGCAGTTGCCCTACTTGGTCGGCAACATTGTTGAGGTAAATTATCAGGCTCTCTCGCTCTTAATTTTATTATGCTAAGCGGTTTTTTCTTATCTCTTTTTATGTTTTGATTGCGAAGAATTTATTTGATTCCTTATGAAAACCCTAATATTTGGTGCCATAAATATGTATTTTAGGTTTATATCTAACCGTGAATGACAGTATGGGATATCTGATGACCCTTAGATAGTGGGGATAAGGGTTTTTTTCTTTTCTTTTCTTTTCTTATAAATGTTCATTCTCATTGGGTGTTCTTTTGCTATCAAAAGTAAGACTATGGTGGAGAAGAAAGGTGATTCTGAACTTGAATTGCAAGGCAAAACAAAATTAAGCAAGAAGAAGTATAGAATCTCGTTCAAGTCATAACAAGGCCATACCAATTCAAGGAAATACATGTGAGAGACACTTCCAGAAAAAAAAAAAACCGCGGAAGATAATTGATATGTGAAAATGAAAGAATTTATTTAGATCTTGAATCCAGCTAGTATGTATTAAAAATATATCCGTGTTTGTTTACTTCCAAAAAAATGTGCCAAAAACCATGTGATGAGGAGTGGAGCTGTTCTGAGCCAGTAACAACCATTTGGACATCCACTTCTTGTTTTTTGATAAGTACACCCACCTCTTGTTACTCAATACTACAAATGTTTATTGATCTCATTCTGAATTTTGCTGTTACATGGGATAGTGTGCACTAACATCTCAAATCAAAACTCTTTTTTGATAATCTAGAAGGTATAGTGCAATGATTTTATGCTCTAACCATGATATCTGAGTTGATTTGGTTATCCCATGCCTAATCTGTCAGGCTGCCGCTAGACTAGGCTCCATGTGGGGAACTGGGGGTTTGTACTTAAGTTATTATAGTTATTTGCTTGTAGTACTTGACTATAATTGCAATCTTGTGTGCTTTCAGATTTTGGAAATGAACCCAGAGGACGAGGCTGAGGAAGATGGTGCGAATATTGATCTTGACTCACAAAGAAAGGGAAAATGTGTTGTGCTGAAAACATCTACTCGTCAGGTGAGCTAGCAGCATATTACTCTAAATACTAGCTCTTCTATTTTACTAGTAGAGTTACTGGATGTGGTTTAATCTTATTTGAACTTTTCGATTATTTTTGTTCAGCTAAAGCTATTTAAGCAGTTTTCTTACTTTTAATCTTTCCAGTTATGGAACTTAATTACTTATTAAAAAAAAAATTAATCTTTC